>NC_072018.1:31270657-31575657 GCF_027791375.1 Indicator indicator
TCTCTATTATTATTGCTGCTATTATTTTTTTTTGTCTTTTTGTCTTCTGACTGGTAGCAGATAGGGTTTTGTGCAGATACCAGACTTTGCTTGAAATGAGGTGGGCAACCTTCAAATTGCTAAACATCAGAGAGACATAGTAAGGGCTAGAAAGACCTCTGGTCAGACCCTGTAATAGATGGTCTGTCATACAGTTGTCATTATGCTTTGATAAAACACAGAACCATAGAATCAGTTAGGTTGGAAGGGACCTTGAAAGTTCATCTAGTCCAAGTCCCCTGTGTGCCTATCCCTGTTTTGCAGTGGTTGTCATTTTCTATTTCCCCCCAAGATTCAGTTTTCTGTGTGTACCATTAATAAAGTGATCTTTACATTTGTGTGTCACTGTCCTCCCTGTGGCTTTACTCATCCCACAGCTCTCTCATCTCTGTCCTGGGCCTTATTCTTCACATTTTGCATTGTGGCTCCACTTTTCTGATAAAGGATCACTTTGGGTGAGTGTGGGACACCTGCCAATGCCCTGCTAATTCCTTTTTCTTCATAACCTCACATGGGATAGTCTAGAGAGAGGATTTGCAGATCTCAGCCACAAGAGCAGGAATGATTAGCACAACCCATGTCCTGAGAAGCAGATCTAAAACCTCAGATAGTGCTCTCTCTCTGTTAGAAACTTGCTATCATCACCATGAAGGAATCCCCAGGTAACTCACCTCCTAAGCTCACCAGCACCCATCTCCCAGCCCACCCAAACCCAAAGCAACCAGAATTAAGGAGTCCAGTTTCTGCTGGGTGGAAACGTGCCCCTTGCAGCTGCACTAGGCATTGACTGAACTCTCACATCCTCCCTCACACATTAAAACTATTTACAAAGAAAAGCACCCAGCAAAGCACTGAAGAAGTGAAGAGTCAGACCAGGAGGTGTCCTTACAGAGCAGGTTAAAAATGCATTTTCTCACTTTTCAGAATACTTTTTCTAGTTGTTTTATTTTTGTCCTTCACCAAACCACCAGGGATAGAGGCTCTACCCATGGGAGAGGACAGAAACATAATAACACAACCTCTGAGGTCTCCATGTCCGCAGCACCATGGCTACACTGGAGCTGAAAATTCTGAGCCTTCTCCTGCCCAAAGCTCAAGTTCAGCCTGGTGCAATAGATAGGTAAGGGATTCTCAGTCTGTGCAGAGAACTGTGGGGTGCTTCCTGTGTCCCAGATTGCATGGGAGCCAGAAAATTTGTGTTTCTCAGAAAGTTTCAGAGAACACCCCAGATCCCGGTGCCAGTCAGAGCTGAAGTCAAACAAACAAACAAACATCATACAGCTTTGGGAGGAGTACTTCAAGCTCACCTTCTCTGCACTGGTCTTCATCAAGAGCAGCTCTTGATGGTGCTGACTCACTCCCAGATAATGCCATAGCTAGCAGAATCCATCTGACTTTTTCAAGAGCAGATGCAGGTTGTCTCCAGGGTGAGCACAGTCTTTCTATCAGAAGACAGGAATCCAGGGGTCTAGGGGGATTTAAGCACCTTAAAGGCTACTGCTACCCATCTGGGGACAGACTCTTGGGCACAGACAAGCACAGATCTCAGGAAGAGAGGGGAGGGGAAGAGAGGGGAAGGGAGGGGAAGAGAGGGGAAGGGAAGGGAAGGGAAGGGAAGGGAAGGGAAGGGAAGGGAAGGGAAGGGAAGGGAAGGGAAGGGAAGGGAAGGGAAGGGAAGGGAAGGGAAGGGAAGGGAAGGGAAGGGAAGGGAAGGGAAGGGAAGGGAAGGGAAGGGAAGGGAAGGGAAGGGAAGGGAAGGGAAGGGAAGGGAAGGGAAGGGAAGGGAAGGGAAGGGAAATGTTGGCTGAGTCTACTCTGCAGCCTCACATTATGGGTCCATGACCATTGTTAGGAAATTTCCCTCAAATGCAGAATGTCTGTCACAGAGATTCCCACTCAGCAAACAGATGACTATTGCTTTATCAGATACCTTCATGGAAGGATGTTAAAGGCCAAGTCCTGGGACCTACACTTGGATCCAAACGATCTCCTGCAATGCTCCAGGCTTTGGAAAGAGTAGCTGGAAAACAGTCTGGTGGAAAGGTTCTGTCAGTATTGGTCAAGAGCCTGCTGAATACGAACCAGCAGTGTGCCCAGGCTGCCAAGAAGGCCAACAGCATCTTGGCTTGGATGAGCAACCATGGTGCCAGGACTAGGGCAGAGAGTGTTCCCCTGTACTCAACACTGGTGAGGCTTCCCCTCAAATACTGCGTCCAGTTTTGGGCTGTTCACTCCAAGAAGGACATTGAGGTGCTGCAGCAAGTCTGAAGAAGGGCAGTGAAGCAGGTGAAAGGTCTAGAGCACAAGTCTTGTCAGGAGCAGCTGAGAGAATTGGGGTTGTTTAACCTGGAGAAAAGGAGACTGAGGGGAGACCTTCTTGCTCGTTACAACACCTTAAAAGGATGTTGTAGTGAGATGGGTGTTGATCTTTTCTCCCAAGTAACAACTGCCAGGACAAGAGGAAATGGCCTCAGGTGGTACCAGAAGAGGTTAAGGTTGGACATGAGGAACAACTTCTTGCCCAAATGGGTTGTCAAGGTCTGGAATAGGCTGTCCAAGGCAGTGAAGGAGTCTTCATCTCTGAACAGATGTAAAAGAAGTGCAAATGTGGTGCTGAGGAACATGATTTAGCAGTCAGCTGGCAATGTTGGGGTTAACAATTGCACTCAATGATCTTAAAGATGTTTTCCAACCAAAACATTTCTATAATTCTATAAATTCAGGGTTCCAACCATCTTTCTAGTCCAGATGGTTTTCCCTGGCTTATTCATTATTTTAAGGGGAGAATAGATCCTTTGACCTGTGAAAATGTTTCAATGACTATCAGCAGAAGTGTTTATTCATTGTAGAAAAGCACATAGGACATTGTCAGTAAGGCTGGGAGTGTTTTTCTACTTTGCCTTTTGCTTTAAATACACTACATGCTCTTTCTCTGTGTTGGGAGTGCAGAATTAAATCCTAATTAGAGGCTGTGAAAGCGTAGTGAATCTGAGAGGCCAGGAACAGATACATATTATTGCCCCTTTCATAGATCATATGAGCACTGTGGTGACATAATAAATAATCCACCCAAAGTTTTTAAAGGTAAAAAAACAACAAATCATTAATAATGTCTCTGGCACCATATATCAAACTGAAGCCTTCCTCTTACAGCTGATCCCCAGCTAGTCCCAGATGCCTGATTGCATTGCTGGGTATATTTTAACCTCCCTTTGCTTTGCTCTTTCTTCCTGTCCTTCCTGTCCTCCCTGCCACCATGTTTCTGTGTTTTGTTCACCTGCATTTGTTTCTGCTGTGCACTGAATGCAGCAAGGAATAACCCAAGGAAACACACATGACACTTTCTAATGTTATGCCTGCATTATCCCTTGTTGATGTAATCCAGCATCCTAGGGGACTCTGCCATTACAGCACAGTGTCTGCTCATGCTGAGCATGTTGTCCACCTGAATGAGACACCAAGTTAAGCTAAATTCATTTATCCCTGATCCATACCATTGCAGCCTTGTGGCTGAGCCAGAACCCAAGTTGGAAGTGAAATGGGAGAGTTGCTTGGGTGGGGGGCAGTGGTGAAATGTTGCTGCAGCTCTCAAAGGAGCTAGCTGCAGGGAATTGTACAGTACTGAGGTGGCACAGGTCCTTCCAGCTGGTGAGAAAAAGGATTGTTTTACTCTTTCCTTACGGTGTGGATGGATGATTCCCACAAGGTGAAAGTATGGATCTGCAGTAAGGCATGATCAAGTTTTACTTCATCACCAATCAACCTTGCACATAGCATTCCACTAGCTGGGAGGCAATTTCCCAGCCTTCACATGAGACTCCAGCTGCCTTTGCAGTGACCCTTCTGTCTACCTCTTGCTACAGGAAGGTCTGGTTCAGCAAATACCACAGCACTCTTGAGAACTTGCTATAATTCATTCTGTAGCCATCTGAGGAGGTTATGAAAAATTTGGATGAGGTACCTGTGTTCAGAAAAATATGTAGAGTCCCAAGTTCTACTAAATTCTGTGGGACTCAGGCTCTTCCACGTGTTTCTCAATATAGCTGTAGAGCTACCTGGTGAGGGAAAAGTTTATTATTTCAGATACTGCCTTTATTTTTCAGTGCAAAGCCACCACTGATGGCCAGCATACTTGTCACAAACAACATCATAAGTTTACAAGTAGAGTTTCCACCAAGCTAAAACCTGGCATGTTCTGCTTGATGTCTATTCACGGTAACCAGAAGGTGCACCAACCAAAGCTAGTGCTTCCATCCCAAAAATTGGAGTTCTCCCTAGTTCTTCTAAGCAAGCTGCTTCTCCATCAAGGATGAAGAGTATTAGTGGAGTGACTCTTCAGCATGATGGCATTCTGGATTCACTGAGCTTAGCAAGAGCTCTGTGCTATCCATCTCTCTTAGAGTTTCACAGCGCTGCAGACCTTTTAGAGTAGTTTACTTCCAAAAGCAAGGGCTGTGTGCTGGGATGACTGTGATGGAGGATTTGGGAATTGTATAGGGATGTCTGTGGGAGTAACAAGAGCAACAGCACCTAAATGTTTCCTTAAGTTTTTGGGTGCCTGATCTTCTCATCATGGAGATACTTCTGTGTTTGAATGTCCATCTGACTTGCTGCCCCTAGGCATAACTGCTTTATCTGCCCATACTCACAACTAGCTTGGAGACCCTCAGCAGAGCCATCTCCCTCTTAGGCCAGTGACTGCCTGAACATCCCATTTGCAGCTGTGATGAGTATAGAATAGAATCATAGAATCAGTCAGGGTTGGAAAGGACCACAAGGATCATCCAGTTCCAACCCCCCTGCCATGGACAGGGACACCTCACACTACATCAGGCTGGCCAGAGCCTCATCCAGCCTGGCTGCAAACACCTCCAGGGATGGGGCCTCAACCACCTCCCTGCACAACCATTCCAGGGGCTCACCACCCTCATGGGGAAGAACTTCTTCCTCATGCCCAGCCTGAATCTCCCCACTTCCAGCTTTATTCCATTCCCCCTAGTCCTATCACTACCTGATAGCCTAAAAGTCCCTCCCCAGCTTTCTTGTAGCCCCCTTCAGATACTTAAAAGCCACAATAATGTCACATCAGAGCCTTCTCTTCTTGGTGCCATGGTTTAGATAGGCATGAGGTGTAGGGTGACAGGTTGGACTCGATGATCCTTGAGGTCTCTTCCAACCTTCTTGATTCTTGATTCTTGATTCTTGATTCTCTTCTCCAGATTGAACAGCCCCAACTCTTTCAGTCTGTCCTCATTCGAGAGGTGCTCCAGCCCTCTGATCATCCTGAGTAGCCTGCCTTGTAGCCTTGTAGTCTGCCTTGGGTTGCAGAAGAGAGCTTACCATGCTGTCTTTGGCTCAAGGAGAGCTGGCAAAACCTGCCAAAAAGTCCTGCTGCATGTAAACATGGCACTGCTGCCAGCGCAGCCCTGGCTATAATTCAGACGGAAATTGTATATTTCTCATGGAAACAACCCCAGATCAAACTGATTTCTGTACTGCTCTCATCTCTTAATGTCTCCCAGCAGGGTTTTTTGTGTTTCTTTAGTGTTTTCTAGGGAAGAGAACTCATCTCTTGGGGTGCTGTTGTCAGGGAATTGCTTGCTTCATAGCCAGGCTAATTGAATTTTTTTTTTTTTTTTTGGTGTCTGTGTCCAGAAAAGGGATTTAAAGATGTCAGAAAACTTCAAGCATAGATCACAGCAATTATCTATTCCACCTGCTTCTAATAGCATTTAACCAGGTTATGGCTTGGTTATGGTGTGAATTTTTAATACTCAGATGTGTTCTCTGGAAACTCTTTGACAACCTCATTAATTCCTTAGGACAATTTTCACTCTAGTATTCAAACCACATTGCTGGTGCAGCCTGAACCCACCCACTCTGAACTCACGGTGGTGTAATCAAAGGAGACAGCAGCTGTCAGCAGGGATAAAGAGGGACAAAGATTTGGGTACCTTCATCAATATTTCTCATACTGTCATCTGCAAGAAATCTGGAGAACATTTTGGCCTCACACTGGGCAAAAGCACATAAATGGCTGAAAACCTTTATTTACATCAAAATATAAGTCTGTGCAGTTCATACCTAAATATTTGTTGGTTGATTGGTTTGGGGACTTTGTTTGTTTGTTTGTTTTTAATGTATTTGCTTTTTTTGATATGCTGTCATTTATGTATCCACCTTCTTGAACTTTCTTTCTCTGCAATTAATTTCTGATCCTCCAAGCACTCAGTCTGCAGCCACCAGATGCTCTTTATTCCCATCAGCCCAGTTCTCACAGCACATAAATTTCCCCATTTCTGGACACGTTTGGAGTTGCCTAAATCTCAACAGTGATGATCAGTGAGGAGCTTACTCACCTCTAAACCCTGTTGGGATTCACCACTTGAGCATGTCCTTACCTGCTTACTTTTGGGGATTGATCCAGTGGGTGTATTCAGAAGATGCCAATCTCTTCCTTGAACAAAGCACAGCAGCAGAAGGAAGCAACCTCTTGCCTGGTCAGTGGCCAGACCCTCTCTCTTAACTGTCAGGAGGCCCTTGTTCCAATAAATCCATATGGAGCTTGAACCAGGGGGGGTGTGGAGTCTCCCTCTCTGGAGATATTCAAGACTTGCCCAGAGGAGTTCCTGTGTGACCTGGTATAGGTGAGCCTGCTTTGGCAAGGGGGTTGGACTGCATGATCTCTTGAGGTCCCTTCTAGCCCCTAACATTCTGTGAACCCACATTTCCCATGCTATAGGGAAGAGCACTAATCCATAGGTCCTCTGATACTCCCCACTGTTCCTCTTCCATTAAACCACCCAACAGTGTATCAATTTACCAATGCTTGTCAATATGTAAAGGGTAGTGGTCGACAGGATGAGGTCAGACTCCCCTTTTCCACAGCACCAAAGACAATAGACACAAACTAGAACCCAGGAGTTTCCCCCTGAACATGAGGAAAAACTTCTTTCCTGTGAGGATGCTGGAGCCTTGGACCAGGCTGCTCAGTGAGGTTGTGGAGTCTCCTTCTCTGGAGACATTCCAAACCCATGAGGTGTAACCTGCAGGTGCAACCTGCTTTGGGTGAACCTGCTTTAGCAGAGAGGTTGGACTAGATGATCTGCAGAGGTCCCTTCCAAGCCCTGCCTACCATTCTGTGATTCTGTTTATAGCAGTGATTGCTTATTTCAGCAATAAGTTCATTGCTCTGCAAAGCCTTGGTTTCCCTATTGATGTCTAATGCAAACTGAAAGAGCTTCCAAAGGGGAGACCTTGAGATTGCTCAAGAGTTTAGTTCCCTGCTAATGGCCCTGACTGAAAGACACTGGTGGCACTTGAGAAGGCATTTCTGTGTCTGGTTTTTTCTGTGTATGGCACAGCCTGTTCTGAGAACACTGACCAGATCAAAGCCAGTGGGTATGGTGATTGGAGAAATCCCATCTTCTAGACACTATTTCTCAGTGTGCCCAGGGTTTGGATAACTGTGCATGATCAATATCAGAAAGACAGGGCTTGCAGAGTGAGTTAGGCAGCTGTGACCACTAGGGGAAGAGTTGTGGTTTAAGCACAATGCCTAAATGGCTGGAAAGGAAGTGTGGTCATTCCAAAGTTCCTCTTTGGATTTGTACAATCCATGCTAGAGGAAAGTGGATCTTCCTCTCTCTATGGATAATCCTTGGAATCATTGAAGCCCAGGTTGGACAGGGCTATGAGCAACCTGATCTAGTTCAAGGTGTCCCTGCTCACTGAGGAGAGCTGGACTATATGACCTTTAAAGACCCCTTCCAGCCCAAACCATCCTGTGATTCTATGATCCACATGAAAGAACAAGAAGCTATTATGTGACCCAGGTCACAGTGTTGCCTCTTAAGGTCCTGAGGGTCAAAAGACTATAAAATGACTTCCTATCTTAGTGTCATCTGCAGATGTAATTAGTATAGGCCTGAACTTTAATTCTGTATTATTGACACAAAGAAAAATCCATCCCTTTCATGTTCTGCAAAGTAATCTGCTCCAACATGGTAAAACTCAAGAGCAAAATGGTTTGAACTACTCCTGATTCAGAAAAGAGACTCAAAGACACTTGTCCATGCTTGTGCATCCAGAACCCTCTTTGGGGAGGGATGTTCTGTTCTCCCTCTTTTCCTTGGTGGCCATGTGGCATGGGATCTCCCAGCTCTCTTTGGTGCTCTCCCTGCCATCCTGGCATCCTGGCAGGGAAGAACCCTAAGATCAAGAGGGACTTTGGATTCTTGTCGTCTTGCTGGGAAAAATGTCAGTCTCTGCCAGGATCACCAGACAGGAAGAGATAGGGAGGAGCCACAGGAAAGTGAGGGAAAGGTGGGGATATGGGAACTCAGCTTTTCCCCATCTTCTGTTCTTCCTCCCCAGCAGTAGCACTCCCACACGTGATGTGAGCCTCAGGGTGTGGCCAGAGATGCATAATCCTCTTTGCTTGCTCAAGCAGTGTCACAGGAAGGTGAAACCTGATGAGATTAGATGAGGTACCTTGCTGCAACTGGCTGACAGCTCCAAAAGACATCTGATGTAACTAAATCCTTACAGTTCAGTGTAGGCAACAGCCAAGGGAGATAATAAAAATCTCACAGAGCAGGTGCATTTTCCTCCTCATGGTCTGCTTCCCTCCGAGGACAGACACAGTGGTGCTGTGGACTGATTTTGCCAGGGATTGCTGACTTCATTAGCTTGCCTTCATCCTTGCACTTCTCACATTTAGTAAACACATCACCAGGGCAGTGTCTCAAAATGCTAAACTACTCCATGAATGACTTCCAAAATGTTACTCTTGCTGAGGACTTGTCTTCTTAGGATGAGATTTTCAGGTCAGCAATGTAGTACAAAGTCTGCATGACTGAGGAAAGCATTATGGCTGCATCCCCAAGTTTCTTAGGAAGTTAAGGAAAAATACAGCATGTTAGGACTGAGGGGTATTTGCTTTCAAAGTTAAGATTAGGACAAGATGGGAGACTGGGGAGGAGATCAAGACTTCTGCCATAAAATATAATCTCAGCTTTTCAGAAACAGAGGGTGTGGGGGGAAATTGTTAACAGGAAACAAATTTTTCTTCAAATCATTGTGGATTTTAATGTGGACTCTCTGTTCTCTTGACTCCTCCTTCATCTGATGGGCTTTGAAGTTTAGCAGCCCAGACCAACCTCATACATCTAATGCCTGCACAACTCCCTAGTCCACATTTTGGTTGGTATATGGGTTCAGCAAGAATTGTGGAGCCCACAAGGTGAGACAGCAGGCAGGGGAGATGCCCTTCCCCAAGAAAAGTTGATGCATGAAGCCTTGCAGGTGTTGCAGCACTGGGCTGTGGTTGACAGATACTTGGTAAATCATGTGTCTGATGCATGGGGGCATGGCAAGGGAGAGACTGCAGCACAAGACAGACAGACCTGGCTGCATCCCTAGCCTGTTCCTGACGGCAGACTCTATAACAAGGATGCCTGCTAGAGCCCTGCTGCCCAGTGACACCCCAAGAGCAGGGCTTGGTCCCTTGTACTTCAGTAAAATCTCTACTGGGGACGGCCTGGGGAAAAATCGATGCTTGAAAGAGAAACGCAGAAATTCACATGAATCAACAAATTATTCTTCAAGTGTTTTAGTGTACAACAAAGAGATATTGCAAAGACTTACCCATGTCATTCATGGAGCTTGGCATGGAATTAGCCTTGAGTGGTTGTGATTGTTGTCAAGGACAGGAGGGGCAGTGCTTCAAGATAGCACTGCAAGGAGAAGTGAGGAGAGAATGTTCATTGAGCCTGGGTGCCAGAGTTCTAAGTCTTCTCTGCACCTCAGCACAAGGGATCAGGAGCTGCAGAACAGAAGCCAGAGTAGCCATTGTCCTAAGGCAGGCTGGCCACCTGGGATCATGGAGAACACCCAGACTGGGGAGCAGTGGAGGGAGGGGATTTCTGTTCTGTAACAGACTAATTAGGCGCCGTAACCAAGCGCTGCCATCCGCTTAGGAAGCAGTGTCCTGACCTTGCTCCTACGCCTACTCCTTCTCTGTCACAGCACTGAAAGAGCCTCGCTCAGCTCTTTTAAAACTGGAAAAGGAGCCCAAGTGCCATCCTTTATGCAAGAGCTGAAAGGTTAATACGTGTCATTTTGTTGGCCAGGGCTCTGCAATAGGCTGAGGAGGAGCCAGCCCATTTCACTGAGGCAAAAGAAACACATGCCTGCTCCAGCCTGCCCTTTCAACCCTCCTGGTTCAACCCCACTTCCACATCATAGGGCTTAGAATAAATATTTCCTTCTCTGAGTTGGGCTGTGCCCTCTCAGTTGCAGCAAATGCACAATGCAATTCACTGCAGTGCGATGCAAATCAGGCAGGTTGCTCTTAGGTAGGGGTTTTCCTGTGGGTTGCCAGAATAAGCAAGCTCCTGAAATTAGAAAGGTCAGGAGGGATGCTTCCTGTGGGAGCTGCACAAAACCCCATGCTCAGCTCAGAGGGGGTGGAGTTAAAATTAGAAGTGTCTACAGGGTTGCAGAGATTGCTCCTTCAGCCTGACACGATGATGGGGTCTGTGACTTAGGGGCATGAGAAAATAAACAGATCCAGCCTGAATGTGTTCTAGAAGATCACAGAAAATACCTCTCCTTTTGTTTTGGACACAAGGTTTGGGATTTCAGGAATTCGTCCCTAAATAATCCTTCTTTCCCTTGCATATGGAGGACATGTATACACATAGCTTTTCACTCTGAAATAACAGAGACCTAAATAATTAGGGAATTACTAGTCAAGTCACTTCCTGGGAAGTCTGTGTTGGGTGGACACAGCTTAGAAGTTACCTTAGTGTCTGAGGCTTCTCTAGGATGTGAAATACTGAATAATTCACCCTTCAGAGCCCAGAATCTGAGCATTCTTCTCTGCTGAGTACGTCCTGACTCTGGGAATATTTATTCACCAGCAGCAGGACAGCTCCAACAGAATAGATGGAGAAAGTTCCCCAAACAGCCTGTGATTGTTTCAGATCTTCTTAGATATCCATCCCCACTCGTTTATATTTCATGTGCTCAAGGCATCTAACTTGGGAGGAGGGGAAAATTGCAGGGACTGGCTGCTGACAAAGATGTGATGTGTGGTCATGTGCAGCACCCACTGGAACACTTTAGACCGTTGTCGTGCATTCCGTGTCTCATGTTCCAACCATGTCCCACTCCTCCTGCCCCTAGAAGGATGTGCTTCTCTGGAGGAGTAAGGAGACTGATAGACTTACCCCCCAAGGTCCGTCTTGCTGCAGGAAAGCAGTGTTGCCCTTTTCATAGAATCATAGACCAGTTTGGGTGGGAAGGATCTTTAAAAGTTAGCTAGTCCAACCTCCCACCCCCTGCAGGAGGAGGGATATCAATTAGAACAGATTGCTCAGAGCTACATCCAACATGACCTGGAATGTTTCCAGGGATGGGTATGATGATTATTAAAGGCTATGCCTTTAATTTCTTTTCACAGAGCTCCAGCTTCATTTGCTTCTGAACTGAGCTAGCCTGGAGTTGTTATTGTGGGAGGAGGATTTCAGCCCACCACACTACAACAGTGAGATATCTATCACCTCTCTGGGCAACATGGGTCAGTGTTGCACTATCAGTGCAAACAATTTCTTTCTTGCATCTAGTCTAAATCTCCCCTCTTTTAGTTTAAAACTATTACCTCTTGTCCTGTAGTAATAGGCCCTGCTGAAGAGATTGTCCTCATCTTTCTTAGAGACCCTTTCAAGTACTGAAATGTTTGCAAAACGTTGCTCAAAAACATTGGAAATAAGTGGTGCAGCTCCAAAATGTCTGGTTTTGGAGCTTAATTGTATTTGAGCTTGGATTGGAGTTTTTCTGTCCCATTCCTAACCATATCTTAGGAGGAGCACTTATTCTTGCCACTTGCCAAGGAGCCACCAAGACCTGCAGTGGAAGTTCTCTGCCTTCCTATGGGGAAAAAAAAAAAAAAAGGAGCTTGCAGGATACATACACAACCAGCTGGGAAACTCTCACAGTCCTCCATAACAAAGTCTACTGGAGGAGCCTTAGGTCCAGAAGTAACAGCAAAACATCTCTTTCCTGTAGGCATCTAGGATTTCACAAAAACAGAATGGTGGGCATGAGCAGAGACCTCTTAGATCATCTAGTCCAAATCTCTCACTAAAGCATTTCCAGCCAAATATGGTGCTAGGTCACCAAGGACCCACCTACAGGACTGCTTTCATAGATTCTTAGCATGATTTTTGTTGGAAAAGACCTTTAAGATTGTTTGGTCCAACCATTATCTAACTCTGCCAAGTCTGATGCTAAACCATGTCACTCAGCACCACATCTTTGTGGCTTTTAAACCTCTCCAGGGATGGTGATTCAACCACCTCCTTGGGGAGCCTGTTCCAGTGTTTGAGAACCCTTTCAGTGAAGAAGTTTCTTCTAATGTCCAACCTAAACCTCTCCTGGTGCCACTTGAGGGCATTTCCTCTTGTCCTGTCATTTGTTCTGTAGGAGAAGAGACCTCCCCCCTGCAAAAAAGGGACTTTATGGTTCTCCATGAGTGAGAGTAGGGTTGTGGTGGGTTGAAATTACCCCAGGCATCAGCCTAAAACTGCCACAATTGTTCACCTGCACACATTTGTGAGGACCTCAGCTCAATTTCTTCTCTTTCAGTGCTTTACACTTCCACTGAGTATTTCCTATTCAAAAACCAAAGAAGCAAACAAACTCAACATACATCCAGAAGTGATTTGTCTGGCTGGTATAAAGGAAGCAAACAACCCACCCAAAAGACAGGCAGGGATGCAGAGCAAGCTGTGCCACAGAGCTCCACACAGCCCAGCACACCAGCCAGCCGTGCAAGTCTCGCATTGCCTCTCCTCCCTCCTCCTCAGCTCTGCTGACAGACAGGGGCTGTAATCCCTTCCAGGTGGTGACAAGCATTATCTTCCCAGCCCCTCTAACCATGAGGGCTCTGGAGCTGGCTGGTAACACGTGTTCCCGTGCTGTAAGAGGGAGAGGGAAGCTGCAAGACCAGACACGTGTGTGAGTCACAGCAGCCAAGGGGAAATGTAAACTTTGGAAGCAGTGCAAGTGTGAGAGATGTGACTGCCAGGGATCCTTTTCAGCTGCATGCTTCAGCCACAGATGCTCTGAGCAATCCTGGGAGAGATGATGGAGGAAAGAAACACCTACTTCAGCAACATGTCTCTCCTGGATCAACACTGTGGCTCCTCCCCAGCCCGTCTGAACAGGGCTTTTTGTAAGCAGTCTGCATGGGTGCAGAGCCAATACTGCCCCAGCACAAAGCCTGACAAACAGATGTGAGATCTTTGAGACCTTCTTTTCAGTACTGAAAGGGGGCCTATAAGAAAGGTGAGGACAGACTTTTAGCTGGGGCTGTTGTGACAGGGAAAGGGGGGATGGTTTTAACCTAAAAGTAAGTGGAGGGATGGTTTTAATCTAAAAGTAAATAGATTCAGGCTAGATACAAGGAAGAAATTTTTTACATTGGGATGATGAAACACTGGCACAAATTTCCCAGGTTGGTGATAGATGCCCCATCCCTAGAAAGATTCCAGATCAGGTTGGACAGGGATTTGAGCAATGTGATCTAGATGAAGATGTCCATGCTCACTGCAGTGGGTTTGGACTAGATGACCCTTAAAGGTCTCTTCCAATGCACAGCACTCTCTTATTCTCTGGTTCTCTGATCCTATGAATGGAACAGGTCTCATGGTGAGAAACTCTGGTGATTTCAGTTTTCATTGCATTTGTGTGTTTTATTGTATTTCTTTCTTCTTGGTTATGCTGCAACCAGGAAACTTACTGACTCAACAGGGTGTGATGTTGACTATACAGAAGCAGCTTTAAAATGAGCAAAGTCAACAGCTGGAGAACAAATCCTGGGAAATTTCACCCTTTGACTAACCTGTTAAGTTCCAGCCAGTGACTTTTATCAGCAGCAAAGAGGGGTGATCTTAGAGCCAGCCAACATTTCTAGAATTTCTACAGGATGACTGGCTTGAGCTGTTGTTGTCTGGCAGTCTGCTTTTTGGTAGCTATGCTGGGATGCAGCTCTTCCCACATGAGACACCTCCATCTGAGCAACTTGTCTAGATTACCTGTGCACTCAGCAGAGAGAAACAGGCTTGCTGAGGCAGTAAGCCCTCTCCTTCTAGTGTAGCTCTCTATAGCAGATGAATCATGCTCTTCTTTGCCTCTCTCTCCTTTCTGGTTATAATGGGAGCCTGGAAGGCAGGCTCAGAGGGACACATCTTCACCAGACATGTCTAAAGTCACCACTTTCAGGGTATGTCTCATGCCAAGATGAGAGTTACGACTACCCAGCTCAGTGCCTTTCTGAATACTGCAAGAACAGATGTGTCACAAAGCAGGCATTTCACAGAATCATGGAATATTCTGGGTCAGAAGGGACCTCCAAAGGTCATCTAGTCCAACCCCCTCTGCAGTGAGCAGAGGCATCCTCAACTAGATCAGGCTACCTGGAGCCCCACTTTGAATATCTCCAGGGATGGGGCCCCAACCACCTCCCTGGGCAACCTGTTCCATGTTCCACCACCCTCATAGCAAAGAACCTGTTCCTAACATCCAATCTAAATGTGTTCTTTTCTAGTTTGAAGTCCCTATCACTACAGGCCTTTGTAAACAGTCCCTCTCCTTGATGCCTTTCCCTTAATTGCAAGTCAATTAATGTATTTTTTGTGTTTCTCATGATGGACACCTTAAAAAGTGTTTTGCAATTGCTTTGTGGAAACATTGGAAATGCTTAATAGTGAGTCAGAATACTGATGTCATGGGACATGGTTACAGAAGGGGAAAATTGCCCTGCACTGATTCCTTCTGACCCAGACAGTAGATGCCAGAGGGATCACTGATGCTTTGGGTGCTGTTTTTAACCATGAGCATAAGTCTAGACAAGGAGGATTCAGTAGCACTGTCAAGTCCTGTGAATGATGGGTGCTTGAAGGCATTTGCAATCAAATTCAGCTCATGCAAGTTTTGCTCACTTCTGTGCAAAGCCCAGCACTGAGCTCATACACCACAATTTCTGCCTGAATCTTCAAATAGCACCTTGAAGGCATTTTTAATGGTAAAGAAGTTATAGGACTGGCCCTTGGAGTAGGTATGGTGTTCACCTCATACTCTAGTTGTGGGGGATTAACCTGTGAGTGCAATATTGAGGTACTAGGAAACTCATGAGCATTTCTGCGTCAAGGAGAGCAAATGTTGAATGTCCTGTTGGGCTGCTTTTGGCTGAGGTAATTTTCTCCATCGCAGCTCATATGGGGCTGGATTTTGGATTTGTTCTGGAAACAGTGTTGATATTTCAGGGACAGCAGTAGTAGTAGCAGTAGTTACTACTGAGCAGTTATTGCACTGAGGCAAGGACTTCTCTGCTCCTCACCTCACCAGCAAGTAGTCTGAGGGTGAATAAGCAGCTGGCAGGCGACACAGCTGAGACAATCAACCCCAAAGGGATATTCCATACCATGTGATATTGTGCTCAACAAATAAAGGTGGGGGAAGAAGAAGGAAGAAGGGGATGTTTGGTGTGGTGGCATTTTGTCTTTCCAGGTCACTGTTCCTTGTGATGAAGCCTGGCTTTCCTGAAGACACCTGAACACCTGCCTGCCAAGGGGAAGCGGTGAATGACTTCCTTGTTTTGCTTTGCTTATGAGCACACTTTTACCTCACCTATGAAACTGTCTTTGTCTCAACCAATGGCTTTTTTCAGAACTATTGTTAGCTTTCTGCTGCTCTCCCCCATTCCATGAGGGAGGAATAAGCAAGTTGCTGTGTGGAGCTCAGATGTCAGCTGAAGTTAACAGCTCAAAGGCAGTTGAGTTTTAACCTTGCACTTCAGTCTCTTGAGGTAGGATTTGTGTACACAATTTTAGGGATGGATTCAGGTTGTTTGGTTTTGGGTTTTTTGTTTGTTTTTTTTTTTTTTAGGTCCATGATTAATGCAATTTAACATTCCATGAGGTATCCCTGACTTTTACAAGGAGCTTGTGAGATGACTTTGGACCTAGAGGAAATCTGCACCCATTTAGACCAAGACTGGGGCATGATACTGGATTCCCTAGGCTATCTCAACTGGCACTAAATATCTTAGATATGGAAATGTCTATGGAAAAAACACAGAACTAAGACTGTCAGATGAGAGAAAATATCAAATTTGGAGATAGTCAGGGGTCAGCTGAATTGCATCTAGAGAGTTCCACCTGAGATGTCTTAGGAATACCAAGACATGCACATGAGGTGAACAGATTTGCCAAGATCTTGACTTCTTAACTTAGATCTTAACTTAGCAAAGCCCACACATGGTCACCTTTTCAGTCTTGAGCATGATGTAGTTGTCTCAGACTCCCTGAGGGATCTCAGTTGGCACTGTAAGCCTTTGTGAGGGCAGCTCAGTCAGGTTCTCTCTCTCCACTGACTATTCCACATAGACCCTTATTTCTCAGACACCTAAAATCACTAATGCACCTCTGGTGCTGAACCCAATTCTCGAGTGAAATTAATCTTACACCTGGAAATGAAATGATTGGCTATGAGTTGAAGACATTGATTCTTCAAATGATAACAATATTCCTTGTTTGATTTTGAATATTGATTATTTCAGCACATCTGCATGCACGTTCACAAAGCTGGCACGATGCTACACACACACTTTTTCACCATACAATTTAAGGCATTTTGTTTTCACCTTCTCTTAGTCTTTTGCTGGTTTTGTGAGCTATTTTTTCTCCCTGTAAATTATTGATAAAATGGAGCTGAGGTAGGGTTAAACATCCTGGAATTAGTTGAGCATTTATTCAGAAATGTATTATTGCCCCAGGGGGGAAAAAATAAAAGAAAGATATAATCTGGCAAAAAAACCCCACAAACCAAAAACAACCAAACAAACAAAACCCAAACCAAACAAGTAAAAAAACCCAACAAAAAAACCCAACCCAGTTGTTAAATGAAGTTTGAAGTTCTACCGTGGTTTGTCAAGTCCAGTCTGTCCAGTAAGTGTGTGAGCTTCTTCCAGCTGTTTGCTGCAGTACAAATCATAAAACCATGGAATGGTTTGGGTTGGAAGGGACCTTAAAGATCACCTGGTTCCAACCCCCCTGCCATGGGCAAGGGCACTTTCCACTAGATCAGGTTGCTTAAGGCCCTGTTTAACCTGGCCTTGAACACTGCCAGGGAGGGGGCATCCACAACCTCCCTGGGCAACCTGTTCCATTCTCTCACCACACTCACTGTTAAGAATTTCTTCCTAATACCCAGACTAAATCTCCCTTCTTCCATCTTAAAGTCATCCCCCCTCATCCTATCACTACAAGCCCTGTAAACAGCCCAGCTTTCTTGGAGACCTCCTTCAGGTACTGGATGGCCTCTAAAAGGTCTCCCAGGAGCCTTCACTTCTCCAGGCTGAAGAGTTCCAAACCTTTTCCACGTTAGAGGTAAAATTGGTTTAAGTTTTAGTGGCTTTCTGCAAGGTTGAGGCACTGAGCAACTGCAAATCCAATTAGAATCAGAACAGGGCCTCATACAAACTTGTCTGAGGGATCCAGGATGATCATAAAGTGCTTAGATACCATCAGTGGCATAGCAAAGGTGACCACAAGGAACTGAATTTTACTTATTGCTAATTTGGTCAATATTGCAACCACTTGGTTGCACCTGAGAGGTGAGATAATTCATCTTTTGTATCTACTGCTACATGATTACATACTACAGTGAGGAGCACAGTACAAACAGATGGGTGACCTGGAAGAGGACAGATCTACTGGAATGACCTCTTTTGGTGCTGAGGGTTTCCAATGAAGTGAAGGAATGAACTCAGCTTCTCCTAAAGAAAAATAGGGGAAGTGAGGAAAAACTTTGATGTCTCAGACCCTTTTTCTGAGTGCAGAGATGATAGGGTAGGGTAGGGTAGGGTAGGGTAGGGTAGGGTAGGGTAGGGTAGGGTAGGGTAGGGTAGGGTAGGGTAGGGTGGGGAGGGACTTTTTAAGATATCAGGTAGTGACAGGACTAGGGGGAATAGAATAAAGTTGGAAGTGGGGAGATTCAGGCTGGGCATGAGGAAGAAGTTCTTCCCCATGAGAGTGGTGAGAGCCTGGAATGGGTTGTGCAGGGAGGTGGTTGGGGCCCCATCCCTGGAGGTGTTTCAGGCCAGGCTGGATGAGGCTCTGGCCAGCCTGATGTAGTGTGAGGTGTCCCTGCCCATGGCAGGGGGGTTGGAACTGGATGATCCTTGTGGTCCCTTCCAACCCTGACTGATTCTATGATTCTAGGGTAGGGTAGGGTAGGGTAGGGTAGGGCAGGGCAGGGTAGGGTAGGGTAGGATAGGGTAAGGTGGGGGAGATGAATGTACATCTCTGTGGGCTCTGACCAGACTTTGGCAATTAATCCAGATCTTGTCACATTTCTGTGGATTGGCAATTGTTCCAGGAAAATGGCATGCAGCAGGCAAAAGGCATCCTGAAGTCACTCAGAGATGATGCCCAGTAGAGCCACAGACCACTCAAGCAGCAAACAGCATGGCTTAAAGAGTGGGAACAAGAAGGTATCACAAACAAAACAGCCTTCCCTTTCCCCAAACCACTTTTCTATTGAAACCACAAAATCTTAATGAGTTTATTAGCCCTCTAGAAACGAGGGCAGGTAATTGCAACATTACAGGATGAAGTTTACCACATTTAACTCAGAAGAAAAAGCCAATTCTGATGTTTCAACTCACTGGAGATACTGTAATATGTCATGAAAATATACTTAAAAAAAAAAAAAAAAAGAAATTAAGAAAGAAAGGGGAAAAAAAAGCAGTTTTTGGATAAGTAGTTCTAGAAGTCCAGGTCATCCTGGTCAATCTTATCAGAGTCTTCTTCCTTTTTAGAAGCCTGGACTTCATCAATATGCTCAGCCTCCTTTGGATCTGCCTGGTCCTCCTCTCCTGCAGGATCAGTGCACGAAGAGGCTTTGTCGTCTTCCTCACTCTCAGGATACATCTGTGAGGGTTTGCTGCTCTCACTGCTTGGAGCCTCTCCATTGGGATGGCTGCTCTCGGGGTTATTGTCATCATTGCATTCCTCTTCACCTTCATCTTCATCTTCAGAGCCCTTCTGGGACTGCTGTGAGAAATTTCCTACAGAAGAGTAACAAGAGAAGGCTGCTTTGTTCAGAGTCTCTAGTCTTTTGCTGGCTTTTTTGCCTCTGACATTTGAGGCTGTCTTAGAAAACTTGTGGCCTTTGTCTTCCTGTTTTCTGTGTGCCTTGTCAGGGTCATTGCTGGTAGGGTTCTCATCGTTCTCATCAAATTTGTCATCACCTTCACTGGTGTTTCCCTCCTCAGCTGGACATGCATCTTCTGGATTTGCATCTTCCTCAGCCTCAGCTTCATCCTCCTCAGCTGCTTCATTTCCTTCTGCAGCATCTCCATCAGGACTGTTAGTTTTGGAGCCATCGGTGTCTTCTCTGTATTTGGATGTCTCTTCCTCAGTGTCACCCCCAACTTCCTCATCCTCTGGCCCCTCTGTTTTTTCGGCTTCATTGTCAGTTTTGCCTTCAGCTTTGGACATGTCTTCAGGTTCCAGACCTTCATTTCGAGTTTCTTCTTCACGTTCTTCATCTTCCCCATTTGCTTCCTCCACTTTTGCTTCTTCTTTTGCTTCTTCCTCATCCTTTTCTGGGTTTTCTTCTTCTTCTTGCATTTCCTTCTCTTTTATTTCTTCATCTTCTCCTTTTGTTTCTTCCTCCTTCACTCCCTCTTTTGTTTCTTCCTCTTCATCCTTTACTTCCTCCTCCTCTTTTGTTTCTTCTTCCTCCTTTATTTCCTTCTCCTCTTTTATTTCTTCTTCATCCTTTACTTCCTCCTCCTCTTTTGTTTCTTCCTCCTCCTTTATTTCCTCCTCCTCTTTTATTTCTTCTTCCTCCTTTACTTCCTCCTCCTCTTTTGTTTCTTCCTCTTCCTCCTCTTTTGTTTCTTCCTTTTCATCCTTCACTTCCTCCTCCTCTTTTATTTCTTCTTCCTTCTTTACTTCCTCCTCCTCTTTTGTTTCTTCCTCTTCCTCCTCTTTTGTTTCTTCCTTTTCATCCTTCACTTCCTCCTCCTCTTTTATTTCTTCTTCCTTCTTTACTTCCTCCCCCTCTTTTGTTTCTTCCTCTTCATCCTTCACTTCCTCCTCCTCTTTTATTTCTTCTTCATCTTCTTTTACTTCCGACTCCTCTTTTGTTTCTTCCTCCTCTTCCTTCACTTCCTCCTCTTCCTTCACTTCCTCCTCTTCCTTCACTTCCTCCTCTTCTTTTGCTTCTTCCTTTACTTCCTCCTCCTCTTTCATTTCCTCCTCCTCTTTTGTTTCTTCTTCCTCTTCCTTCACTTCCTCCTCTTCTTTTGCTTCTTCCTCCTCTTTCATTTCTTCCTCTTCCTCCTCTCTGGTTTCTTCCTCTTCCTCCTTCACTTCTTCCTCTTTCACTTCTTCATCTTTCACTTCTTCCTCCTCTTTTGTTTCTTCCTCCTCTTTCATTTCTTCCTCTTCCTCCTCTCTTGTTTCTTCCTCTTCCTCCTTCACGTCCTCCTCCTCTTTTGTTTCATCTTTTTCCTCTTTTACTTCCTCCTCCACTTTGGTTTCTTCTTCCTCTTCCTTCACTTCCTCCTCCTCTTTTGCTTCATCCTCCTCCTTCACTTCCTCCTTTTCTTTTGCCTCTTCTTCCTGCTCCTTCATTTCCTCATCCTCCTTGTTTCTCCTTCTTCTTCCTTCACTTCCTCCTCTTTTATTTCTTCCTCTTCTTCCTTTACCTCCTCCTCCTTTGTTTCTTCTTCTAGTTCCCCCTCCTCTTTTGTGTCTTCTTCCTCCTTTGTGTCCTCCTCCTCTTTTGTTTCTTCCTCCTCCTTCACTTCTTTGTCTTTGGTTTCTTCCTCCTCCTCCTTCACTTCCTCTTCCTTCACATCCTCCTCTTCTTTTGCTTCTTCTTCCTCCTTCTCCACTTCCTCTTCTTCCTTTACTTCTTCCTCCTCTTTTGTTTCTTCTTCCTCCTTCACTTCCTCCTCCTCTTTTGCTTCTTCCTCCTCCTCCTTTGCTTCTTCCTCCTCCTCCTTTGCTTCCTCCTCCTCCTTTACTTCCTCCTCCTCCTTTACTTCCTCTTCCTCCTCCTTTGTTTCGTCCTCTACTTCCTTCTCTTCTTTAGTTTCTTCCTCGTCCTCTTCTGCTTTCTCCTCTTCTTCTTTCACTTCCTCCTCTTTTGTTTCTACCTCTTCCTCTTTCACTTCCTCCTCCTCTTTCATTTCTTCCTCTTCCGCCTTCACTTCCATGTCCTCTTTTGTTTCCTCTTCTTCTCTCTCTATTGTTTCTTCCCCTACTTCTTCCACTTCTTCCTTTTCTTCTTCTTTGGTTTCACCATCTTTAACCCCATCCCCCATCTCACAGCTTTTGCTCTCTGATATTTCATGTCCTTCATCTTCATTCAAGGCTGAGCTGCCAACTTCATTAAATTCTGGTTCATTTTCTTCTTTGATGCCCTGAGCTGCTTCTGCATCCTCATTATCATTTTTCTTCAACCTCAGGATTTGCTGTAAATCAAATGCTTTCATGACTGGGGCATTGGTGGCCACCACTGGGTTTCGTGGGGGCTTGGAAGCCAATTTTTTCCTCACACAAGAGTCACACGGGCAATATTCCTCCTCACTTGCTTGTTTGCTAAAACTGGCCTCAAAAGCTATGCTAAATTCTACATCTTCAGCCACCTGAAATGATAAGTCCAATGTGTCCTCTAGCCTAGTATTGGTTCCACTCTTCTCATTGAAGTGTGACCTTTTGTGCATAGTTTGCAATCGCCGCCGCCTCTGCTCAGTCTGGAGCGTTGACTCACGCTTGAGTGGTTCAGCCGGAGGTCTCGGTGTCTTGTTCCCTGCTCTGGATTTGATCTTCCTCATCTCCTTCTCTATGCTTTTTTGGATCCTTTGGCTCACAGCCTCCTTCAGCTCCAGTATCATCTGATCTGTCTGCTGGTTGTTCTGCAGGTTCCACCTGACTTTGAACTCATTCATGGCACTGACATAGTGAGCCATAAACTCCTTCTCGATTTTCTTAAGCAGTCTCAGGACCCAGACTGGGTCTGGATCCATTGAGGTGTGCTGCACAAGGGATGTTTCTACACTGGAGGCTGCATTGACTTTGGGCTCTGGGTTATTTGGAGAGTCTTTTGCAAGCTGCTCTTCCAAGTCAGCTTTCAGCTCTGTCCCACAAACTGCATCATTGACATTTGCATCATCAGTAGTGGCCAGCTGATCAGCTTCCTCTTCAAGATTTTCTTTGGGGATTTCCTCATTCACAGATTCAGCTTCTCCTTGTTCTCCGTTTGTAGTTAATGTGCTGTTTTCATTTTCTCTCCCTTCCTCCTGACCGTTTTCACACTTACTGCAGTCATCCTCCTTGTTCTCTTCTGCCTCCTGAGCTGGAGAGTCCTCTCTAACAGTCTCTGCTTTTTCCTCACCTTGTGACTCTGAACAGGCTGTTGAAGGCCTCAGTGACTGCTCTTCCTCTTTACTTTGCTCCTCAGCCTCAGTCAGTTCAGTGCCAGTCTCTACATTTTCCACTTGTCCTGTTGATTCGAGTTCAGCATTTTTCTGCGCCATTAAAGTGCAGTCCCTGGCACCAGCTGTAATATCTTCTCCTGAACCACCAGAACCACTGCTAACATCAACTCCAGAGGAAGACATGGGAGTGAAGTCATAATCTACATACTTTGGGGCTTTGAACACCGAAGCTGTCTTTGCCTGTTCCCTTGCCTCTCGACCTGAACTTGGATCAGTATTTTCAGCTGTGCATCCAAACCATAGGGCTTGAAAAATATTTAGCAGCTCCATATACCTTGGCTTATTCAAACCTTTTGATTTATCTGATGGATCTTCTGACTCTTCATCAAGGACCTGGAGACTGGCAAGACAGGTAATCAAAATATTGGCAGAGTTACTCAGTTTTCTCCCCATAGTGGGAGACACTTCAGGAAGACTGTGTGATCGATCAAATTTTGTTTCATGTTTTGAACTGAGCAAAGCCTTCATGATCTGGACAGAGGTCTGGACAGAGCTTGGCAGGTCTCTTTTGTTGTTATTTTGGCTGGATGCAACTGATTGGTTGCATTCTGTCTGGTCAGATTTGGCAGCTTCAGACACTACCTCAGAGACCTGTTCCTGATTCATGCATTCTTCAGCTGCCTCTTCAGCCCCTTCTTCAACCTCTTCTTCAATCCCTTTTTCAGTCTCTTCTTCAGCCTCTTCTTCAGCTTCTCCTTCAACCCCTTTTTCAGTCTCTTCTTCAGCTTCTCCTTCAACTTCTCCTTCAACCCCTTTTTCAGTCTCTTCTTCAGCTTCTCCTTCAACCCTTTTTTCAGTCTCTTCTTCAGCCTCTTCTTCAGCCTCTTCTTCAGCCTCTTCTTCAACCCCTTTTCCAGTCTCTTCTGCCCCTTCTTCAGCCTCTTCTTCAATCCCTTTTTCAGTCTTTTCTGCCCTTTCTTCAGCCTCTTCTTCAACCCCTTCTTCAGCCTCTTCTTCAATCCCTTTTTCAATCTCTTTTTCAACCCCTTTTTCAGTCTCTTCTTCTGCCCCTTCTTCAGCCTCTTCTTCAACCCCTTCTTCAGCCCCTTTTTCAATCTCTTCTTCAACCCCTTTTTCAATCTCTTCTTCAACCCCTTCTTTAGCCTCTTCTTCAACCCCTTTCTCAGTCTCTTCTTCAGCTGTTTCTTCAACCTCTTCTTCAACCCCCTTTTCAGTCTCTTCTTCATCCTCTTCTTCAGCTGTCTCTTTTACTACCTCAGCCTTTGCGTCATTGTCAGTCTCCTCTACATTCTTTTTCTCACCCTTTTCATCCTCTAAGGTTCCCTCTGCGTTTGTACAGCATGATGCCTCAGTGGTCGCCTCTACAGATTCCTCTTCTGCGTAATCCTCCATTTCATATTTCATAAGCAAGGTTTCTGAAGGAATTTTACTTAACCATTCTTGCACAACTTCTTCTGGAGATGCATTTGGTAGAGTAGATGGCATTAAATCTTTCTCCTCCTCCTTCATGTCCTTGCCTTCTAACTCTTCCTCCACTTTCCTGCTACAGGAATCCTCAGCCTCTTTATTCTTCTGATCATTTGTTTTGGTTGCAGTTGATTTAGACCCATGGGAAGTTGCTTTGGAGGTTTCTGAAATTTCCTTTGGCTCTTTCCCTGTGGTCAGCGCTGACTCACTGCCTGTGCTGCTAACAGAGGAATTCTTCAACATGGCTGAAGGTATTTTTTTGCTGTTTGGCTTGGCTTTTGGTGGGGCAGGGCAATGCAAACTGCGTACTGACAAAGTCTCAGACAGCGATGCTCGGCTGGAGTTTGACATCCTCACACGAAGATTTCTGGTTTTTATCTGCCTTGATTTTGAAGACTGAGACATGTTTGAATGTGAGCACCTATCATTGCTTTCCTGGGACATCTGTGTCAATAAGCATGGGTCTTTTATTTCTGACTTTGAAGACACTCTTGAAGAGATGCTTGCAGAATTTCCATTCCTAATCCCAGTCTCAGCTGCGGGGTCACATTTTGAACATACACTCTCACTCACACTTCCCTGTCTTGAAGAAGGAGTCTCTGAATTAATCTTGGACCCCCCCTCTCCAGCTTTTCCATTAGAACATGAAACACCTGAGCAGAGGGATGATGGCTTGCTATTTTCTTCTCTATGGCTTCTCTTCTTTGAGCTTTTTGAGGATTCACTGTAGCCATTGGTGGTGCTTTTTGAGCTTTTCTCTTCAGTGAAACCTGCAGCTGCCTCTGCTTCACTAGTAGATGAAATGTTTGACTGGAAAGATCCTGAGTTATGAGACATGGGATTCCTGTTTGATTTTTTCTTGGTTTCACACGAGCTTTTGGAACAATTAGATGCCCTGCTGCATGATCTGATATCATCTGCATGTAGGGAATTCTTCTTTTTATTTGGAGTGGATCCAAGTGAAGACACAGACATTTCAGACCGTGCATCCAAATGAACGTGGCTGTGTCCACTCTTTTTGGATCCTCTGGAAGAGCAAGAGACATTGCACAGAACATTCTCATCACTGTCACTTTTCTTGTTGTTCCTGTCACTAGCTCTGGAATGGGAGGTGCCTTGTGTAGAGCTTCGTTCACCTTCACTGCTCTCATCTTTAAATGAATGACTGGGTTTTGTTTTTGCTGACACTGAGCTGAATTCATTGGTTTCACTTTCTCCTTGTTCTACTTCAACCTCTTCAGCCTCTTTCTTTGGGTTGGACTCACTGGAGAAGGAGGAGATCACTGCGTTGCCATCAGAGTGATCATCCTGTTCACTCTTTGCTCTTGGTGTGGAACAGTTACTGGACTTGCTGTGCACACTGTTGGCAGGAGTGGAGCACTTACTGTTATCTTCTTGATTTGCCTTCTGAAGGCTTGAAGAAGACATGCTCCTACCCACACTACTTGTTTCGTCACATATATTCTTCTTGCTCTGTCTGGACTGCAGAGATGATCTTGACATGACACTCCCAACTCTGCTGCTTTCAACCTCTTCTGCATCATCCTTCAAACATTGCACAGAGGAAACTTCAAAACAATTTTCATCTCCAATTTGTGAATTGGTTTTGCTGGCCTCATGATCCTCAGGGGCATCTTTAGTATCCAGGTTGTTTTCACAGCTTGAATGTGACATTAAACCCAAGGATGAAGGTCTCTGACTATTACTTGTGCTTGTCCGAGTGTTTTCCTGCTGGTCTTCTCCATTGGAAGCACCTGTAGACGAATCACTTCGACACATACATCTTTTAATGGATCTATATGCCACTCTGTTCTCTATAGTCTCTGAGTAGGATGAGCACTCTTGCACAATGTGCTCAGAGAATTCCCCACTGGAGGTGGTGCGGAGGCTATCCACAGAAGCCATTTTTTTATGGACTACTCTCCTCCGGGAGGATGTGCTGGAGCACGAGGACCTTGTGTGCCAAGTGCTTCGTACCTCAGGCTCTCCCCTCTGGGCTGTGTGCATGGGGTTTCTCCAAATGTCATAGTCCTGGTGTTTTTTTCCACAGCTGTGACAGTGAGCCTCGTCACATTCCGATTCCTCAAGCTTTGACGTGTAAGAGTCGATATCGCAGGGATACAACGACTCGTCTGCCTCTGAGCTGGCTTCTGGGTTCATCTTCTGCATGGGGTCTATTGCACTGTCCTCCTCTACCGCTGACTCTTCACAAGGCATCTGGTTCATCAGATTGGACTTCTTGATCTGGGTGGACCACTGCAAAGTCTCATCGTTGAGCAAGCGGAAGCGGACTTTCATCTCCACGGACAGGCTGCCGTCCTTGTTCACGTGTACCCGTTTTTCTATGTCGTCATTGACCAAGGAGTGGACAAGGTCCCCAGGCTTTGAAGGTGAGAAATTATTTGAGAAAGGTGCACCATTATCTGGTGAGGCAGCAAGGCCATTAGGAAATGACTTTTCTGATGATAAAGAAAATCTCATGGACCTATTGCTTGATGCTGACCGTGGATGGATAACACTTTTTTTGGCTTTCAGTCCGAAGTCCACTGGAGTTTGTGGTAAGGAAAGAAAAGAAAGACGGAGAGAAATGTTAACTCGTATAAAGATGATGAAAAACATACAGCTCAAACACTCAGACAGTATCACAGTATATCAGAGGTTGGAAGGGACCTCGAAAGATCACCAGCTCCAAACCCCCTGCCAGAGCAGGATAGTCCACACAGGAATGCATCCAGGTGGGTTTGGAAAGTCTCCAGAGAAGGAGACTCCACAACCCCCCTGGACAGCCTGTTCCAGGGCTCTGTCACCCTCACTGGAAAGAAGTTTCTCCTCATGTTGAGCTGAAATCTTCTATGCTCAAGTTTGAACCCATTGTTCCTTGTCTTATCACTGTGAACCACCCAAAAGAGCCTGGCCCCCTCCCCTTGACACCCACCCCTCAGCTATTGATAGACATTGATCAGATCCCCTCTCAGTCTTCTCTTCTCAAGACTAAATAGCCCCAGGACTCTCAGTCTCTCTTCATAGGGGATATGCTCAAGTCCCCTAAGCATCCTCTCAGATTACTCAATAGAGATCAAACACTCAAATTACTCAGTACGGATCAAACATTCAAACTACTCAATACTGATATTAGTCCATTAACGCTTGAATATGCCAGTTTAAATCATTTGAAAAGTTGGCTTTCTTGAAGTGATGGCCACAAATGAATAATTTTCACAAGATCACACGATGTTAGGGGCTAGAAGTGACCTCCAAAGATCATCCAGTCCAACCCCCTGCCAGAGCAGGATCACCTAAACCAGATCACCCACATCCTGGTGGGTTTTGAGTATCTCCAGAGAGGGAGACTCCACAATGCCCCTGGGCAGCCTGTTCCAGGTTGAACAGTCTGTTGAACAATCTGTTGAATATTTTGTTTGAATAGTCTGTATTGAAATCTTCTATACCTTAACTTTATTATTTTTTTCATTTAAATTGAAACATAAACATTTTTTTAGTTGTACTATATGTATACCACGAAGAAAAAGTACATATGTGCAAAGCAGCAAACAACAAAAAAAGGAAAACATGTAGAAAAAAAATTTTCTATTTTATCATATTTCAAATATTGTTTTATTTAACTGCATGAGTTTTTATCCTCTTTTTCTTCAGTAGGGGAAAAATACATGGAGAAGTGATTCTCTTCCTTAGTTAGAGGTCAAGTGCCAAACATTTGTAGTGCATCCTTTATGTCTCCATTTGAGTGCCAGGAAACATGCATGTGGCCATGGAGACCAGAGGAGCACCCTGCAGGAATGTGCCACTATGAAAAGAATCATAAAATTGTTTGGTTTGGGAAAGATCCTGAAGGTCACTGCCAAGTCCACCACTAAGCCATGAGGATGATTAGGGGACTTGAACATCTTCCTTATGAAGAGAGATTGAGAGACCTGGGGCTGTTTAGTCTTGAGAAGAGATGACTGAGAGGGGATCTCATCAATGTGTATAAATATCTGAGGGGTGGGTGACAAGGGGAGGGGGCCAAGCTCTTTTTGGTAGCATGTAGTAAGAAGATAAGAAACAATGGATACAAACTTGAGCATAGAAGATTTCACCTCAACATGAGGAGAAACTTCTTTCCAGTGAGAGTGACAGAGCACTGGAACAGGCTGCCCAGAGAGGTTGTGGAGTCTCCACCTCTGGAGACTTTCCAAACCCACCTGGGTGCATTCCAGGTGCTTTTGGCAGGGGAATTGTACTCGATGATCTCTGGAGGTCCCTTCCAACCTCTAACATTCTGTGATTCTGTAAACCATGCCCCTCAGCACCAGATTGACACATCTTTTGGCATTATATATGGTAATGTTTGTTAAAACATAAATGAGAAATGCAAAAGGAAGTGTAACCTGGTGATAGCTACAGAGAGAAATTGTGGTAGTTAGAGGAAATCAGTGATAGAAAGGAAATGTTAAGAATTGTAATCCAAAGCACAGCTCCATGGCCCAGTGCAGCAATCTGTGTAGATTTATTGAGGTCCTTGCCCCTTTGTTTCAAGCAGAGCACATTGCTGTCATGCTGCCTCACAATATATGCATCTGTCTTGTTTCTGATGCACTTGTTTTTTCAAGGTGTACTTTTAGACAACTAGACACCCACATGCCTCTTTAGGCTCATGGATATACAGTTGAATGGAGGACATTTTAGGAAGGAAGTGCTGCACAGGGAGCACACCAGGTTGGATGAGACCTCCAATATCATCCAGTCCAACCTATCACCCAGCCCTATCCAATCAACTAGACCATGGCACTAAGTGCCTCATCCACTCTTTTCTTGTACATCTCCAGGGATGACGACTCCACCATTTCCCTGGGCAGCCCACTCCAATGGGCAATCACTCCCTCTGTGAAGAACTTCCTCCTGATATTCAGCCTATACCTCCCCTGGCACAATTTGAGACTGTGTCCTCTTGTTCTGCTGCTGGTTGCCTGGGAGAAGAGACTGACCCCCACCTGGCTGCAATACACATGGAATAGCTTCTGTCTAAGCATCCTTATTCATTTGACCTGATGTATTTTTCTCAGTCTCTTGATGGACAAATCTTCAGTTTATTCCTGTTGCTTCCTTCAATTTGTTATACCTCAGACAGTGAGAATGGGATGCCTCTGTCCTTAAGTGTCTACAACTAGTTAACAAAACATGAATGAATCTTCCCTGGCTTCTGGTATTGAAAATGGAGCAAAACAGTTGCACCTCCACTTAATTTCATTTTAAAATAAATCCCTAGTAAAGATTAGAGGAACTGTCCTCTGGAAATGGGATGTTTCTTTCCATAGGCTACAGAGAATTGCTGGTTTAATTACCTGCAGCATTAGATAACTGATGATGAAGTATTAGATAACTCATGATGAATTACCTGTGGCATTAGATAACACATGATGAGGGCTGGAGCACCTCTCCTATGAGGACAGACTACAAGAGTTGGGGATATTCGGTCTGGAGAAGAGAAGGCTTCAAGGAGACCTTACTGTGGCCTTCCAGTATCTGAAGGGGGCTACAAGAAAGCTGCAGAGGGACTTCTTAGGGTGTCAGGTAATGATAGGACTGGGGGGAATGGAACAAAACTAGAAATGGGTAGATTCAGATTGGATGTTAGGAAGAAATTCTTCCCCATGAGGGTAGTGAAACACTGGAACAGGTTGCCCGGGGAGGTGGTGGAAGCCTCATCCCTGGAGGTTTTTTAGGCCAGGCTGGATGTGGCTCTGAGCAACCTGATCTAGTGTGAGGTGTCCCTGCCCATGGCAGGAGGGTTGGAACTGGATGATCCTTGAGGTCCCTTCCAACCCTGACAATTCTATGATTCTAAGTACCTAAGAAACATCATCCTGATAGCACACTCTTTCCTGGTAGAGGTGGTACTTAGGAACATGGTTTAGGGGTGATCTGGCAGTGCTGGGTTCACGGTTGGACTTGATGACCTCAAAGGTCTTTTCTAACCAAAAGGATTTTCTAATTCTGTGATTCCTGAACATAACTTTTCCATAAGGACCTGTTTTGTTTCCAAAGGGCTGCACTGCAGGTAGCTGTTAGTTGTCTGGTGTTTGAAATGTCCAGAGAAAATATAACTGAGTCTCCTGCTGACAAAACCAGAATATTGTCTGGTCCAGGTGCAGGAAAATGGCAAAGTGTAGACATTATATGAGAGACAGACAAGGGGATGGAGGACTCGTGGGAAATCTCAAGGGTTTGAAGAGTCTCAGAGGCAGACACAGGAAAGGAGGGAGTTGTGGAAGGAAAAGGAGATACAGAGATATGAAAGAGGAAGGGAAGTCAGCCAGACATGGGGAACATGTAAAAGAAAAACTGGAGGGTGTAGGGAGGAAATCCTAGAAGGAAACCAGAGCAAAAGAAGGGGAGGATGGAAAGTCCTGGGAGGCAGGGAGAGGGAAGTACATTTTCCACATGAAGCCTGCGTGTTGGGGCAGCACAATAGCTGCCTGTGATCTCCATGTGGTGGGGCACAGGCCTGGAGACGACCGTGCAACATGCCCCAGAGTTTTTTCTTACTTTCATTGTTTGTGTTGCCATTGTTGCCATTGGAACGAGGAGCTACATCAGGCAGCTTCTCCACTGAGTGTTTCCTCACATTCTCCATCGCTATAGGTTTGAATGGCTCCCGGCCAACACACACCAGCACGCTGGGGCAGTGAAGCAGAGCCTGCATGCTGTCGATCTGCAAAGAGAAGAGCAAGAGGGTCATCACAAGCCAGTGGTGAAGAGCTGGGTTTGACCTATCAGATCCAGAGTCAACTGACCTTTAGACGTCACCTGAAACAAAACAAAACAAAAAACAAAACAAACCAACCAACAACGAAACATAGTTCTGGAGAACTTCAGGGTCTAACAAAGCCTGTTCACAGGCTCTTTTAATCAGATGTCCTAAGATAGGGAAGGAGTGGGAAGGATTTCCTAAGGGAGAAGATAGCTCCTTTATTACAGGCTTTTACATCTTCTGGGAAGGATTCAGGCATAATTAACATGGCAGTGAGGAAAGGAGTGGAACGGGAGGCTGCTCAGATTCCCTCACAGAGAATTCTCTTTAATTATTCTAATTACCCTATGGGACAGGTAAATGGAACTTTGTAAATGCTACATTCCAGATTGACCATTAGTTGTCTTTCTTCTCTACTCAGGAAGGGACCAGAACTGTGACTAATACTACATCCAATACTGCCTGCAATATTACCTGGAGTACTGCCTCAGTGCTGGACAACGTGCGACGTTGTCCGTTAGCGTGGGAAGTGCCTGTGAAGGCACTCCATCCACAAGAACGCAGACTTACACAATAGCTCTTCATCTTCATCCTCAGGAACTGTGTCTGGATTACACACAAAGTCCTTCATGTCAGCTGCAGTAAGCAGCAAGGAGTGGAGGTAGACATAGGATAAAGTCACTTGTACCCAAGTACAACTTTTACCTAAGATCTGAAGGAGCAGGAATTAGTCTTGTGATGGGCACTGGTTAGACTAAGCAGCCTGGATTCTTCCGTCTTTGCAATCCCTTTCCAAGACTGAAGTAATGCTCCCAGGTAAACCACTTGTTGGATTCTGAAGGGATGAGAGGGCTCTCTTGCTTTCTTTCTTCTGAATTATGTATTTTTTTTTCCCAAGTTTGGATGCTATTCATTTGAGGATGGATTGTCTTCATGAATGTCACTGTACATTACCTACCATAAAGGGGCTGTGATCACAACAAGGACCTCTAAGTGTAACTGCAACACAATAACCACAGAATCTCACAGAATTAACCAGGTTGGAATAGAACTCAGAGATCATCAAGTCCAACCTACTACCCAACACCATCCAATCAACTAAACCATGGCACTAAGCACCTCATCCAGTCTTTTTTTTTAATACTTCCAGGGACAGTGACTCCACCACCTCCCTGCCAGCCCATGCCAATGGCCAATCTCTCTTTCTGTGAAGAATTTCTTCCTAACATCCAGCCTAAACCCCCCCTGGCACAGCTTGAGACTGTGTCCTCTCTGTCGCCAGACTGACAAATGCAACATCTATAAAATAAGGAATCTGTTGTGGGGAACATGCTACCTAGGGCTCTTCCCAAAGAAGAAGGAACCTATGTTAGAAGCTGAATGTAGATAAGAAGGAACCTATGTAAGAATCTGAATGTAGATACCAGTTTCTGACTAAAGTAAAATGAAGGAGATACCTTTTGGTTTCATCTGCTGGCTACCAGCCAACCAAAGACATCTGAGATTCAGAGAGGGAAACACAGAATGGGGAAATAAGGCAAGACACAGCTCATTCTGTAAGCTAATCCACCTTCCAAAGATGTGCAGAGGTGCAAGGGAGAAACAGGAAAAACTTGTACTAGACATGTTGAAGGAAAAGAGAAGGGGCTGAGTTCATTGCCTATCAAGCTGACTAATTGCCTTGTTTCCTTCTGCTCTTTCATCTGTTCCCTTTTGTCTTTCATTCAGATTTACAACTCTTCAGAGTGCCCTTTTGTTTGGTAGTTACACTACATGTAATCCAGGAGGATCCAGACCCCAAACTGGGGAACCCTGGTTTAACAATGATAAGTTTAGTATTTTATTCATGCAGGGAAGCCCTCCCTTCTCCCAGGCTTTGCACTAGAGGAATTAGAGAGTTGTTCTTTTGGGGAGTGGTTTTTTTAAAGCTATGCTCATCTGTTGGTCAGAAGGTGAATCATGGGGTGTTGCCACTCCATGCCCACATACATATTAGCAGATTAGAGGGAGAAAAAAGGAGGAAGGTATAAGAAAGTGCATTACTTGACCTCACTTTCTCTAATATCATTGTGGGCAACATCCTCCACACCCTACCACAGTGGAACACCCCTTCTCAGACCTGTGGAGAAGCTGGTGGAGGTTGCATGGGTGTGTATTTGATGAGCAGCCAGAAGGCTCTCCATGTCACATCAGAAGGAACACAGAACAAGAGCTAATATTGAACTAAAGTAGTGAACTATTGCATAGAATTGGATCTAATCCTCTGCAAATTTGTAGCACCCAGATTAGTCCAGAAGAAGTGTATGCAGCATTTCTTCCATGTCCCATGGCAAATCTAAACTCACATGGTCCCTTACACACCAAATCAAACATAAGGTCCCAAAAAGCACATGCAGGGAGCAGGAGAGATCGTAGAATCATAGAATCATAGAATGGTCTGGGTTGGAAGGGATCTTGAAAGGTCATCTAGTCCAACCCTCATTCAATAAGCAGAGACATCTCCAAATAGATCAGGTTGCTCAGAGCTCCATCAAACCTGACCTTGAGTGTTTCCAGGGATGGGGTCTCCACCAACTCCCTGGACATCCTGTCCCAGTGTTGCACCCCTCTCAGAGTAAAGAGCTTCTTCCTAATGTCCAGTCTAAATCTGCCCTTTCCTAGTCTAAAAGCATTACCCCTGTCCTATTGCTACATGCCTATGTAATCAGTTCCTCCCCAGTATTCTTGTAGGTCTTGTGGTCCTTCAGCTCAAGAGGAGTGAAGAGAGAAGCTGCCAGTGAAGATGGAGGCAAAAAAGTTGTTGAGAACTTCGTCTTTCTCATGCTAGTGTCCTAGGCTGCTGCAAGAACAGGTAATCTGCTAAACATACATTACACAATGCTACTTTCATTTGATGCTTATATCATGGGGAACTGGGCCAGTCCTTTGCTCCCCATGCTGAAATGCAGCAATATAAGATGATTTGTCACACCACCAATCCTAAAATGTTGCACAAGACATGAACCTGCTGGAGCAGTTCCAGAGAAGGCCACAAAAATTATAGAGGGCTGCAACACCTCTGCTGTGAGGACAGGCTGAGAAAGTTGGGGTTGTTGGAAAAGAGAGGCTTTGGAAAGATCTTATTGTGACCTTTAAATATTTTAAGGGGGCCTATAAGAAAGATGGGGACAGACTTTTTAGCAGAGCCTGTTTTGTTAGGATAAAGGATCATGATTTAAATTAAAAGAGGGGAGATTTAGACTAAAAATGTATAAGGAAGGAATTTTTTACAACGAGGATGGTAAGACACTGGCCCAGGTTTCCAAGAGAGGTGGTACATGCCCCAGTCCTGGAATTATTTCAGGTCCCTAAGCAAGCTGATCTAGTTGAAGGTGTCTCTGCTCATTGCAGGGGAATTGGACTGGATGACCTGTAAAGGTCCCTTCCAGCCCAAACCATTCTGTGATTCTACAAACATCAGCATCTTACAGAACTTTTTAGACATGAGCTGTCTAGTTTTCTGGTTTGACCACTGTGAAAAGCTGTATGAAAGATGATAGCTTTGGGAGTTGTGATCTGGAAATCTGGCCATGAAGCACTCAAATGGCCAAGGAAAACATGTGAAAGATAGAGGAATAATGCACTGCATTGCTTTCTCAGTCAGCCACAGGCTAAGATCATGTTTAGCTATTGCACTGCTGGCAGTTTTTCCTTGGGATATTCACAGAGGCCTTTTCCCTGAGTGTGACTCTTTACACATGTATAGAAAAAAGTGTTCTGAGTTTGGCCCTGAGAACAGTCTGGAGGAACACAGCTTGCAGTAGTCCAGAAGAAATGCTACAATCAGAAGCTGGACATTGGAAATTGTTTGGGTAGCACAAGAAGGGGTCTGGAGCACAAGCCCTATGAGGAGCAGCTGAGGAGCTGTTTGGCCTGGAAAAGAGGAGGTTCAGGGGAGACCTTATTGCTCTCTACAACTACCAGAAGGGTGGTTGTAGCCAGGTGGAAGTTGGTCTCTTCTGCTGGGCAACCAGTGATAGAACAAGAGGACACAGTCTCAAGCTGCACCAGGGGAGGTTTAGGCTGGATGTTAGGAAGAAATTCTTCACAGAAAGAGAGATTGACCATTGCAATGTGCTGCCCAGGGAGGTGGTGGGGTCATCGTCCCTGGAAGTATTTAAATTAAGACTGGATGAGGCACTTAGTGCCATGGTTTAGTTGATTAGATGGTGTTGGGTGATAGGTTGGACTTGGTGATCTCAAAGGTCTTTTCCAACCTGGTTAATTCTGTGATTCTGTGTGAAGAGAAACACCCCACATGGAAAAGGGAGGAGGGGTGGGGGGCATAAAGAGGAAAGACTGCAAACAAAAATGCATGAATAAAACAGAAAAGTGTTGGAGGAACAGGTGAAGAGAGCTAAAAGGGGAAGAAAACTGATATGTGTCCTGACTCAATTTGGAAGACAGGCTTCTAGGATCATAGAAGGTGTGCTATGGTTACTGCCTCCATGGAGGATGAGATGGCTTCTGATGAAGACTATGGGAGGCTTCCTAAGGACTCTACTGAGTGCTGAATTGAGCTGGGGAGATCCACACATTGCACCAAATTCATATGCAAGGTTTTTATGGCCTTTTCCCTACCTTATCAGTATGTCAGCTCAAAATGAAGTCTGAGACTACTCTAGCTCTGAATCAGCCAGAGAAGCAGGCAACTGCTGCTAAGGCTTCAAACTTCAATGTAGCTGAGAGGAAGGCATTTCTTAGAGAGTCTTTGCTGCTGATATTTCCCACCTCCTCACACAATGCAATTCCTTGTTGAAATCAGAGTCCATCACCTGCTCCTTTGGCACCAGGTTCATTAAATCTGGTCCATCCAACAACAGCATTTGAAAATGATGAGTCAGGCTAACATCCACCCCACCCCAAGCATCTGCCCTTATCCTCTCCAAGGGTAGGATTAGCTTTAAAATTGACAAGTCATGAAAAATGCTAAGCATTTTGTTCTTATGATTAGCCTTGTGGTGACTCAGTCAGTGGGAAGGATATGCTTCATGAGTTCAAGCTATTCCCCCTGACCAGAAGATCTCAAAACTTACTGATTTTATATGGAGATTATCCACATCATGGATGAAAAGTTTCTCCAGCTGGAAGCTGTGAGTGTGCCAAGGGTTAAGCCTGGGCTGGCCACTAGATTAATGACAGAAGCTCCCTTTTAACCTCTCTCCCTTCCCAAAGGGGAAGAAAAAGGAAATAATTGAGAGAGATTTATGGCTAGAAAAGAAAACCAAAACATCTTTAGTGAACATAATAACAACAATAAAATGAAATATATACAAATAAATACAAAAGCAATGTGGAACCCAACCCCTTGATGGCAATTAGGTCACCTTCCCCAGTGATGGTGCTGTTAACAGGCAGTGGGGAAGTCCTAGTCTGGACCAAGAAGCAGATGGGAAGTGGATCCAGAAACACACAGATTGGGATCAAAAGCAGAACATGCAGAGTCCTCTTAGGATGCTGACCATTTAAGATGAGAGCTTGGCCCTCATGATCCCTCAGCTTTATAATGAATATGACATCCATGGAATGGAATCCCTTGCTGGTCACTTCAGGGTCATGTGTGTGCTCTCCTTTCATGCAGGTGCCATCTTTAACTTTGCAGCACCTCAATGTGGCACACATTGATTTAGCAGTGAATTTGGTCTCTCTAGGAGCAAATATAAGCAAGGGCCTTTGTGCAGCCCAGTCCTTGTCTGTAACTCTAAACATCAACATTATCACTTCCAGGAGCAGACACTGCCTGCAAAACTATACTTCAGAAAGTGCCATCACTGAAAAGATACTGAGCTGAGAAATGATATCAGTAAAGAGAGTAAGTTCTGTTCTGAGTCAAACCAGAACAGAGGGGAAAGAGGGAAGCACAAGAAAGATGCATTCCACTTAGCTTGCTGGGACTTAGTATGTAAATCCTATTGCTTCTAGACCAACCTCATAGATCCATATGGTATTGTTCTATGGTCTTAGCAGGTGTCCCTTAGCAGGAACATCCACACACTGTGCTTCATGGAGCAGGATGGATGCTGTGTATAGACTCCAGGAACTCAGGACATAAAGAGAAACACATTTAACTGAAAATTCTGGTTTAATAGATGTTTTTTATTATGGCATCAAGGGTTTCACTCTCAATTTGCAAAGTTCATAACACAAATGTGAAAGCTGGAATGTTGTGTACTTCTGCACAGTCAAAGTAGCTCCTCTCACGTTACCTGAATTCATTGCAGAAAAAAAATGCAAGTTGAAAGAGAATCAGACCTTGCTAAGAGGTACAGCAGAATCCTTTGAATTCTCTGTTCAGGAAGAAGAAACTGGTGAAAATGTCAAACATCTTCTTTCTTTCCTGGCATCATAGGGTGATTTGGGTTGGAAGGGATCTTCAAAGATCATCTAGCCCAACCCCTTTGCAGTGAGCAGGAACATCTGCAGCTACAGCAGGTTGCTGAGAGGCCAATTCAGCCTGACCTTGAATGTTGCCAGGAATGGGGCATCTATCATCTGACTGAGCAATGTGTGTCAGTGTCCCAGCATCCCAGTGTAAAGACATTTTTCCTTATATATATGATATATATATATATCTTTCAGTTTAAAACCATCACCTGTTGCAACAAGCCCTTCTAAAGTCCCTGGCTTTCTTGTGGACCTCCTTTAATTACTGAAAGGCCACAATAAGGATGCCCTGGAGTCTTTTCTTCTCCAGGCTGCACAACCCCAACTCTCTCAGCCTGTCCTCATAGCAGAGGTGTTCCTGCCCTCTGATCATTTTTGTGGCCTCCTCTGGCCCCACTCCTGTGTTGATCTGGGCACAGCACTGCAGGTTGGATCTCCACAGCAGAGAGACAGAATCCCTTGCCTCAACCTGCTGGCCACACTGCTTTGCATGCAGCCCAGGATAACTATAACTTGGCTTCAGGGCTGCAAGGGCACATTGCTGGCTCATGTGCAGCTTTTCACCCAGCAGTATCCCAAAATTCTTCTCCACAGGGCTGCTCTCGACCTCTTCATCCTCCAGCCTGTATGGATACTGACAACTGCTCTGACTACCTTTCTGCTTCCTTTCCCATAATTGGTAAAAACTTCAGTCTGCATTTGGAAAATGAGATTTTCCTATGAAAAAAAAAAAAACAACAAAACATTTTTTTTTTGTTGCAAAAGTTCTTTGCAGTAACAGTGATTTCTACTTAAAGTATTTGAAGAAAATTCACCATTTTCCCAGGAGAGGGTGGAATTCTGCTATTCTTTGTACTCCAGGTAAATGACTAAATAGAAGCATCATATTCACAAATATCACTGCACATGCTCAATAACATGATTGGAAATGTCTTTGCCCTGGATTAAATTCAAAAGCATCAAAAAGTGATTACACTTTGCTACATTATTATTGAAAGAACAAAATCTCCTCGGGCTAAGGGAATCATTTTCCCTCAGTATATGTTAGATAAGGAAGTATTCTATTTGGTATACATTAGATAAGAAAGTGGCTAGCACATGGGGTCTCTTTAACTACATCTTGTAAGGCACTGGGCCAAATGATTTCAGGGCATCTCAAAGGTTCATAAAACACACCTGGATATGAGTCTTCTTGTGGATCAGGTTCATGGAAAGTTTTGCTGAGGTTTACAGATCACTTGTGTAAATCTCCTTGGAGTCATTGTGGTTTTGGCATGGAATCAGAGAATACTGAACTTGAAACCTGTGGTTTGTTTTTAGACCATGAGTCACACACATGGTGGGTGGAAAGTGGTACAGCTCACTTGGTGACAATGGTTAGCACCAGATGAGGGGCTGAAATTGGTTGCAATTATTCATACCTGAACACAGCCTGAAACCAAGTGTCACAGTGAATATGTCAACATGGAACCAGAAAATTAACTATCTCAAGGAGGGAAATTATCACCTTTCTTCTCTTGCTGTTTACATCCACACTGTGGTTTAAGCCAGCTTATGTGCCTCCATGAATCCCACTTCCCTCTTACAGCTCCACCAGGGTCTTGCTGACACCTGTCATTGAGACAGATGAGTTTGGTAGGCAGCCCAATCATGAGTGGCCTGGAGGATGGCTGTGGCCTGTCTACAGATATCCTAGAAAAGGCTCTATGGATGTGTAAATCTGAGTCAGGAAATGTGTCAGACAAGCCTGTTTCCTGGCCTTGCACCCTAAGGTCACTACAGTCATGAATATCAGGAATAATTTAGTAATGATAGGGAGGCCAATATCTTTACTAATAACAGGAAAAAAATAATAATCCATCTTTACTACTAAATTAAGCAATTCTGGATCCAGGGCACTGAAATAGAGTTGCCTGTGATGTTAAATTGCTAGAAAGGTCCCCAGTGCATTAAATCCTGTATCAGCTGGCACCATTTCAAGCAATTCCTGGGCAGATCTGAGAGTTAACATAAGCCAGGGTCTTTCCTAAGTAGTAGCTTAAAAGTGGCCACTCAGTTCTAGAGGCTGTGGGAATTAGACTCTATTTTGGAAGCCACAGAGTGTGAGTATGTATTAATAGTGCCATTCAGAGCCAGGGCCAGAGTATGTGCCCCAATGTTATTCACTGAATCATAGTATTGTTTTGGTTGGGAAAGACCTTTAAGATCACCAGGTTCAACCATTAACACAGCATTGCCAAGTCACCACTAAAACATGTCCCTCAGCGCCACTTCTACATGGCTTTTAAATTCCTCTAGGGATGGGGACTCCACCACTGCCACCTGGTCCAAGCCTTGACAACCATTTCAGAGAAGAGGATTTTCCTAATATCTAAGTTAAATCTCCTCTGGTGCAACAGGTGGCTGTTTTCTTTTGTCCTATCACTTGGTACATGGGAGAAAAGGCCAACCCTCACCTCACTACAACCCCCTTTAAAGTAGTTGTAGAGAGCAAGAAGGTCTACCCTGAGGGTCATTTTCTTCAGAATAAACAACTCCAGTTCCCTCAGCTGCTCCTCACAAGACTTGTGCTCTAGACCCTTCACCTATTTCATTGCCTTCTCTGGACACACTCCAGCACCTCAACGTCCTTCTTGCTGTGAGGGGCCCAAAACTGAACCCACTGTTTGAGGTGTGGCCCCACCAGTGCCAAGTAGAGGGAGATGGTGATGGCCTTTATCCTGCTGGCCACACTGTTGCTGATACAGGCCAGGATGCTCTTGGGCTTCCCAGCCACCTGAGCACACACTGGCTCATCTTCAGCTGGCTGTTGACCAATAGATCCTTTTCTGCTGGGCAGCTTTCCAGCCACTCTTCTCCAGGCCAGGAGTGTTGCATGGCATTGCTGTGGCCCAAGTGTAGGACCCATCACTTGTCCTTGTTGAACATCATGCCATTGGCCTCAGTCCCTGGATCCATACAAATTTTATATACTAGAATATGTCATCCACGGTGCTTTTTCTGGCTGAGAAAGCTTTTAGACTACCAGTTGCTGGAAACTGGGAAGATACAATGAGGAAAGTATCATCTCAGATGAGCACTTCTGTCTTTCTACCAGAATGCTTCAACAGGTCACTGCCAAAGATGGCTTGATTTGACCCAGAATAGTTAGTCTTGCCACAGCATTTAGTGTGTCTCATTCCAAACTCTACACAACTGTAGAAGAAAAATGAAGATTCTTTGCCCAAGGGGTTTCTAATAGCTAATCCTTTACAGTCTCCAATTAGTGGTGCCTGAGGAAAATTCCTTAACTTATGATTGCTCCACTGATTAACTTGCACAGTAATTCTCTGCTCCCTCAAGGAAATTTGGTTGTGTACAGTCTTCATTCTGCAATGTTTTAACTTCTAGAGACTAAGGCAAAAGAGATTTTTTTTTTTTCCTGGTCATTACTCTGACCCTTAAAAAATGGGCCAGACTCATTCCTTAGATATAACAACTTGTGGTCAGCCTTGTGTGTGTTTAAGCAAAAAAACCCCAAAAAAACCCTACAACCCCCCCCCCCCCAAATAATAAAAATCATCTTTTGCCTGACTTCAACAAACACAAAACCAGCCACATCCCTTAGAAAACTCTTCTGCCTGTTGATAAATCCCATTTGAGAAGCTCCTGGTAATTGTCACCAGTAGCCATAAACTATGCAGACTATTTGCATACACAGAGTGGTTTCACATGTCTTACAAGAATTACTCTTGGAAGAATTTGGGTTTGTTTTCATTTTAAGAAAGACACTGAAAGGGTGGCCTGGTGATTCAAGAGTAAGTGCAGAAGCTGTGACCAGACAACAGAGTCATGTGGCTGGGTTCCTGTGACTTAAGTGTTAATGACACTTGAGCTGGGGGACCCTGGATAATTGCCATTTGTAAAGGGAAATCCTCTGTTGCTGTGCAGTTGCTCTCATGTAATCCTACAGGCAGTTTCCAAAAGCAGGCTGTGGGAATCTTCACATAGGTAGTGTTTCCTAGGGTTTAGAGCATGGAGAAAGAAAATCCCCTAGGTTGTGTAAGAACTTCTCAGAGCAGAGAAGAAAGTCTGTCTGATGACGAAGTTAACCTACAAATTTTACTCTACTTTTTTTTTTTTTTTTAATTGAGATATCTGCTCTTAGTAGCACACTGGGTTCTATTTTGCTATGGAATTACTTGCCAGAAAAGAGTAGGAAAGCTGCAATTTTCAGCTGTCTCATCAGTTAAGTGATCTTCAGATGCAGAGTTCCATGTCTTATGTTCATTGATATATGTGTGTAGTACTTTAAAACAAGTGTATGAAATCTTGCACTTGGGTTAATTTTAGGTGGCTAGTCTGAGTGAGTCTTCCAGTCTTCTCTAGTCAACCAAATGAAGACAACAGGCAAAATGACCTCCCTCCCCCCATCCTAAATGCCTAATAAACTGATAAGATTTAGAGGAACTAAATCCAGACCTGTCTATTAGTGCACAGAAGTCTGTCTTCTTGATGCTTGAGAGCAAAAACACTGATTCCACCTCATTCACAGAATCACAGAATGGGAGGAGTTGGAAGGGGACCTCTGGAGATCATCTAGTCCAACGTGCCTGCTAAAGCAGCTTTACCTAGAGTGGATTGCACAGGACCATGTCCAAGCCTCAGGAGTCAGAATGAGAATTGAGAGGTGTAAACACCAACAGAAGCTTTCTGGATTTACACTAATATTGCAATCAAGGTTTTTCAATCCCTTTCTGACCTGAGCCTTGCATAATTATTACAGGATGATTCTGAATTCATAGCACTGGCCCAAGAGCAATGGAGGCCCCATAATCTGGGCCATGGAAGAGACAACTAGCCAACAGACTGACCTTTCCCAGGAAGTTACAGAATCACAGAATTAACCAGATTGGAAAAGACCTTTGAGATCATCAACTCCAAACTATCACCCAACACCATCTAATCAACTAAACCATGGCACTGAGTTCCTCATCCAATCTTATGTTAAACACTTCCAGGGATGTTCACTCCACCACCTCCCTGGGCAGCCCATTCCAATGGTCAATCAGAAAGAACAAGCTGGAAAATATGTGAGAGGTAAACAAGCAGAAAAATGGGGCCAAGAAGAAGTGACAGCAAAATAAGTGTGACCACAAAATCAAGAGCTCTGCTGGCCTCCCATGGATCTTGATGCTGCAACAGCCTCTTTGGCCTTACAATGAACTTCATGGATTATTAGTGTTCTGCATAGATGCTCTTGACCTTTCTCTGACTTCCTTGCATAAATGCAAAGGAGCTAAAGTGTTCTATTTCTTTGCTTTATGAAATCACCACTGTTTCTTCCTTTTCAGGTAAAACCTCACACTAAAGCAAATTTAGGGGAAAAAAAAAGAAAGAAAAACAATAGGAAAAATAAAAATAAAGAGATGATCTTTGAGCTCCCTTCCAACCCTGACAGTTTTGTGAAGTGATGGCTTGAAATGAAATGATAGAAGTTTTGCTGGAGAATAAAACACATTGGTGTACAAACCCAGAAAGGTTTTCAGTCCAAAAAGTTTATATCCTTGTGAGTTATGACTGAATTAAACCTAGAGGTTTACTGGAAACACCTGTGGACTAGGTGGGTGGACTGCAAAAGGAAGAAAATGTTTTTCTCTGACCTTTTCTTTTTCCCCTCTTTTTTGCTTTTTTTTGGATCAGCGCTACAAGAAAGGGACACAAAACAAGAAGCCTGTTCCATATATCTCAAAGTTTATACCCACACAAAGGTATTGTCCTGGGCTGCATCAAAAGATGTGATGCCAGCAGATCCAGAGAGGTGATTCTGCCACATTGCTCTGCGGAGACCTCACCTGGAGTACTGTGTGCAGCTCTGGAGCCCTCAATGTAGGAAGGACATGGACCTGATGGAGAGGGGCCAGAGGAAGGCCATGAGAATGCTCAGGGGGTTGGAGCAGCTCTGCTGTGAGGATAGGCTGAGGGAGCTGGGGGTGTTCAGCCTGGAGTAGAGGAGGCTCTGGGGAGACCTAATAGCAGCCTGCCAGTACCTGAGGGGGGTCTACAAGAAGGATGAAGAGAGAAAGGTCTGCAGTGATAGAACAAGGGACAACGGCTTCAAACCAGAGAAGATCAGATTTAGATTGGATGTTAGGAACTACATACTTTGCTATGAGGGTAGTGGAACACTGGAACAGGTTGCCCAGGGAGATGGTTGAGGTCCCTTCCCTGAAGCTATTCAAGGTGAGGCTCAAGGAGGTCCTGGGCAGCCTGATCTAGTTGGGGATGTCCCTGCTGACTGCAGAGGAGGTCAGACTGGATGACCTTTGGAGGTCCCTTCTGGCCTGGACCATTCTATGACTCTACGATTCTATAATAGGAGACCAGAGACTTGACATTTTGAAGTGGTTTGGATTTTCTCAACAAAATAGTAAAGATGTTAAAATAGAGCCTCTGGGACAGTATATGCCAACTGCACACCACGTTGGATGAGTAATTTATCTTAAGATTCTAGTGTAGGTCTGCAGTTATAGCGGTAAAAGAAAACAAGAGGAGATTGAAGGGGCAAACTTTCAAGTTTATGAATAATGCTTTCATTGATAGAAGCATTTGATTCAGTAGTAGAAGAGATTTTTTCTTATTATTTTATGTTCAGTTTTCAAGAAAAAAAAAGTCATTAAAAGAGACATTGTGAACTTTGTATTTGTCTGGATTAGAATATCATAATTATCATAATTCTAATCCAGACAAATACAAAACCAATCAAGCAACAGTCCAGACAAATTTCTTAGGAATGAATCTTGTTATTCAGCTGATCTGTTAAATTATGGGAATGAATGTCAAAAGTTACAGTTCCTCTCAATCCTTGCTCTCTTTCCCAGACATTAGGGCCTCTGTAATAAGTCTTGCAAAAAAAAATTACATAAGCATGGAATAAAAGAAGTTTACACAATTATTAGAATGTGCAAAGTTATTAGAAGTGTGCAAAATTATTAGGTGATTATTTGAATTATTATTCAAAGAGAATGACAGGAGGAAAAAAAGGAAATACTCAACAAATATGAGGCATTCAGACATCTTTGAGTTGTCATGGGAGAATGGAGGCTTGTTTTCACTGTCTCTAACAGAAAATGCAAGTTTAATATAAAGGTACATACAGTCAAAATTAATCTTCAGCACTAGCTGAAGGAATTTATTTAAGGGAATCCTCCAAACTGCATGAAAAATTCACACCATTTCCACTCCTCAGGGAAACTGATGGCATCATGTGAAAACTCTGGGACACAACCAATTGTGTGCAGGGAACAGAGATCTTGAAAAAGAAAGCTTAGACAGGAGGGCAGAAATGGTTTAAGAATTCTAATGAAAGAAAAAGATTGGAAAAATCCAAGAGAGACTGAATATTTTCCTAGAAGTCATAGAATCATTTGGGTTGGAAAAAGGTCTAAAGATCATCAAGTCCAGCCATGCACAGCACAGCACAATCAAGTCCAGTGTTAAACCACATCTCTAAGCATCACATCTAAAATTTTGTGGTTTAAATGCTCTACACTCAAGATCAGACTCACAGCTTCAGGAATTTTTAACAGGAATGAGCACTGAATGAGCAGTAACAATTAAAACACAAGAGAATGGTCCTGATTCCCCAGAAAACATAGGAAGAATCACTTATTGCCTAGCTATGTGTAAACTGATAATATTGATCAGCTGGAACCACAGTGTCCATCACTGTGATATTCTACACAAGAATAAAACAAATATAAATTAAACTAATGCAACACAGAATATGAACTGCCTATTGACAAGGTGGTAATGAAAATGTTCATATCCAAAAGAAGAATCCCAAAAGACTGCAGACAGATTAAGTGCTGTTGTTTGGTCCACATCCATGTTTCTGCAGATGGAAAACATGGAGTGGGGGGAAAAAAGCAGGGGTGGAAAGTCTCTATAGCACCCCTGGGATGTATTGTGGAAAATATCATTATCACAACATAGAGGATAATCTTAGACTCTGTGCCAGATAACCTAACTGCAACAAAGAGCACCAGTATCTTTTCAAGTTATGTTCATGTGCAGCTTCAAGCAGAACCCTTTCAAGAAACAAAGGCTGAACGGGAAGTGGGGATGCAAAACAAGTGACACAGCCATTGGTGCTTTGTCTCTTCTCACTAAAATTGCCTTGGAAGTTGTTAGTGTGTAAAACTTAACAAGGGGTAGCAACTGCAGATACTCCACAGTGACCACTTCTGCTCTGTTATCACCCATGTCATTCTAGCCATGCCTTGCCACATCTTGGCACGTTGGCATGAGGTCTGACTCTGGGAGAATAAAGACTATTAGAGAGAAGGCTACCACTGCAGAGCTGAAAAGGCAAAAGATAGCTGTATGTCTTTAGAATGAAAGAAAGAGGGAAGTTGAATAATAATGAAGTGGCAAGGAGCCCCTTAACTGCTCAACTAAGCTGCATTGCACAGGACAAGTCAGGCTAACATGAGAGCTCCTCAGAAGAGTTGATGTGTTACAAAGGCATGGAGAAGAAATCAGAAGAATCTCAGATTTGTTGTGAGTTTCCTTTGGGAGCAGAAGAACAGAGGAGTTGTCATGCCCCCAAACTATTGTAAGAGTCTGCTCTGATTGGCATGTTCACCAAATCATCAATGCAAATGTGTCTGGTCATCCCACTCATACTCTAATTACTTATGCATTTATTTATTAGTTACATTACCATAGTGCTGAGGATCCTGCATTGTGAGCAGGACCCTGCTCTGTTAGGACCTAGGAAACTGCAAGGTGTTACTTAAGGGCCATCTTACTCTCTTGAATTCCCTCTTGTTAGGTATAGAAAGTTAAACCTCTGTTGCAACACATCTTCCAGGAGACGCTGCGTGCTGAATAAAATTATACCCACCTTCAAAATATTGAGCTTAGGACTTCTGACAGAAGTTTCCTCCCATTACCTCAAGACAATATCTGATGTATGAAGCTCTTGAATGGCTGAACAAGATTATTCTACATCACCCTTTTGTGTAACTAATGGGGAAGTAACTAAAGCAACACTAACTACACAAGCCCAAGGATTAAGGGAATGTGATAAACCATTGTCCCTACGAGCTAAAGGATTTGCATCGTGGTGAATGCAAATGCTGATGTGATGACATCTGTTAGAATAACTGCCCAGCACCAGGTATCAGAGATACTTGCCTTCTTCCCATCAACAGTGTAGAGCTTTTTCACCGGGAACTGCAAGATCTCCGAGATCTCATCCAGGAGGGTTTTGAAACTCCTGGCGTTCCTGCGGTTCAAGATGATCGAGCGCCGGAAACCACTTTCTCCGTTCTTGACTAGAGTGATTTTCTTGGGTATTCTGGGGCCATGGTGAGTGAAAGTGGTGGAATAGTCTTCAAATTTGCCTTCCTGAGCTGCTCTTCTCCAGGTACTGGAGGGACGGCCGTTTCGCGGAGGGCCCGGCTTGTGCCCCCCAGAAGCGATGGTAATAGGCTTGACGTATTTCTTGTCAGAGCAAAGGTACCATCCACCATCCTCCAACTGGTCCAGCTCACTGATGCAATGGATTCCTCGTGGGGTGGTGATGGTCCGTACCCCAAACGGCAGGGGGACCCGATGAGAGAGGTCATCCATGAGTGCACTAAAGCTCTTGAAGCTTCTCTGGTTGATGGCCATCTTGACTCCCGCAAACTGAGGATCTCCGCTCTTGAAGAAGGTTATTTTCTTGGTGGGGGGCACCCTGGTGACAGTGCTTGTCCGACCCAGGGTGGGAAGGGTCTGCTCATAGTTGTAGGAGCTGGCAGTCGACACGTAGTCAGCAGGCACCTGAGTCATCCCTCTTGCTTAAAGGAATCTACAAGAGAAGCAAAACTAGAGTGAGTTTGAATCGTGGAGAATCAGAGCCAGACTGGCACGCAAGCAAAGTTTGCTTTTCTCACGACAGTTTTAGCATCTATTCCTGATCAAGAGCAGATGATACCTGCATGGACCTGTGAACTCACTGGCTCAGGTAGGTCTGAGTAAACACAGCAGGAAGAGTAGCCACAATGCTGCTCCTCACAGTTAAACCATCCTTGTCCTGCAGGCACCAAGGAGAATTCAGTCAATGTTAGTCACTCTCAAGGCCAAAACCCACGAGTCAGACCCCAGGCAAAACCCACAATAGCTGATGTTTGTATATTGTTGTCCTTTTGAGTTTTGGGTCTTCCTTGCCTGTACTTTTGAGGTTTTCTCTGAAGCTGTCAGAACCTGTGATTATTTCTGTTGTATTTTTGCAAACAGAGCCCTGAGATTCTCGAGTAACCCTTTAACTCCATCAACTGGTGCACAACAAAATCAAAAGAAAACTGGATCTGTTCATGTAGTGATGACACACTGTAGCACACAGCCAGTCCTGGGTGTACCAAGGGGCAGAAGAGGATGCTTTCACAACAGCTACACATAGTCCCACCATAGTGTCCTAAGGTAAGCTCTAGATGAAAAGCCAAAGCAGTTGTGCAGACAAGTAATGGCAAGAAATATCACAGTCTCACAGTCTCACAGTATATCAGAGGTTGGAAGGGACCTCAAGAGATCATCAGGTCCTACCCCCCTGCCAGAGCAGGATCACCTAGAGTAGTCCACATAGGAATGCATCCAGGTGGGTTTTGAAAGTCTCCAGGAGGTGGAGACTTCACAACCCCCCAGGGCAGCCTGTTCCAGGGCTCTGCCATCCTCACTGTAAAGAAGTTTCTCCTCATGTTGAGGTGAAATCTTCTCTGTTCTAGTTTGAACCCATTGTTCCTTGGCTTATCACTGTGAACCACCCAAAAGAGCCTGGCCCCCTCCACTTGACACCCACCCCTCAGCTATTGATAGACATTGATCAGATCCCCTCTCAGTCTTCTCTTCTCCAGACTGAACAGTCCCAGGGCTCTCAGTCTCTCTTCACAGGGGAGATGCTCAAGTCCCCTAATCATCCCTAATATCATAAGACCTCAAAGAGAATCATTAAGTCATTTTGGTTGGAAAAGGCCTTTAAGATGATCAGCTCCTACCATTAACCCAACACTGCTAGGTCACCACTAAACCATGTCCCTCAGTGCCACATCTACACAGCTTTTAAATCCCTCCAGGGATTGGGACTCCACCACTTCTCTGGGCAGCCTGTTCCAGATCTTGACAACCCTTTCAGGGAAGAAATTTTTCCTAGTATTCCAATTCAAAATCACCCTGATAAGGGCAGATGTGAGGAGATGATCTGCACAATTTGTGTTGGAGCAGCTGGTGTCCTGCAGTTTTAAAGCTAAGCTGACTTTGGGGTTTATTTCTGGTGGCTCAACTTCACCATTTGGAACTGAAGAGTTTTTAATGTCTTTGCCATGATGGAGACAGTGGAGGAGAGATTGGCCTCTACCCTTTCTTTCTTGTCCTCATCAAATGCACAAACCAGAACAAAGGAAGTTCCACTGAAGCATGAAGAAGAACTTCTTTCCTTTGAGGGTGACTACTGCAAAACCCAGCACTAGAAGGATACTTTGAGGAGAATTAACTCCAGCTCAGCCAAACCGAATTCACTGGAACAGGCTGCCCGGACAGGTTGTGGAGTCTCCCTCTCTGGAGAGATTTAAAATCCATCTGGGCAACCTGCTGTGAGTAACTCTGCTTTATCAGGTGGTTTGAGCTAGATTATCTCTACAGATCCCTTCTAACCCCTGCCATTCTGTGATTTTGTGTCTTGGCAGTCAGTCACTATAAAAGTCCCACATGGAATGAAACTTCTGTGGCAAAGAAGGAGATACTTTGGCTTTGACATGGAAAGAAAAAAGCAATGAACACCATTTACAACTTCTAAAATATTGGCTACAGAAAATTCTGCCCCATGAATATGGTCAGTGATTCCACAATTCACTTTGAGTTAATTACTCAGGCTTTAAACAGAGACTCTCCAAGTGGCTTTTACCAATGCCACCTTCTGATCAGGAGTTACTGCTCACAGCAGTAACTGTCAGTAAGGAATACAATAGCTTGTGTTGTAGATTGCAGAAGGTGGTTCTGGCTACAAGCACCTACATCCACTTCACTTCCTAAATGATATTTTTAGTTGATAGCAGTTTTCTCTGTCAGCTGAAAACCAAATCTCTCACAAGAAAGAAATATTTGTAAGGTTCACACAAGAGTTAGAAAACAACAAATGGATTTCTAAGGACAAGCTTCCTTCAGCTTGCTCCTGCTTACACTTCTTGCAGCAGATGAATAGAGTTTGGTTCCAAGAAAATTCTCATGCCACTTAGAAATGATGCTTTGGAGGAAAGGTTCAGTGGCCACTTCAATTAATGAGAATTCAAAAAAGCTGGGAATGCTGATTTTTCTCCACACTTTTGAACACAAATCATTATTTTTTTTACTATGCTACTCTCAAGTGAAGTATTTGTGCACGTTGTACTGAAGCAAACACAATGGAATAAATGGGAGTTTAACCTCAGCTACATGAGAAAAGACATTAGGCACTACTTGAAAGATTATTATTTAGACAAATTTCCCTCTTTTTTTTTTTCATATCCATGCACACTGACTAAGATTTGACTATGATTTATTCTTTCCAGGTATATATTTTCACCAAGCAATTACTCATTTATTTATTTCCCGGTTAGAGGTCAATCCATCACTTTATCTTCCAGGAAAAAAAAAAAAAAAGTCCCATTTCTTTGATTTTCAACAGCTTTGAGAAAGGCAGCTTTAACTTTTTTCTCCATAAGAGCTATGGACAACCTGATCTAGTTGAGGATGCCCCTGCTTGCTGCAGAGGGGGTTGGACTGGATGACCTTTTGAGGTGCCTTCCAACCCAGAGCATTCTATGATTCTATGAGTCCCACATTAGAGCTTTCAGACACTGGCAGCATCATTTCCAAACAAACCTATTATCCAGATTGTAGACCTTGGACCAATGGTGGTCCACAATGTGCTGGCTGTATTCCCAGAAAGCAATCTGCTCTCTAAGGATTTATTCTAATTTTTTTTTCTTTTTTTCCCAAGCTGTTAAATAGTATTGAAACAAGGACAAGCAAATGAAAATAAGAGACAAATCATAACAGACTTTATCAATACTAATTTTCTTCTGGAGTAATTTCACAAGACTCTTAAGGGATCACCAATGTGAAGGAACATTGCCCCTAAAGTTTTAGGTGCTAGAGTTGGTTACCCACACAAGCCTGGATGATCTGTCAGATCTGCTCCCATGAAGCAGGATATAATGTGAAGAAAGAGCCAGCTACAAAAACTAGCATGAAATATAAACACTGCCCACAAAGAGAAGGTTTGTATTGTCCAGTTGAAGTTTCAGAATGTGCAGAGGACTCTACTCTATACCTGTCAAGGCAACAAAAATAGTCACCTTGCCCAAATAGTCCTTTTTACAGCTAGATGGGAGAGGAGTCTCAAGGCATAGTTTTGTACTTACACTGAAATACTTCATGCCTCTTGCTCAGGATGACTTTTTTTTTTTTTTCCTTATAGAATATCCCACAGAAGAAAAAACAAATCAACAAAATAACACTCAAAAATATCCAACCACCAGCCAGCCAACAGCCTTCAGGATCTAATGCACTGGACAATGTAGGGAAAAAAACCTTAGCAGGTTACATGCTGTCAATCAAACTGTCCTCAAAATGACTGACCACAGCTTGGGGGTTAATCAGGGCTGTGTTGCTAAGGATAGAAAGAAAAGCTACCTAAGCTGCTGGAGAAGGCTCTCAAATCCACTGGGGCTTTAGGTGCAGTTTGTCCAATCTTTCTCTTGCTTGTGCCCATGTAACATGGGTATAAATCTGACTCAGTGACACTCCTCTCAAATCATACCAGTCATAAATGAGAATGCAGAGATAGTTGCCTCTTGAATAAAGGTCTGCAGAAATCTGGAAAACTTCCCTGAAACACCTCATTCATCAGTCCTCCCACTCAGCAGCAACGCTTTGGAATCAGATTTATCATCACTCCAGGGAAATCAGTGGAGCCAGAGTAAAGATGCTGGTAGCTCTTAAGGATTTCTGTAGATGTTACTTCTCAGCTAGTTGATAAGTCTCTTACTCAGGACATAGATGGCTGAGATTCCTAACAATTGGTTTCAGCGAAATATTATCTTAACAGGAAAGCCTGCTGAGTCCTAACCCAAAAGGTTCCAAGTTCATGGCCAATGGCAGAGTCTCAGCTGAGTGCTCATCAGCTGGGTTACTGAGATTTGGGCCTGAAATGAGGACAGACAAGCAACTTGTAGTGACAAATGGTGAGAAATTACTTTTTTGTTCATAGTTCACTCACAGAGTCTTCCTGCTTTCCCTTATTTGTCTTTTTTATTTTTTTTTTGCAAAGAACAGGACCCCCCTCACCTCATAAAAATCAGTCAATGGGATTCAAGTACAAGTCCACTTTGCTAAGAACTGAAATTCTTGTCTTCCAGTCATATTTATTTATTGCTTATATATACATTTAACTTGTGTACCAATATCAATTACAGCACGAAGCAGCTTCTTATGTAGAAAGCAATTACTTGCAGAGAGAGCAGAGTCCTAAAGAGCTTTTATTGGAAAGAAAAAGATTTACAAGAATATGTTCAATGAGTTTTACATCTCAGATCTCCTCATCAAGATCTCATCATCTTCAAGGTCAGATGGGATGGGGCTTTGAGCAATCAGAGCACAAGACTAAGAGACCTGAGGCTGTTTAGACTGGAGAATCACAGACTTGTCAGGGTTGGAAAGGACTTCAAAGATCATCCAGTTCCAACCCCACTGCCATGGGCAGGGACACCTCACACTACATCAGGTTGCTCAGAGCCACATCCAGCCTGGCTGCAAAAACCTCCAGGGATGAGGCTTCCACCACCTCCCTGGGCAACCTGTTCCAGTGTCTCACCACCCTCATGGGGAAGAACTTCTTCCAACATCCAATCTGAATCTACATATTTCTAGTTTTTTTCCATTCCCCCCCAGGCCTGTCACTACCTGACACCCTAAAAAGTCCCTCACTGGAAGAGAAGACCAAGAAGGGGTCTTCTCAATGCTGATCAATAGCTAAAGGGTGAGGGGCAAGAGGATGAGGCCAGATACTTTCAGAGGTGTCCAGCAACAGAACAAGGATGCAGTGGACTCAAACTAGAATACAAGAAGTTCCACCAAAACATAAGGAAAAACCTACTTCCTTTGAGGGTAACAGAGCACTGAAACAGGCTGATCAGAAAGGTTGTGGAATCTTCTTCTCTGGAGACATTCCAGACCCACTTGGACAAGATCCTGGGCAACCTGCTCTGGGTAGCCCTGCTTTAGCAGGGGAATTGGACTAGGTGTTCCTCAGGGATCCCTTCCAACCCCTACCCTTCTGTGAGTCTGTGACAGTGGTGGCTTCTTTCAAGTTCCCTCTTGCACTACAACCTTACCCAAGCTTTTATATTCATGTCCATGTCACTGATATGGATGTTTTTTTTTGCTCAAGGAAACAGTATAACAGGCAAGTTGGTTTTGGCTGAAATGCCAGTGGCAGGGCAGCACTTGGGATGGTTACTCAGAAATCCTTATTAGTGACCTGGATGTTGACAGAAGACACCCTCAGCAAGTTTTCTAGTAACATCAAACTGCTGGAAACAAACTGCTGGAGGGCAGGACTGCCTTTTGGAAGGACATTGAAAATCTGGATAAATCAGCTGATGTGACCCCAAGGAGAAGAAAACACCAGCCACGTGTCAGGAAAAGTAATGCCCCACATAACATCAGAGGCTCTGGCTGCTTCCAGCTTTGCAGAAATGGAAGTGGGGACTTCAGTGGACAAGAATTTGAACCGGAGTGAGCAGTGAGCCCTCATGGCACAAAAATGCCATCCACACAGCTGCATGTAGCTTAGCAAAAGTGTCTTAAGCAGGCCAAGAGCAGTCATAACTCCCTTCTGCTTGGCTCCCTCTCGAGCACATTTGGACACTGTGTCCAGGCTTGCATTCTAGTAAAACAAAGCAACCTGCAGTACCTTTTCTCACATTTCTGGCAATACCAGGGTGAGTAATTTTACATTTCCATTTAAAGCAGGCTTGAAGTTTTATGTCCAAGCTGATCTGCCTGTTTGTGCCAGGAAACTCATAGAGAGATGTGTAGTTTATCACATCAGAGGGAGGAGACAGCATGGCCACACTGGAGTGAGTTGCCAGGTTCAAACCTAGAACTGTTTACACGAAAGGAACAAGATCACAAGAACATAAATGCATCACAAGGAGTAAGCAGTGATTGAGCAAGGTGTTAGGAGTCCATTTGTCTTCTCATGAAGCCTGTCTGGTACGCATGTCCCTTGGGTATGTGACTACAACTACACAGAGGTAGCTCCTCTGCCTTCCATCTCTTATTTTAGGGTTATCTCCATGTCCAAGAGGATATAAAAGCCCAAGCACAGAGGAAGTTTTATAGACAACCAGTTGAGGTATGGTTAACTCATTGGCACACACCCCCCTTGACAAGAACAGCTTTGACACCCTCATCTGCCTCTCTGCGAAGGAGAAGGAAGAAAGAGGCCAAGTAAAGCTGACTATGTGAATATCCAGGAAAGCAAACCAGCTGACTAGAGTGAGCAGCTGAAGAACAAAGAATATGCACAAAAGCCAGGACCTGAGGCAAGGCATGCCTAAAAAGTTACACCCAACATCTGAGAGATTAACCAAGGAAGTCACCACGAGGTTTCAGTCTGCAACTGGATTGGGACGTGTTACAGTTTGAAGGGGGAACTTTAGCCTGGATCCTGACTTCAAAGACTGAAAGTAAAATAAACGACCATCAGATGCAAAAGGAAAATAATGATAAGGTTTATATAATTCATTGGTTTGCTAATGAAATACAGAGCAGAGGCATAAACAGTTCTTTTCTTCTCCTGTTGCTTCTGCAACTTTCCTCTCTCTCTCTTGCCAGGGTATCTCTGTTTTGACTACTGTGTGAGGTAACAGGAAGGAGGGAGGGAGAGAGGGAAGAGGTGAACAGGTCCTCTGGATCTATCCAATGGGGTCTGAGGAGTTACTATGTTGTTTATAAATTGTAAATACATATATATATATATATACACACACACAATGTACATATATTGTATACTTTGTACATATTCATTGCAGTTCCTATGTCTAGATTGTAGTTTGCTTGTAAATACAGCTTCATTTGCTTCCAAAATCTTCTGAGCTACTCTAGCAGTTTTATTTTGGGGGTAGTTTCTCCAAATTAGTTGGGGGGGGGGGGGTGGTGTAATTTCAACCCACCACAGGACTTGGTTGCTAAAAGCTGTATCTAAGTAGAAGAAACTCCTTGTAAGTTCCAGCAACTGCAGGTGTTTGAAGGGTTTTTTTTCCTCTCCCCCCAGTTTCCATGCAACCACTTCCACTCCTAACCTTCTTCCTCAGGACAGTACCCAGCTTTGCAAACATAGAGGCACTTCACTGCACACACCTCATGGCTTCAGTGTGGGGCTGCCCACACCTGCAAAAGAACAAGCACTTACATCTTAGTGTTCTCATCTGTCATATGGCACAAGTTAATTTCTTCTATGCCACCATCATTTCCTAAATTCATATTTCCAACAAAATGTTTACTTGAGATTATCAAATCCGCTGACATTTCATAGAATCATAGAATGGTTTGGGTTGGAAGGGACCTTTAAAGGTCATCTAGTTCAACCCCATTCAGTAAGCAGGGACATCCCCAACTAGAGCAGGTTGCTCAGAGCCCCATCAAGCCTGGCCTTGAACATCTCCAGGGACAGGGCTTCCACCACAGCCCTTGGCAACCTGTGGCAGTGTTCCACCACCATCACAGTAAAGAACTTGTTCCTAACATCCAGTCTAAATCTACTCTTCTCTAGCTTAAAACCATTGCCCCTTGTCTTATTGCTACATGCCTTTGTAAACAGGCCCTCCCCAGCTTTCTCTTGCTGGTTTGCTTTCCTGGATATTCACATAGTCAGCTTTCCTGTGCCTCTTTCTTCATTCTCCTTCAGAGACAGGCAGATGAGAGAGTAAAGCTGTTCTTGTCAAGGGAGCGTGTTCCAATGAGTTAACCATATCTCAACTGGTTGTCTATAAAACTTCCTTTGTGCTTGGGCTTTTATATCCTCTTTGGACATGGAAACAACCCTAGAATGAGGGATGGAAGGCAGAGGATCTACCTTGCATGGTTGTGATCACATACCTAAGGGACATGCTTACCAGACAGGCTTCATGAGAAGACAAACATACCCTTCTGGTACTGGAAAGACACAACAAAATCTCCCAGGAGCCTTCTCTTCTCCAGGCTGAATAACCCCACTCTTTCACCCTGTCCTCACAGAGGAGGTGTTCCAGCCATTCAACCATTTTTTGTGAACTTCCTCTGGACCCTCTCCATCAGGTCCACCTCTTTCTTGAGTTGAGGGCCCCAGAGCTGGACACATCTCTGTCAGTGCAGTCTCCTCAAAGCAGAGCAGAGGGACAGAATCCCCTCCCTTGACCTGCTGGCTACGCTGCTTTGGATGCAGCCCAGGATGTGATTGGCCTTCTGGGCTGCAAGTGCTCCTTGTTAGCTTATGCCCAGCTTTCCATCCACCAATATCCCCAAGTCAGTTTCTGCAGGACTGCTCTCTATCACAGCCTCCCCCAGCCTGTATTGATAATAAGACTTGCCCCAATGCAGGTGCAAGACCTTGCATCTCACGAGGTTCACCTGTACCGTCCTCTCCAGTGTGGATCTCATTTTTCTGAGCATTTCTGACATTTCTAGGCCTCTTCATGTAATTTTGGTTTTCTAGAATCATTTTGGTTGGAAGAGACCTTTAAGATCATCGAGTCCAACTATTAACCCAACACTGCCACTAAACCATGTCCCCCAGCATCACATCTTCACATCTTTGAAATCGCTCCAGCACGTAAATCCTCCAGCACTTCCCTGAGCAGCCTTTTCCAGTGCTTTCCAACCCTTTTCCCTTTGATCTCACAAAACTTTTCCTTTCTGATGAGCTCAGTTCCTTCCAAATGGTTATTAGTTTTGCTTTTCATGAATGTGATATTTGCACTCCTGAAAATTATTTCAAAAGATGTTAAACCAAATCATGTACCTCCACATTTCAGCATGTATACTTTTTCTCACTTTTTCAATACAGAATCAGTCACAGAATGGTTTGGGTTGGAAGGGACCTCCAAAGGTCACCAGAGACATCATCCATTAGATCAGATGCCCAGAACCCTGTTGAGCCTGACCTTAAATATCTCCAAGGATGGGGCCTCAACCAACCTGTTCCAGTGTTCCACTACCCTCGTGGTAAAGAACTTCCTCCTAACATCCAACCTAAATCTACTCTAATTCATGTTTTCTATTGAATCTTCTCAACCATTTTGAAATGATTTTCCAAGCCAAATAACAGAATTAATAAGGTTGGAAAAGACCTTCAAGATCAGCAAGTCCAACCTATCATCCAATGCCATCTAATCAAATTAAGCATTGTATAGAATCTGATGAGCAGTAGAAGCAATCAGGTTTTTCTGGCATTTTGTTTATTTGCCCTTTTCTCTACAGTTCTCATGTTGGGTATCTGTGCTCATGTCTCTGCCTGTACATTTGTTCCATTATGTTAGGAGTCACAACATCTCACCTGGAGTGACCCTCTCCTTTTGGCTTTGAAACGTAGGAAAAAAAACAAGTCAAAGATACTATCCCAGCCCTCTCTCCTTCAGTTCCTTCCAGTCAGCAGCAGTTGCTTTTGGGAGCAATGGTTTCCCAGTCCATTCTCTGCTGTCCAGCATGGGCAGCAAAGCAAAGCTGACCTCTGCAGTTGCCAATTTTCCCAAGGATTCCTCCACTTGTTCTTTATAAATTATATATATATTTTATAGTGACTTCCTTCCTCACTTAAAACCCTGTCCAAACTGCTCTCCTATAGTTTTCTTCTTTAGGAGAGAGATTCTTTTTAAAGGTGTTGAATAACTCAGCCAGTTCTGACCCATTGTCCTCCTTTTTCATTTACTAATGATCCTGCTCTGCTTTTTCCGCTACTTTTGCTCTGTCCCCAAGATTTACATCCTTCCAGTTTTCCTTATTCTTGATTTTAATTCGTGTCAGCAGAACTTTGACCTCTCATCAAGGGTAGCATTGCTAATACTGGTACCCTGGCCAAAGTCTAAATTGGGTGATTTCTGTGATTTTGTTGTTTGCTTACCCTTTAACACAATAAACTGTCCTTTCTTTTCCCTGTGTATTGAATCTCAGTGCCAGATTCTCAGCTCAGATGGGCCAGCAGGACTCACTGGAGCTCAAGAGATGTCCTGGGATTAGTGCTTGCTGAACACCTGCTCCTTTCACCAGCTGCATGACAATGGTGAGTATTTCCTACACAGACACTCTTTCCCAGATGTGCTGGGCCCTTTCTGGAAGAACAAAGTGTTGTGGTGGGGTAGTACAGTCAGATATCTCCACAACTGCTCAATCCCAAATAGGGTCAGAGAGATCACATGCAACCATGGAGCAGGGACAAGGATCAGCCAACACCTGGGCACCATGGGGCAAATATATCCTAGCTGAACAGGATATTTGTGTCTTCATGTGGATGTCTGTAACGTCTCTACTCAAGACACTCACTCTAGCCTTCCTTCTGAGTCACCAGAAAGATACAGTGTCTTTTAGGATGTGTTCCTCTCATCCTGAACTGGATGTCTCAGATGAACTTTATCCTAAAACTCTCTTTTCTTTCTGCTGTCTGGAAAAGAAGCTGAAGGTGATGAACGCAGACAGTGACAATAAAGATGTTTCAGCAGATGCATATCATTCTTTGTGCCCTGATTCTGAATGGCCAGAAATGAGTACATGAAATGCTAACAAAGAAGAAAGAGAAGAGGGATTCTCTTTGGCTGATGCTGTCACATCATAGAACATTTGTTAAAAGTGAATGGAAAAGAATTACCAGAAATGAATACCTGAAATAATGTGGAGAAGGGAAGGAAAAAACAAACCCTGCCACATTTTCTCCTGGGCTGACCCATCACATAGCATTCCCTTGATATTTGTGACAGTTGAGAAGGTAAAAAAGCCATTTTGAGGTCAATGAAAAACTTCATTTCCCTTCATTTTTCATTTTACTCTTTCAAAGTAGCTGAAAGAGGGTTCATTGAAAAAAAAAATCAATGAAAAATAGAAATTTTATATTGGAACGTTAAAAAATTTAGGAACAGAAAAGTTGAAATGCTATAAAGACTCTACATTGGAACCTGACACACACACAAAAATACAGCTAAAAAAGCCATGTCCTGCCTCTTCTCTACTTGAGCTGTACAGTTCTACTCCACAGCAATGGACACCACACTTGTTAGCCTCAGTTTGCCTTGTGAGACAATGGCCATCTCCTGCTGCCTTCCCCATCACCTTCTCTGGATGCCCTGATGCTTCTTCCTCATTCTTGTTTTCTCTCCTGTTGGCATGTTCCCCCTGATGTCAGCTGGTGATCCTTATCATTCTGTGATTCAGTAATGTGGGGTTGGAAGGGACCTCTGGAGAGCATCTAATCCAACCCTGCTGCTGAAGCAGCTTCACCTAGAGCATGTTGCCCAGGATCTCATCCAGGTGCATTTGGGTTCTGTCCAGAGAAGGAGACTCCACAGCCTCTCTGGGTAGCCTGTTCCACTGCTCTGGCACCCTCATGGGAAAGATGATTTTCCTTGTGTTCAGATGGTACATTTTGTGTTTCCATTGGTGCCCATTGCCCTTGTCCTGTCACTGGGTACCTCTGAAAAGAGACTGGCCCCATTCTCTTGACACCTGCCCTACACCTTACCTATATTCATGGTAGCAGGTGTAACTCTTCACTGTTGGGTCTTTTCCTATCCTTCCTCTGAGCTCTTTCCCAGATGTGAGGCTGCCAACTCTTATCATGGTTAGAAGAACACCTCCTTATCTCACCACAAACTCTTTCCTCTCCCAACCCTCCTTGCTGTGAACAACCCTCACTTGAATGACACTCAAACTCACAGTCTCTGTTTCATATTCAACACCTACATCTCCTTCACACCAAACAATTTTATCTGGACTGTTGCCAAATCCTACAGAGTTTTGTCTGTAATCTCTCCAAAATCTCCTTCCTGCTCAAACACCAATCTGTTTCTGAGTTAGCTTATCTCAACCTTTATAAACTTTCACAATATTATGCAAGGTCTATTAAAAAAAATCCTGCCTAGAAAATTCTTTTGCTGCAATCTAGTGATTTTCCTCTGTTTTTTCATGTTTTTACATTTTCCTTTACCACCCTCAGCAGCTCTGAAGATCTTCACCTTCTCCTTTCTTGTGCCTGCCTCTCCTGAAGACAGCCAAGGCTGGCCAGTTCAGCTCACACCTTGCAATCCACAGAGAAGAAAGTGGCCAGGTAGTTGGTAAGAGGTGACATGTGAAAGAATAGAGAGAGATGCAGTTCTCCTTGATGCTTTGCACCTCCCTTCCCTGGTCTCATACCCATCCTAAAAACACAGATCTTCTAAACCATGTAGGAGTCAATGTGAAGCTTACACAGCCTTGCAGTCATCACTCAGCTCTTCATCACCACCATTTGCCAGCCTGCATCTGATCCTGACCTGGATTCAGATGTGAACGCCATCCCATTTGTCCTGTCTCTCACTCAAAAGCGGATGTGATAAGAAACAGCCAGCTTATTTATTAAGAGGCTTTGTATGCCTTTGAGGAAGCTTAAAGTGGTAGTGTGTTGAAATGAGTAACTGAATCCCCAACAAAAAGGGAACAGGCCTGGAAAAGTACTGCAAAGTTTACCTAGGATTATTTGTGCCGATTTTTTTCTCCTATGTATTGGCCAAGTGCCACGTTTTTCCAGTTTCAGTGTTCACTCTGCCTGAACTTTCATGGCAAAGGCATCTGCCAAATGTGCTTGTGGGCTTAGCTGAGGTGTTCATGGAAGGCAAGTCAGAACTACCTCCTTGCAAGCCATCATGGACAGATCTCAGTGACACAAGACAGGCTTAGGCAGTCAAGAAACAAGGATGACACCAGGTGACTAAGCCTGGAAGGCTAGTACAAGAAGAATGCAAATATGAAGAAACCAAGCCACTGAGGAAAAGAAACCTGGGACCAGGTTGGATGGGATAATTCCAAAGAAACTTTGACAGAGTAGTGAACGTTTCCTCAAGCAGAAGGGAAACTGTTGTGATTTATTGAACCCACTGCAGCAGCTGTTAATCACCTCTTAGGTTTAGGATATACCTCATTATTCTTATGTACACTTTCACTACCAAGAGTTACTGTGAATGTGTTTCTTCCTAGTAACTCCAGATCAAATACTCTAGACTTAACAACTCTGCAGGATATTTTATTACCAGCTGGAGTCTCATTGCTTTCTGGGCTCTGAGAGGTACACTCTGCTCTTATGCCACACAGCACAGCACAGCAACTGGAGGTTAACTGGCACCTGTACATAAATCCCCACAAGGCAGCAAAGACTCCAATACTCACTCTCACAGCTACACAGACTGTGCAGTGCTAAAAAAAAAAAAAAAAAAAAAAAAAAAAAAAAAAAAAAAAAAAAAAGCTGAAAACATGTACAAGAAGTAGAACTGGCACAATGTGGTTCTGGGACGTGCATCAGGGCTGTTGAGTAAGCAGATATTTCTGCAGATTTATTGTTCCTTTAGGTTCCAGCAGTGCTCCAAGGCTGCTGCTGAGATGGCTGATGGTAAATGCATACGTTAGGACATCCCACACCACCAGCAAGCACGGGCCCAGGCTTGCTGTCAGGAGAAGACTTGCCCACCACCACGCTGTGAGCAGGCAGATGTGTGCAAAGAGGTCGCCTCTGCTCTTTGAGTGCTGCAGTGCAAGCCAGCCTCTGTCTCCTGGGCAACAGCCACCTGGCCCTGCATATGCCATCACCAGATATCCAAGCTTGGCACCTTCCAAGCATGTTGTGGATGCTGAGACCCATCTGAAACCCAGCACATAGCAGAGAGGGTGGGCAGAAAGTAAGCAGCTTGGGAAGCCTGCATGCTTAGGCTCTTTCTCCATCTCAGAGTTGTGTAGACGTGAAGCTAAGTGAACTGTCACAGTTCTAAGAGCACCAGAAAGAAGAGGGGGGAAAAAAAAAAGAAAACCTAAAAGGGAAACTGAGGTATGAAATCAAAGAATGCTTTGGGTTGGAAAAGAACTTTTAAAGGTCATCTAGTCCAACTTCCTGTAGTGAGGAGGGACATCCTCAGCTAGATCAGGTTGTTCAGATCCCTGTTCAGCCTGAGCTGGAATGTTGCCAAGGATGGGGCATCTACCACCCATCTGGGCAGCCTGTGCCTGTGTTTCACCACCCTCAGGATAAAAAATTGCTTTCTTCTGTGTAGTCTGAATCTCCCCTTTTTTAGTTTAAAACTATCACCCCTTGTTCTGTCACAACAGGCCTTGCTAAAAAGTCTGTCCCCATCTTTCTCATAGATCCTTTTAAAGTACTGAAAGACTGCAATAAGGTCTCCCTGGAGCCTTCTCTTCTCCATTCTGAACAACCCCAGCTCTCTCAGCCTGTAGTCATAGCAAAGGTGGTCCAGCCCTTGGAGCATCAGGCACTGACAGATCAATTGACTTGCTGAGTAGCACTTGTTTGGCCATTGGGACAGCACTGGGAGCACTACTGTTGTCTCTTTGGTCCCAATACAGTGATTTAAACTATCTCATTAGGGCAAAGAGAAAGAGAGAAAGCCCATTTATGACAAAAATCCATTGTTTCCATGTGAGTTGCCCTGAAACAAGCATGGAAGGATTTGCAATGCCATCTTTAAGTACATGCAGTACTCTTCCAGGGGACTAGCATCAGTGGAAACATGTAAGAGTAAGGCAACAAAGTCAGCTTCCATGCCCTGCAGGAGGGTACCACTGAACAGCCACAAGCCTGTGGGATGCCAGTGATTTCGAGATGTTTTACAGAAAAGCAACAAGATGATTGAAGGGATTGGGTAGATGAAAGAGGGAGGAAAAGAAAAATACTGAAAGCACTAAATATACATTGCTTGGCCAACAAATGCCCAAGGGAAATAAAAGAGCTGGCAGGCAGGAGGCAGCTGAGAGCCAAGGAAGAAGAGGGATCTCCATTGTTAAGTGCTCTCAGCACTTCTAAGCAAACAATGAGGAATGAGTGTGTGCTGCATGCCAGCAGATAAGTTAGGCTGAGGGGAAGCTGATGAGCATAGGCACTGCAAGTCCTTTCTGAAAGAAAGCGTTTGCCACTAGGCTGGCCTGGGTCTTGGTTTTTCTCCTGGGTGTTTCCTTCTCTGTGTGGTCAAAATGTGAAGGTGCTAATTCTTCCCAGCCATGCAGAGGAAACACTTAGTGTAGAGCAAGAGAGTATAAATAGATGTGATGGCATGAAGCTGAGAAAAAGGGCAAGTGAGAACATTTAGACTGGAATAATCTTTAAATGATGTAGTGGAAGTCCCTTCTCAGAGGCTATTTGAAACCAGACTTGAGGTGGGGGGGAGGTTGTTTACTTTTTATAAGGTGAAGTAGATTTCAGGGGGAAAAAATACCAAAAACTCTGCCCTGTGAGTAGAAGAGATCCATTCTTTGTCTCTCCAAAACAATTTTTTAATGTATTAATACCACCTAAGCTGTATAAGTGACATTTTACATTTGAATGTGCAGTTTGTCCTTCTTTTACATGAATGGGCACAAATTAATAATAACAGTAATTGATAGCACTAAAACTCATCTATTGGCCAATGCTTCGTGTTTCTCCAAGGCACAATGAGAAGAAAACCATGATTGAAAAGAAATAAATTAGAAATGAGAAAAAAAATAACAAACCAAACATGTTAAAGGTCCACAGGAGACCCAAGGCAGGGCCAGTGAAGCAAGGGAAGAAAATAAAACAAACTTACAAAGCAGCAGAGCTAGGAACATTATCTTATGCAATTTGAATGCAGAACATAAATACCAATCAATCACCATCACAATCAATAATGTAAAGTGATTATAGATAGGCCAAGAACAGTTTCAGATGTTCAAAAGCAGATACAAATCTTGTTCCCAACCCCACAAGAAGTATCACAGAGATGCAGAAAATCCCAGATCAGGAATATGGCCACCAGGCAATACTCTTCCCTAACAGACAGGTGAAACCAAGTGGGGTTTGAGCAGAAGGCAAGTGTACTTAGAAAAACCAATTAGTTGCCAGAAAAAGAAGAAGAAAAAAGAAAGGAGGGGAAAAAAGAATAAGAAGAATTCCAAATGAAGGAATTTGGAAGGAAGGAAATCAGAAGGAATTCGGAGTTCAGAAGGAATTCGAAGTTCAGAAGGAATTCGGAGTTCAGAAGGAATTCGGAGTTCAGAAGGAATTCAGAAAGAAGGAATCTGGATGGAAGGAAGGATCAGAAGGAAGGAATTTGGAAGGAATTCAGAATTCAGGATTTGGAATTCAGAAGGAAAGAAAAGAAGGGAAGAAGGGGGGGAATAATAAAAGACAATGCTGAAGGAAGGAATTTGGAAGGAAGGAAATCAGAAGGAATTCGGAGTTCAGAAGGAACTGAGAAGGAAGGAATCTGGAAGAAAGGAAGAAAGAATCAGAAGGAAGGAAGGAAGGAAGGATCGGAAGGAAGGAAGGAAGGAACTCAGAATTCAGGTTTTGGAATTTAGAAGGAGGGAAAGGAAGGAAAGAAAGGGGAATAAAAAAACAATTCAAAAGGAAGGAATTTGGAAGGAAGGAAATCAGAAAGTATTCAGAGTTCAGAAGGAATTCAGAAGGAAGGAATTTGGAAGGATGGAAGGATCAGAAGGAAGGAAAGAATTCAGAATTCAGATTTTGGAATTCAGAAGGAAGGAAAGGAAGGACAGAAAAGAAAGAAAGCAAGCAGGAAAGCAAGAAAGGAAGCAAGGGAGCAAGAAAGAAAGAAGGCAGAAATAATTTTTAGAAATAATAATTAAGATAAAAAAAGCAAAGAAGAAAAAGGCCTTGTGGGCTACTCAGATCTTGCAGAGAAAACCAAAGCAGAATTTCTGGTTTAGATTCCAGTTGGGACTGTGGTGAAAGTCACCATCTCTGCCATCAGGGACCAGTGTTGGAAGAAGGCTGTGACCAGCTTGGCTCCCTGCCTGTGCAGAAAGGCTTAAACTGGCCAGGAGTCTTCTCTCTGTGCACGGGAGTCCCTATCTTCTTAGGAGCTTGATCCACTCCATCTTCTGCTCTCCCTGAATAGCAGCAGAAGCTTTAAGTAGCTACAGTGAATTCTATCAGGAAAAGTGGAATCCAGGTCTGGTCAAAGAGGAGACCTGTGTATTCAGGAGATTCCTCTGTATGGATGGACTCAGAGCCTACTTCAGAGCTTCCCAGGAAAACACAAAAGCAGCCTTTGGTAATCTTCCAGAGATAACATCTGCATTGCTCAACAGAGCAAAATAGAGCCACCAGCTATGCCTTGATCACATCAGCAACCTTCCCCATAAATGTAACCCTTATTTATCATGGGCACTGATTTCTCCCATGTGACCATCAACTACATCTCCCTTTCCTAGTAAGAAGCTGCAGAGAAGGCTTTGGTGGTACTGATGGGTGAAAAGCTGAGCTGTGTGCACTCAGAGCCCAGAAGCCAGCCACATCCTGGGCTTCATCCAGAGCAGTGTGGCCAGCAGGTCAAGGGAGAGGATTCTGCTCCTCTCCCCTGCTTTGATGAGAACCCACCCCAAGTACTGTGTCCAGCTCTGGGGTCCTCAGCATCTGAAGAACAGGGACTTGTTTGAGCTGGTCCAAAGGAAGCTGCAAAAATGATGAGAAGGCTGGAGCACAGCTACTGTGAGGACAGGCTGAGAGAGTTGGATTTGTTCAGCCTGGAGAAAAAAGGCTCTGAGGAGACCTGATTGTGTCTTTCAGTACTTAAAAGGGGTCTGTAAGAAAGATGGGGACAATCCTTTTAGTAGGGCCTGTTGCAAGAGGACAAGAGGTGATTGTTTTAAACCAAAAGAGGGGAGATTCAAACTAGATAGAAGCAATTGTTTACACTGCGTGATGCTGGAAGACTGTCACAGGTTGCCCAGAGAGGTGGTAGATGCTCCATCCCTGGAAACATTCCAGCTCAGGTTGGATGAGGTTCTGAGCAACCTGGTGACGTTAAGACATCCCTGCTCACTGCAAGGAGGTTGGACTAAACTAACTTCTTAAAGGTCCCTTCCAACCCAAAGAATTCTATGATTCTATGAAGCAAAGATGTAACAACAAAGAACAAAACTACTGACAAAAGGCAAAGATCAGACCTCCTGCTGCTGCCTGATTTCCATTCCTCCAGTACCTCCCTTTTTGCTTCTTTCCCTGTATCAGCTCACAAGTTTATGGAAGGACAGAGAGAGGCAGATCCAACTCACCACATGGAGGGCAATCCAGGTACATAGCTTTGCTTGGCTCAATAATCCATGCCAGGTCAGGCCTCCCTCGAATGCTCACGGAGAAGATCAAAAGCCAGGCAGAGAAATCTCCCTAGTTTCTGGTTTTCAGCCCTACAAATGAAAGATGGAATGCTGCTTGTGCCTGCACAGGGGGATGGGCCCCCACCTTGCTTCCTAAAGCTTTACATCTCTCCCCTTCTCGCAGCTTCCTCTGCCACTGTGTGCTCCTGTGTTCCACCACTTCTCTGGAGAGGAAAACAAACAGGCTCCTCTGCTGAGGGTGGCCACGCAGAATAGGATTAAGATGAGCAGAAAGGAGCTTACAGCTGGGCACCATCTGCAGTGAGGGTGATTAACTAATGAGGATTTTGAAGGTGTGTTCTCCTCGTTCCTCGTACAGCTCTGACGATAGAGAAGTTTTCATCAGTGTGTACAGCGTGGTCTCTGCTGCTTGGCAAGCCTGACCCAGTGCCTCCTTCTCCTCTGTACATATGTATTGGAGTCATGAGCTTGAATGCAGAGGAAAAGCTGGCTTAGAATCACAGAATCACCATTCAGGTTGGACAAGACCTTTAAGATCATTGAGTCAGACCATAACCCAACCACCATGACCACTAAACTATATCCTGAAGCACCACAGCTACAGCTTCTTGAACACCTCCAGGGATGGTGACTCCACCACCTCCTTGGGCAGCCTGTTGCAATGCCCAGCCACTCTCTCAAAGAAGTTTTTCCTAATATCCAAACCAAGCCCATTTCTTCTCATCCTGTCACTAGTTACTTGGCTTCTGGTGGCAAAGGCTTTCTTTGTCTTTTTTGGATCACACAGACCAAGTTTTCAGCTCCCAGCCTGTGATATGCAGTAAATAAATGAGATTAAATGATTGCAAAGGTCTTTCCCAAGGCTGAAAAGAAAAAAAAAAAAAACACCTCAATAATGGCAAAAATTAAAAAATTCAGAATCTGGGGAAAAGTTTCATATATTCCATCAGAGTATCTCAAAAGGTACCTATGTGAGGTGTCCCTGTCCATGGCAGAGGGGTTGGAACTAGATGATCCTTGTGGTCCCTTCCAACCCTGACTGATTCTACGATTCTATGATTCTATAAATGATAAGGAATGACAAAAATTCCAACCTCATGGAGGATGTTCCTCATTCACCAGTGGGAAAAGAAGCATCTTCAAATTCTTGTGTTTTTTTTTCCACAGTCAAGTCAAGTGCAGAGCTCAAATATCACAATGCTGAGCCCAGTGCCTTCACCCCAGACCATGCTTACTTTACAAAAGCCTCTCATATTTTCCTACATAAAAGCATTGCCTTAGAACCAGGGAATACCAGGTTGGCAGGATCATCTGGTGCAAACTGCCTTGGCAACAGAAATGTGTAGATAAGATGGCCCAGCACCCTGTCCAGATGAGTTTGAAAAGTGCCCAATGTCAGGGACTCCACCACTTCCCTGAGAAGGTTATTCTTGTAAACAATATTTCCTCTTGTGTCTAACCAGAATCTCCCCAGGAGCTGCACCTACCCATTAACCCTATCTTTCCCTGTGTATCCTTGTAACACAGGGGTCTCCATCATTTTTTGTATCCACCCTTCAAATACTGGAACATGGCAATAAGGTCTCCCCTAAGCCTTCTTTCTCAAGGCTGTACCAACCCAGTTCTCTCAGCTTTTCCTCACATGGCAGCTTCTTAGACCTTGGATCATATTTGTGGCCTTTCTCTGAACCTTCTCCAGCCTTTCCACATTTTTTTCTACATCAAGGACCAAATCCAAAAACCAGTATTCCAGGTGTGGCCTGATCAGTGCTGAGTAGAGTGGGACGATGACTTCTCTGTCTCTGCTGATGCCCTTGTTGATGCAGCTCAGCATCCTATTACTTTTGTTTGCCACAGCAGCAGCACACTGTTCACTCACAGCTTGCTGCCCAGCAGCAGCTCCACTTCCACAGAGCTGCTCCCCAGCTGGGTAGATCCCAGCCTGTGCTGCACTCCCTGATTAGTACAGGTTGGGAGGTGGTCTTCTGGAGAGCAGCCCATGGAGAAGGACCTGGGAGTCCTGGTGGACAACAAGTTATCCATGGGACAGCAATGTGCCCTTGTGGCCAAGATGGGATCCTAGGGTGTATTAAGAAGAGTGTGTCCAGCAGATGGAGAAAGGTTCTCCTCCCTCTCTACTCTGCCCTAGTGAGACCTCACCTGGAATATTGCACCCAGTTCTGGGCTCCCCAGTTCAAGAGGGACAGGAAGCTACTTGAGAGAGTGCAATGGAAGGCTACAGGGATGATTAAGGGACAAGACCACTGCCTTATGAGGAAAGACTGAGAGACCTGGGGCTGTTTAGTCTGGAGAAGAGAAGACTGAGAGGGGATCTAATAATTGTCTATAAATATCTGAGGGCTGTCAAGAAGGAAGGGACAGCCTCTTCTCACTTGTGCCCCATGATAGGACAAGGGGCAACAGATTTAAACTACAGAAGGAACTTCTGTACTGTAAGGGTCACAGGGCACTGGAACAGGCTGCCCAGAGAGTTGTGGAGTCTCCTTCTCTGGAGAGTATCAACCCTGTCTGGATGCATTCCTATGTGACCTGTGCTAGATTCTATGGTCCTGCTCTGGCAGGGGAGGGTTGGACTTGATGATCTCTATGGGTCCCTTCCAACCTCTAACATTCTGTGACCCTGTGATTGTGTTTTCCCAGAGGGGTACCTGCTGCCAGCCTGTCCAGTCATGCAGCACACATGAGGAGAAACACTTGGCAAAAACTTTATGCATTCTAAAGTGAAAACCACTATCTAACAACAGTACTTGATAGCTGTTATCCAATAATTGTTACAGTTCTTCTAGTGGTGATTGGGAATCCTAATTGCAAATGTAGCTTCTGATATGTTCTAGCAAAAAAAGAAAACCAAACTTTTGGTGTTGCCCATCTTTTTCTCCTGAGTGCAAAATACTCCTCTGACAAGGTCAGATGTCTTCTCACCCCACCTTAGATGCAGATCAGCTTCAGCCCAGCAGCATAACAGCCAGCAACTCTCAAAGAGAGGTTCAATGTTCTGTTACAACTGAGCCTAAAGACCCTCTGTCGATGCCTGTGCAATTAACTCAGGTTTGTGCTGAAGTAAGAAATGGCACTGCCCCTCTCTGAAGATTGTTTGCTTCTTTGTTTGTTATTTGGTTGGTTGGTTGGTTTGTTTCATTGGTTTGGTTGTGGGTTTGTTGTTTATTTGTTTGCTTGTTTGTTTCTTTATTTGTTTTTCTGGAGAGAGGTGGGTTTCTTTTGTTAGTTTGTTTTTTTCTTTCAGGGATGGAAAAATTAGGGCATAAACTTGAAAACTCTGGAATGAGCTGAACCATTTTTCAGGCTCTGTTGACCATGCCTCATCCAGGAGAAACAACACAATATGCAAAACACACACAGCATGAGCATAAAGAGCTCAAAGTCTGAGTTTATACAATGAATCCCATTCCCACCCAACATGAGCTGTTGGGTAAATAGTAGTCCCAGAGATTCCTACATACCTTCAGGTGCTTCTGTTTCTTCTACATGAAGTGAGAGACCTCAGCCAGCTCTGAATTACCCTTGCCAGGGACTATTGCCCCATTGATGACAGACCAGAGGGTGTTTGCAATGTATTATTCAATGGTTCTAGCTAGAGCAGAATCTAATTCTGCATGATTTACCAAAAAGAATACTCCAAAAGACACAAGAATCCTCATGCAAAAAGATGTTCCTTCTGCATGTTGTGTTCCCACCTCCTTCCTCACCCTGTCCCTCCTGAAACATAAATCCCACCTGCAAAGATGCAGCTGGAAACTGAGCTCACATCAGACATGTGAGGATTCCACATGTTGCAGGCTGCAGCTTCAGGCAGGTGTCATGGTAAATCCCTTCAGGGATTGATTGCTGTTTATCCTGGGAATGAGGGAATCTCTCCAGCTTTACCCTTTGCAATGGCTTCAGAAGTTAAAGCTGCACATGATCAGCTTGACCTCGTGCTGCAGTTGTTGACTGGGTTGTTGGTTTGTTTTTTTTTTTTTTCCACAAGGAGATTACACATTGAGTTGCTCAGAGTGGGATTTCCAACACTTCTTGTTTGTTTGTTTGTTTTCCTCCCAGATTGTCTTAATTAATTGTTTGTTATCATTAATTGCAATTTGGTGGCACCCCTGGTCGATTTTACCTGTATAAATCTCCATGCAACTTCAAGGTGTTCATGAATATGGGCTCACTGGCAGAGGTGACTGAGGATGTTTTTAGTGAAGTGGTAAGGGAGGTTTCAGTGGGGGAAAGGCATTTTGGAAAATGTGTTAGGTCTAGGAAAACTCCTGCTGGGAATGTTTCTCAAATCCAAGGCTGAACTCAAGTCATAGAATCACAGAATCATAGATCATTAGAGGTTGGAAGGGACCTCCAGAGACCATCGAGTCCAACTTCCCTGCCAAAGCAGGATCACCTAAGGTAGTCCACACAGGAATGCATCCAGGTGGGTTTTGAAAGTCTCCAGAGAAGGAAACTCCACAACCTCTCTGGATAGTCCCTTCTCTAGAGGGAAGAGAAAAAACCCTGGATGGGTAGTTTTTAACCCAGAGTCAAGGCTTTTGAATAAATTAGGAATCACACTGTATGTCCCAGGTCCACACCAGAGTGACTGCCCTGACCCTGTCTCCTCTCTCAATAAAGAGGAGCTCTAAATAAGGTCTGGAACTCAAAAATTCCAGGGACTCATTGTGTCATCAAATGCTCATCTGCATTGAGAGTGAGAGAAAGGCAGATGAAATAGCTCATTGAGCATGACATGAGAGCAAGTCATTGAAAACCCCCTGAGAACCAAACAAACCAGGACACTCCATTCTGTCCTGAAATGCAGCTGTGTAACAGCTTTAAACTAACACAGTGATGATCTATATCAGAGACACAGACTTGTTGAAGCTGCTCCAGAGGAGGCCACAGACATCATCAGATGGCAAGAGCACCTTTCCTACAAGGACAGGCTGAGACACCTTGGGTTGTTCAACTTGGAGAAGAGAAGGCTCCAGGGAGATCTTACTGGAGCCTTTCAGTACTTAAAGAAAGTACTGTAAGAAAGATGGAGACAACCTTTTTAGCAGGACATGCTGTGGAAGGGCAAGGGGTGACGGTTTTAAAATAAAGAGAGACTAGGCAGAAGGATGAATTCTTACAGAGGGGCTGCCCAGAGAAGTGGTAGATGTCCCATCTCTGGAAGGAGTCCAGGTCAGATTGGAAGGGGCTCTGAGTAACTTGATCTACTTGAAGATGCTCATTGCATGGGGCTTGGACTTGATGACCTTTAAAGGTCCCTTGGGACCCAAACTACATGATTCAATGATTCTCTGATTCTATTATTCCATAAATCTAGCCTTCACCATCTGAAGGGGTTGTCACACCATTAGTTCAGGACAGGGACACTAAAAATTAAATGTTTATAGGGCACAGGTGGAGTTAAGACACTGGATCAAGTTTGTTACAAAGGTGTTGCTACCCCTGAGGCTGGAAAAGAGCTTTTCTGAATCCAGCTAGCTGGCTTTGCTGAGCCAGGCCACAGGCAATGGCTGCGCTGACTTCTGCTGCCCCAACAGCACCAAAAAGACCAGAGCCATCAAAGTGGATGGCAAGAATGCCAAACCCACAGGTCTTGGAGGCGTTTGACTGGCAGGATGGTGAGATTACCTTGCTTTTGTCTGTCACAGAGATAAGAGGTGGCTGTGGGTCTCCCCAGAGTTCACTTTTTTGCCTGGGCCCCTGCCTAATACCAACCTCAGGCTCCTGGTGGGGTTATAACCACAGGGGAAGGTCTGAGCAGGACCCTCCATCATGTGTTGTTCTTCTGGGTGTACCAAAGGGAGACCTGGAGCTTTGCAAGGCTTTGCTGCACTTATCTCAGCTGGAGTGCAGTCTCTGACGTATCTTCACAGGCTCATCTCTTACCACTGACACAACCAGACAGAGCCTCCCATCAGATGCACAGGGAGATATCACTGCCTCAGCCCAACACCCCTGCCCTTACCACACTCTCTGCATGCTAGGCTCTGAGATTAGGATCTCAGGGCACCGTTGGGAGGCAGCTGAAGTGCCACAAGCCTAACTGGGCTGAGGTGTAGGTCCCTGGCCTTACAGCAGTTGCAGCTGCGGTGAGTAATGGTAAGGGTTTTCAGGACTGACTTTTTTCACCCTCCAAGGTGCATCAGACTGTACAATGCAGAGAGTGATGGATGTGATATAGAACACAAGGGCAAGAGATGATAGACCTTGCCTACTAATCTTCTTGTACCCAAAATCTGTATGAGAGAACTGCCTTATATGCTAAGGCATTGATGTATTAGCCCTAAGAGTATTAGGAACTTGATTAGTGCTCTAATCTCCACACCCCCACCCACCACATGACTCTGCTTTAAAGGGCTCCATCCTTGCCTCGTCCTTGTGCCTTCAGGAAATCATTCATCACCTCCTGAAGTTATACAGCCATGTGTCAGCAACAGGCTTGATGTCTCCTGGCCTCCTTCGATGGTAGGAGCTCCTAGCAGGAATCAGCTGCGTTGCGGCCGGATTTGACTGCTTGCTGTAGCCATACCATAACACTCATACTTTGAGATCTTGCCTTCACTCCAGAGGTAGTTTCTGTAAAGCAGAGCTCTACATAGTACTCGTAGAATCACAGAACGGTGAGCTTGGAAGAGACCTCTGAGGTCATCAAGTCCAACTGCTCTTCCAGAGCTCTCAGGCCCACCACTACTACCGTGTCCCTCAGCATCACGTCCACATCACCAAGGATGGTGACTCCACCACCTCCCTGGGAAGCCTGTTCCAGCACCTGAGAACCCTTTCTGTGAAGAAAATTTTTCCTAATATCCAACCCAAACCTCCCCTGGCACAACTTGAGGCCATTTGCTTTGGTTCAGAAGGAAGGACATGTATGGAAACAAGCAAGGTGCTTGCACACTGAACCATGTCCAGGATTTTTTTCCACAATTTCAGCTTCATCAGCCTGAGTTCACCCAACCAAGCTGTAGGCTTTTACAGAGTTAAGTGAAGGACTTCCACTGTCCCTGGAGATATTTAGAAGCCATGTTTGTGTGGTGCTTAGGGACATAGTCTAGTGGTGATCTGGCAGTGTTTGTTAGACTTGATGATCTTCAAGGTCTCTTCCAACCAAAAGAGTTTAATGATTCTATGATTCTAAGACCTTCTGTGGGAAGGTTTAAAGTCACACAAAGGAGGTGGAGTGGCATCATATGTGGAAAGCTCCTGTGTTCTGAGGAATGATACATCTTTCTTTACATCAGAATATGAAGATTTGGCTAGGATCTTATCAGCACACAGGGAAATCTCTCCCACTCATTCCAGGAGCTGCTTGCTGCTTGGAAGTCTAAATGTGGTGATCTAAATTATACTGCTGACCAGGGCTGTGCTGCAGACTCTGGATGCTCTAGCACATGCTTTACAAGAGAGACACAAACTCTCGTGTCTTCCCATGCCCTTTAGATACTGATAAGCATTGATGAGATCCTCTCTGAGTCTGTTCTTCTCCAGGCTAAACAGATCCAGTCTCCCAGCCTTTCCTCCAGAGAAGAGCAGACACTCCAGTCCCCTAATTGTCTTCGTGGCTCTCTGATGGACTCTCTCCAGTAGTTTTTTTCTCTCTTTAACTGGGGAGCTGAGAGCTGGACACAATACTCCAGAGGTGGGCTCACTAGGGCAGAGTAGAGGGGAAGGATAACGTCCCTTGACCTGCTGGCCATGGTCTCTTACTGCATCACAGGGTGCCACTGGCCTTCTTACCCAAAAAGGCACAATACTGCTGGCCCATGGGGAACTTGTCCACAAAAAGAGCCACTGCAGAGCACTGCACTGAGGTGCAAGCTCCTGTTGCAGTTCCCCAGGTGGAAGCCCTGTAAGCAAAGTTGAGATCTGCAGTGAAGAGCCTGCCTGGATGTGAGTTGTTCCTCAAGGAGATGAAATAAAATGGAGGGCTGAGCTTGTGTGACCTGGGATAAGGCATTTGCCTATTGTGTCTCCCCAGGGTGTGGGGGGAAGCTGAGTGCATCAGTCCAAGACCAGGAGAAAAAGAAGTAACCCACAATGTGTACTTTCGATGCACAGCTTTCATCTGAGCATTCACTGATTTGTTACATGGGTAGCATGGTGGCTAGTGGGCCAATCCAGACTGTGGGGTGGCCTCAGCCCAGGCCTCTTTTGGGTAAGGCAATAGCAGATGCCTTTAGCCCAGCACATGAGGCTCACTCTCCCATCCACTCAGAGCCCTGCACTAGGAGCCTCATCACAAGTCCCATACCCAGGCTCCCTGCACAGCCCCACCTGATCTCTGCAGCCTGCTCATACCCAGGTTCATCCCTCAGGCAGGATGCATTCCCAAGGTGTCTAAATAAGGTGTGCCACAACCTCTGCCTCTTCCCTGCCAAAGGAAAGGAAAAGGTGCCTCCAGAGAGGGTTCACATAAGAGCATGGGTTGGTTGGCTCAAAATCGAGGCCATAGCAGGTAGGTGTTGTTTCAGAGAGGGTGAACAGGATCCCCAGAGAGGTTGTGGACTCTGCTTTTCTGGAGACTTTCAAGACCCATCTGGCTGTATTCCTGTGTGACCTATGCTAGATTCTATGGTCCTGCTCTGGCTGGGGGGTTGGACTTGATGATCTTCAGAGGTCCCTTCCAACCCCAACTGTGACCCTGTGATCCTGTTGTACCTTTTGCATCATTTTCAGATAGAGGCAGAGAAGTCCATTGTGGTCTGAGAGCTGCCACAGGCTGTGAAAAGCCCAGAAGGAAAGGATTTGTTAGAGCTGTGGTTGCTGGGGACACCAGGAGCAGTCATGCCCTTGCTATGTTCTGGGCAAAATGTCTGGGAGCACAGCCCAGCAGAACAAGTCTGGTAGGGTTGCTGGCATAGTCATGCTGATGTGATTGGTATGAAATCATACCCTCACCCTACCTCCCAGTGAGCTGCTCGAGAGCTTCCCTGTTTTGTAATAGAGATGACAACATCCATCCATCCCCTGCCAAGATGGGATCTGAGTGTGGTGGGTAAACATTCCTGAGCTCTCCTGAGGCCAGGAGGCAGAAGAGGGTCTTGGCCACTTCTCCTGCCAGTGTGGGGCAAAATGGTGCTCACCCCTAGCCCTGCCTGTGGTTCACTGCAGCAAACAACTGAACACACACATGTTTGCACTGCTGGTGTGTGAGATTTTGCTCCTATGTAAGACTGGCTCAAGGGACTGCTGTTTAGATCTGGCAATGTGGCTTTGAGCTCTGGGGTTGGGTTCTGCCCAGACTCTTTCCTTGTGCTTTGTCCCAGCCTTTCCAAAGCATAATTACACCACATCAGAAGTGAAAAGTTAAATATATAAATAAATAAAATCAATTCCTTTCCTGACAGTAAAAATACTGCTACTGATTTTACTCATATCATATTGCTCTGGATTTAAACACCTTCTTAAGCATCCAGTCTGCCTGCAGGTTCTCCATCACAACAGCATTAATCTAGAGTGATGAGATTACAGCTGAAGGACCTACTGTGGTTCCTCCCCACTGAAATTATTCCAAAACTCAACTCCTCACTTGATGCTGAATGTTATATTGGCTTTTTAGTACTTAAGGGGGAACTACGAGAAATATGAGGACAGTGAGAGCCTGCTGTGACAGGACAAGGGCTGAGGGTTTCAAACTAAAAGAGGGAAGATTTAGGCCAGATAGATGAAGAAATTTTTTCACACTGAGTGTGGTGAAACATGGGCACAGGTTGCCCAGAGAGGTGGTAGATCACAGAATCACAGAATCAACCAGGCTGGAGAACACCTCAGAGATTATCTCCAACCTATTACCTAACACCACCTGACAACTAAACCATGGCTCCAAGGGCCACATCCAATCTTTTTTTTTTTTTTAACACCTCCAGGGATGGTGATGTCCCAGTCCTGGAAATATAGAGGTTGGAGATGGCTCTGAGCATATCCCTGAGTACTGCAGGGGGGTTTGACTAGGTGACTTTTAAAGGTCTCTTCCAACCTAAACCATTCTGTGATTCTATCACAGTCCAGCCAGGAGTTAGAAACTGGCTCTGCAGAAACATGGCTATGCCACTGCAGCAAATCCCAGTGGAGAAGGGTTCTTCCCAGCAGCCTTTAGACTTTTCTTCTTCCAAAACCACTGTCTCTATTTGTTAAGCCTCCACTTCTGCTGCTGTAGGCATGTCAGTGCCTTGCCCAGTTCTGACTCTTCACAGAAGTGGCCCCAGCTCTTAGTGGGGGATTCTAAAAGATTCCTAATGAGGCATTTTCTGCTCACTGCCAGCAGTGGAGTCCCCTGAGGATCACCAGGAACAGACTGGTAAATATAAGGAGTGAATGAGCCCTCAAGCATGTCTGAGTGTGTGGCCATTTACTGGAGTCCCTGGGAACTTTGGCTGCTACCATAACTAATGTCAGGCCTCTGACATGGTTTCAGCAGGACCTTGCACCACTCTTAAACAATTCCCAAGCACAGGACCACTCTTTTTTGATGGCTCAGTTTGATGGTGGCCAAGTCATATAAAATGGACCAAGGCCCAGAGAATGGACAAGGTTCTGTTTAATTTACAGCTACTGGAATCAACTTTGTTGCTGCTGTTGTCTCTGCTGGTTGTGGCTTTGGTGGATATGAATATATTGGTATCTTGAAGGCAAGAAGCTCAGCCTGAATTGTCTTACTGGTTTCAGAGTGAGCAAAACCACTCAGTACCTCAATGTTTTGAAGCATCTGAATTGCTACTGCCAGTTACAAGCATCATCAGGCAGTTTGTTGCCAAGAAAGAAATTCAAGTGAATACTTCCCTTATTTGCCTGTGAGATATCAGAGCTGCTTCAGCCCAGTGGCTGTGCCCAGTGTGTACTCTGCACAGCTCTGAGCAGTCATCACTGCCTGTGGAGCTTGCTGTGAACTTCCTTAAAGATTCCCTCACACCCAGAGCTGGGAAGAACTCCTGCAGCTGGGGTTTGTCCCGAGCTGTTTGCAGAATCATGGAATGATGCCATTCAGAAGGGACCATGCTGAGAGGCTGTGATCCTGGGAGGTCTCTGGTACAACCTCTCACTAAAGCAGGGTGAGTCTGAAGTTAGATTCAACTTCAAAGGTAAAACATTGCTCAGAGTCAGACTCAGCAATGAGGATCCTCAAGGATGAAGATCCCCCAACCTCTCTGGGACCTCCTCCAATTTTTTATCATCTTTGTGGTAATTTTTTTTCACACACCCCCCCTTATGTACTATCATTGTGAACATCCAAGGAGGATCTGTCTCTTACCTTCTCTATATCCTGCCATTAGATAGCTGAAATCTCTGCTTAGGGCTCCAAAGGGGCATCTTTCTCAGGCTCTCCTTGTAAATCTTGCCCTTTAGCCCTCTAACCATGCTGGTGACCTTCTGCCTGACTCTCTCCAGTTTGACAATCTCCTTCTTGTGGAAAAGACCCAAACTGGAAAGCCCCAAAGCAGATACAGTATTCTGGATGACCAAACAGTTCCATACAAAGGAGAACAGGGCTACTATTCCACAATGACACTCTTCTATTACACTCCAGAAGCTGCATAAAGGATTATTCCCCTTTTGGGCTGATTTTGCATCCAGCTCCTTGATGTGTTAAAATTCTTTCTTCCTTGAATTGAAGCATGTAAGGCAGGAGTCAGATCTAAGCTAAGAGAAAGGCAAGGGTGATTCTTTCTCCTCTGTGCTTCCATTGAGAATAAGAAGGGTGGAGAAAGTGCAGAGAGAAACCAGCAACAAAGCCACATCAACACAGTTCAGCAGAAGGCATCCACATAACAGCTGGGAGAAAAAAAAAAAAAGCTATCTGCCTATCTGTGTCTGGCACTGGATGGAAAGAGGAGAGAGAATGGTCCTGTGGCACCATGTTAGTTTGCATGCTGTGATGGTTGGCTTCCCAGTTCACCCTCACCTTTTGGAGGTGATCCATGGCTGAAGAGAGGCAAGAGGGATTTGTACCACAGCTGGAGCAACAAGTTTAATAAGGACAAGTGCAGGGTCCTACATCTAGGGAGAAATAACAACAGGCACCAAGACAGGTTAGGGGCTGCCCTGCTGGAAAGCAGCTCCACAAAGACCTTGGAGTGCTGGTGGACAGCAAGCTCTCCATGGAACAACAATGTGCTCTTGTGGCCAAGAGAGCTAATGGGATCCTGGGATGCATCAAGAAAGCTGTGTCCAGCAGGTCTGGGAAGTTCTCCTACCTCTCTGCTCTGCCCTGCTGAGACCACACCTGGAATACTGTGTCCAGTTTTGGGCTCCCCAGTTCAAGAGAGACAGAGACCTGCTGGAGAGAATCCAACAGAGAGCCACGAGGATGATTAGGGGACTTGAGCATCTCCCCTATGAAGAGAGACTGAGAGCCCTGGGGCTGTTCAGTCTGGAGAAGAGAAGGCTGAGAGGGGATCTGATCAATGTCTGTAAATATCTGAGGGGTGGGTGTCAAGGGGAGGGGGCCAGGCTCTTTTGGGTGGTTCACAGTGATAAGACAAGGAACAGTGGGTTCAAACTAGAACATAGAAGATTTCACCTCAACATGAGGAGAAACTTCTTTCCAGTGAGGCTGACAGAGCCCTGGAACAGGCTGCCCAGGGGGCTTGTGGAGTCTCCTTCTCTGGAGCCTTTCCAAAGCCACCTGGATGCATTCCTGTGCAGACTACCCTAAGTGATGCTGCTCTGGCAGGGGGGTTGGACCTGATGATCTCTTGAGATCCCTTCCAACCTGTGATATACTGTGATACACTGTGATACTGTGAAACCTCTTGGCTGCTGGGATTTTTAGGGTACCTATAAAATAAAATGATGATGCCACTAATACATAATTCAACATGGAGCTGCTGTCTGTGCCCAGAAAGTGCTTGGAGCCCCTAAGCATCATCCTGAAGGCAGAGAGCAGAGCTGAAGGCACTGAAGTAACCTGTCCTGTGCTAGGCTCTGCAGAGGGAAGCCTGAGAGATCAGGTATTTTGATGCTTACCTAACTGTTTAATCATGAGATAATGCACAACCTCTTCACACACATTAGGGAGGGTCTCATTTGCATAATGTTGATTTCAGAGATTATTTAACCTCACAGCCAACTGGTTTCTACTGCAGATTTTATCCATTCAGCACATTCGATATGGGATCTGATCTCAGCCTGGTAAGATGATGGCAAGGTGGATTTTGAGAGGAAGGAAGGAGGAAAAGGGAAGCACCAGCAGAAAGTTGTCTGGACTTCACTATAGAATTGCTCCTGGACTGATTGGTTTAGGCAGAGATTAGCTAAGGCTTTGGAACTTGAAGGGGATCTTTGCTTCTTGCTGACCCTTCTGATCAGAGGATGTGTAGTAAAGATCCATTCCTTGTTTGTTTTGCAATAATACAACTTCAGCCATGGATCAAACATCCCTCTCCCACCCTCCTGTGCTTTTTCTCCCCCAGATCTGACTACCTTCCTTACAAAAACATGTCCATTCCTTGCTTTCCCAACAGTGCACTGGACCACAGCACCAATTTTCAAGCATTCGATCTGAAATTAAAAAATCTGTTCAGGTCAGCCACAGCTTCTTATCAAATTAATGACATTTTAATTAAACATCACTAAATTAAATTTCCCTTTGCAGTCTGCTGGTTCAGGAAGGGCCATGGGGCATTCTGATGAAGTTGTAGCTTTTCTCAGCTTTCAGATGGGAGGGATCTGTGCTGATTCATTCATAATCATGCACTGAATAATGCATGAGATGCTAATGACAGCCCAAAATCCAGGAGGAGCCAGAATGTACTTCCATGGCTCTGTTTTACTTTGAGAGGGGTAGAGTGGAATGAAAAACAAACCAAAACAATCTAACACCATAAAAAAAAAAAAATCCATTTCAGTTTAAGAAACCAGGATGGAAAATAGAACTTTGAAGGTGAGCATAACTGAGCACTGGAACAAGCTGCCCAGAGAGGTTGTGGAGTCTCCTTCTCTGGAGAGGTTCCAAACCTGGCTGGATGCAATCCTGGGCAACCTGCTCCAGGTGACCCTGCTTTAGCAGGGAGATTGGACCAGATAAGTCCCAGAGGTCCCTTCCAGCCCCTACCACTCTGTGATTTTGTGAGCTCCTGACAAATATCTGGAGGTACATATTTTTATATATATACATCAGGAACTGTCTTCTGGGCTCTCAGTCTGTTACTGCATCTTCCACCCATCTCTCAGCATAGCAGAAGTACCAATGCATAAAAATAATCCCTGAGGCAGCTTCTGCTCTCACACAACCCTGAACCCACCACAAGAGACTAATGACACAGGCAACCAGAGATGTGGGCTGCTGAGAGAGAGAGAGGAAGCTATGGGGGATCAGGAGCAATGAGATACTTGGAGTTGTAGGGCTCTGAAGAAAACTTGCCTCTCATGTCACCTCTACAAGCATAGAAATTGTCCCTGACTAGGGACAGTTAATTGTCCCTGACTAGGGACAGTTAATTGCTGTAACCACAACATATGGCTCTGGTTAAATTAAGACATCTTAAATTAGGTCCTATTCAGAAAGCAGAAAAGTTCTTCCTGCCTTGCCCCAGTCCAGGACATCTCCAGTGTGAGGAGCTGGAGAAGACAGCTGAAGCACAAAAGATCTAAGCACGGCAGCAGCCAATGCCCAGATGACTTGGGATGAAACCCCAAGTGTCTGAGTAGTGGGGACATAACCTTTCTGGTTCATTCCCTAACCTTCACTGTCTTTCTGCAAAGAAATGGCAGGACAATATGTGACTGGGAGGAAGCTCCTTTGAACTGAGGGTTTGAAGGAAGATATGAAGATGCAAGGTTTAGAAGACCTACCTTAGCCTTGGGTGTAAAAAACAGAGATGGCAGCAAAATGGTTGGTGCTTGGCCTTGCAGAGTAGAGAACGGAGGCAAGTGCTGAGGGCTGCAATGTGTATAGCCAGGACATCAAGAAAAAGGGAGCTTATACAGCATCCCTAAATGTCCAGGAGGGCTGTTTAGCCTGAGAGCAAAAGGCTGGTGAGGGAACAGTGGTACCAGATGTGTCCTGCAAGTGAAACATCTTTGGTGGGGGATTGAGGAGAGCTTGGATTGTGGGAGAGAAAAGGGTGATTGTGACTGCTACCAAAAGGGACTTATCAAAACCTTCAGTGAAACATGAGGCTTCTCCTCACCATTAAACCGGAGCTGTAATCTTTGGCAAAGTTTTTAGGCTGAGCTATTTAACACTCTCCAACCCATTCCCAGGTGCAGGTTAGGAATCGACACAGACCAAAGACCGCTCCCAAAAGGCAGTTTGGGTAGAGCCACCTGATTTTGGAGGCTGAACAAGTAAAGGCATGGCCAGATGATGGCTGCTGGTGTGAGGACAAGCAGTGCTGTTGGGGTTTTGTTCCATAGGACAGGTGCAACCAGAGATGTATCCTGGTCTAGGTCATAGCCCTCTGAGGAGTGTCCATGTTGCTCAGGGTATTACTACAGCCATCCATAGATCCCTGCAACTTATCCTTACTCATGAACTCATTACTGAAATAAAACAATTGTCACTGGTTGCCTCTCCACCCAGTTCTAGTTCCCAACTGGAAACTACATTCCTGCTCTTTAAGATGTGAATAGGAATTGCCCATTCCCATCTATCCTCCAGCATGGCTTCGAATCGATTCTCCAAGGCTTCCTGCAATTCCTCACTTATCCCACAACTTCCCCCTGCTGTTGCCCTGCATGAGCCTTGATTTCCAGCCTCCTCCCTCCATGCTGTGCTACAGGCAATCCCCATACAGTGCTGTACTGAATGGCAAACCATGAGTAGATAGAAGCACCGATGGGGTCAGCTTCTGTCATCCTTTTTTTCCCCACAACTAAGCAATTTTATGTATTTTCATGCCCTCTGGGTTTACACCACTACATCAAGGTCAGCTTTCAGCTGGACCAAAGACCAAACTCCAGCTTGGAAGCCCTAGAAGATGCCAGCTCTTCATCAGGCTTGCAAGAGTTTGTATTAGACATGCAGTAAAATGCATTAAATACAATTTCTTGGTGCTCTAAATTTATTGAATGCAAAATTTCATTGTTTCCTTTGAAAGCAAAAGGGTGTCACAGAGAATCTGGACCTCAGCAGGTTCATGGGCTGTGTTCCATCTTCTCAGCTGCACAGGTACATAAAAAGGCTTGGGTCTCTTGCAGACAGCTACCAGCAAACTTGCATGACCACAGCCACCAGTAAAGTTGTATGACCACAGCTCCAAGAGCCTCAACTTCAAGTAACTTCAGCAGCTGCAGGGGGCTCAGGACTTTCACCATTAGTTTGAGATCTCCTTCCACTGGCATTGAGCTTTGGGATACCCTCAGCCTGTTTGGTCCCTGCAGGTCTCAGGGTGGCAATCACTTACTTATAGATTGGATGTTCTTTCCTGTGTTATTGTGGATGTGGATTCTGCTTTTAAGTACGAACCTGTATTTGCAAAAGGTTGGGGTGGTAGTCAGGCACTTTGCACAATAATTATCTGTTCATCCCACAGGATCCCTTAGAGTTCTTCATGTCTAGGCAGGATGAAGTGTACACAGCCAATTCCTGGTCTCACCCTTCTCACATCATACCAATGACATGACTCATGGTGGCCATCCAGCCTGAAGAAAGTCCAGGAGATGTGCCTGCAAGTAAGATCAGTGGGCATCAGGCTCATGTGCTGAAGCTCTTTCCCATCAAGAAGCATCAAGGGAACTCTGTACTGACTCACCACATCAGTTTATCCTACACTACTCCACCTCAGCTCCCCAAAGGGGCTGGATGTGCTTTGGCCACGTGTTGCTGTGGACTTGCCCTACTATTTTCATGCAAACAATTTTATCTCCCAAGGCTTAGCCTATTGCTACAGACATTGCCCCCAAGAGACACCAATCTCTCTCCAGCTCATTAATGTCATCTTGGAGGAAACTAATAGCAGCTTGTGTTCACCAGTTCTTTAGGATTTTACAGAAAATAATGGATGTTCCCAGGTCCCTTAAGAGAGGAATTACATTTCAGGAATTACATACATATAATGCAGACAGGTTAAACAGAGCTCACCAAGGTTAAGGGACTTGGCAAAGGGCATGCAGTGGTTTGGTGGCAGAAGTAAGACTGTAATTGCAGAATCCTGACTCACTCCATTCATAATTGCTGTCTGCCATTAACATGATGCAGACTGTAGGGTCAGGAAGAGGATTCCCATTTCCCTTCAGCCTCCAAACACATGTAAACCCACATCTGATTTTTACAAGTATTCCCCACAGAATCATAGAATGGTTTGGGTTGGAAGCAACCTCCAAAGGTCATCTAGTCCAAGCCCCCTGCAGTCAGCAAGGACATCCTCAACTAGGGCAGGTTGCTCAGAGCCTTGTCAAGCCTAACCTTGAATATCTCCAGGGAAGGGGCCTCAACCACTCCCCTGTGCAACCTATTCCAGTGTTCCACCACCCTCATGGTAAAGAACTTGTTCCTAACATCCAATCTAAATGTACTCCTCTCTACAGATGTCACTTTATGGCTTGGCTGAAAGGTACAGTCAAAGCAGCAACAAACAATCTGGATTGTGACAAACAATCTGGATTTTGACAAACAATCTGGATTGTGACAAACAATCTGGATTGTTCTCTAAGTTTAGGTTTTCATCATTCTCTCTTCAACAAACAGCTGTCTTAGTTAAAATAAATACATAAATATTTTGTTGTAAATAAAGGCCCTTTTTAAAAATGGGAAACATGACTTCTCTGACTTTATAGCCTCAGGTTTGCCTCTTTTAGTTGAAGACAATCTATCAGTTACAGAATCTCAGGATGTATCTGGTTGGAAAGAACCTCAAAAGATCATCCAGTCCAAGCCTTGACCCAGCTCTGAAGGGTCAGCACTAATCCATGTCCCTAAGCAGCAGGCCTATATGATTATTGAAAAAAATCTCATCTTTTTAGTCAATAAATTGTTGTTCACCTGACTATAGTAAGTGTTTAAGTAGAGAGTGCTTAAAGAAGCTTTAGAATAGTAGATTTTTGGTGGGGTTGGAAGGGACAGGTTGTTCAGAGAGGTGCTAAGACCCCTATTCCTGGAAACATTCTAGGTCAGGTTGGATGGAACTCTGAGCAACCTGATGGAGCTAGAGATGTCCCTGCTCACTGCAAGGGGGTTGGACCACATGACCTGTAAAGGTTCCTTCCAAACTAAATTATTCTATGATTCTCTACCTTTAAAACAACAACCAAATAATCTCACTCAGTCATCACTTTTATTTTTCCTTTAAGCCTGTGGGCCATTAAAAAGGACAGAAAAGTGAAGTTGTGCAAAATGCATTTTCTTTTGAAGTGTGTTTAAGGAAAATTAAGCTAATCCCTGATTTTTCTTTCTTTTCTTTTTTTTTTTTTTTTTTTTCCTTAGAAGGATGTTTTCTGCAAGGAAATCATCAATGGAAAATGTTTGACCAGCTGTACTCTTATCTTGAGATCTGGAAACACATGCAATACATGGAAATCCCCACCTCACTTGAAGTTTCAAGGGGGTGACTGGGTTTTGTGCTCATACTTCTCTCAGTATGAGTAAGTGTTTCACTGTTTGCTTTTGTTTGCAATACATCCACTCCAGCTCAAGGAAAAATACAGGAAAATTTCCCCTTTTGCCACTGCAGGACACAGTCACTCTGCAGGGACCTCTGAAGCCCAAGCTTGCTTGGTCTGCTTTGCATTCACCTGAGCAAGGCTTTGCTCTTGGCTCCTTCTGTTGTCTTCAGGTAATTTTAATCTGGACATTATCTTCCATCTTGCAGGAAATAACAGTGACAACCTGCATATATCTTGATATGGACTGGCCCTCAGTGCAAAGTCATCTGCACTGTTGTTAGCATAGTTTCTGGCTTGGTTTTAGCCTGAGCCTGCTGGCATGAACCCACATGCTCCCTGATCATGGGTCAGCAGTTAGGATAGTCCAAGGACCATTCCTAGGAGGGTATTTTGATGCAGTCACCTTGCTCTGGAGAGAATTTACCTGTATGGACTTGAGCAAACCAGGCCAGCTGGCTATAAAGGCAGAGCATAGCACTGGTCCTGGCTCCTTCTTGGCTCCTTCTGTTGTCTTCAGGTAATTTTAATCTGGATATTATCTTCCATCTTGCATGAAATAACAGTGACAACCTGCATATATCTTGATATGGACTGGCCCTCAGTGCAAAGTCATCTGCACTGTTGTTAGCATAGCCTCTGGCTTGGTTTTAGCTCCCTGATCATGGGTCAGCAGTTAGCACAGTCCAAGGACCATTCCTAGGAGATAATTTTGATGCAGTCACCTTGCTCTGGAGAGAATTTACCTGTATGGACTTGAGCAAACCAGGCCTTAAAGGCAGAGCATAGGCTCTGGCCCTGGGTAGTCTGTCTGTCAGCACTACCTGGGTTCATCAGAGAGTGCTTTTTTAATTTGAGGTTAATGACTCAAGTGAATCTCTGTCCCATGGAGCAAAGTAGGAGAAGAGTCTTGTCCTTCAGTGAATGTTGTCCTACCAAAATCCTTGTCCAACTGCTTTACTTGTTGGAATGCTGTAGGCTGAAGGGTTTGATATTCACGTTGCCCAAAGGATCCTTAAACAGGAACTGGTTTAGCAGTTCTTTGGGAACAGCAGCCTCTCCTCCCCTTTCCATTTAAGGCAGGAATTGAAAAAAAAAATACACATAATTAAAAGAATAACAGTACTAAAGGGGAAGAGGAGGATAAATTCATTTTCCCAGTTGATGCTAATAGCTGGTTTTCTTTGCTTGTTTGTTTGTCTTCCCAAACCCAGAGTACCATAATCATTGCATAATTGAACCATTGATCTTAAAAGACCCTGCCTCTCTTCACTGGGCTGAATCCAAGCCTCAGGAGCTATTGTAATCTTTTTTCCCAGGTATAACCACCTCCTAATCCCCCAAGTTTTCTGGGATGAAGTCTCAGCCTATAAGCAAAAGCTAAGGCTGCTCAAGATGAGCATTTTGTATGCTGCAAACACTTGCAGCTCTAAGAGGTCTCACTGTGCCATGAAAGAGCTGTGGTGTCAGAGCTACACCTGCCTGGAGGGCTCCATATGCCCTCTCACTGGAGGATGGCACAGATGTAGAGATTGACAACCACCATTACTACATTAGAATCATAGAAGCAGAGAATTGTTAGGGTTGGAAGGGACCTTAAGGCTCATCCAGTTCCAATCCCATTGCCATGGGCAGGGACACCTCACACTACATCAGGTTGCTCACAGCCACATCCAGCCTGGCCTAAAAACCTCCAGGGATGAGGCTTCCACCACCTCCCTGGACAACCTGTTCCAGTGTCTCACCACCCTCATGGGGAAGAACTTCTTCCTAACATCCAATCTGAATCTACCCATTTCTAGCTTTGCTCCATTCCCCCCAGTCCTATCACTACCTGACACCATAAAAAGTCCCTCCCCAGCTTTCTTGTAGCCTCCTTCAGATGCTGGCAGGCCACAAGAAGGTCTCCTGGGAGCTTTCTCTTCTCCAGACTGAACAGCCCCAACTCTCTCAGGCTGTCCTCATAGGAGAGGAGCTCCAGCCCTCTGCTCATCCTCGTGGCCCTTCCCTCCAAGGGGACTGCAGTGCAAAATCCTGCTGTTCTTCCAGGAGAAGAGCACTCTCAGCAGGAATGGTGGGTGCAGAAAGCCTGTAAGATTTGGCTTTTCCTCATACAGTCCACACTGGGTTGCCACCTCTGGTTTCATTTCATACCTGCTTCAGCTTGCATTACAGGTTCTCAGCCCGGGAGCAAACCACTTCGGAAATTTAATTAAAGTTTAATGAGGTTCTTTGATTGTTGGGCCATATGCCCAGTGGAATTAATGTACAAGGCAGGGGAGTCTTGTCATGCTGCTGGCAATAGCTGGCAAGTGCATGTAGAGCAACCCATGTCATTCTAAACTACCTTTTGAACTCAGGAAAGCAGCAGGGAAGAACAGCCAGGAAGCTCTCCTTGGTCATTTAATTACAGAATCACAGAATCAACAAGGTTGGAAAAGACCTCAAGGATCATCAAAGTCCAACCTGTCACCCAAGACCTCATGACCACTAAACCATGTCACCAAGTGCCACGTCCAATCCCCTCTTGAACACCTTCAGGGATGGTGACTCCACCACCTCCCTGGGCAGCACATTCCAATGGCCAACCACTCTCTCTGTGAAGAACTTTCTCCTCACCTGGAGCCTAAACCTCCCCTGGCACAGCTTGAGACTGTGTCCTCTTGTTCTGGTTCTGGTTGCCTGGGAGAAGAGACCAACCCCCTCCTGGCTACAACCTCCCTTCAGGTAGTTGTAGACAGCAATGAGGTCACCCCTGAGCCTCCTCTTCTCCAGGCTAAACAGTCCCAGCAGGTCCTTTCCATACAAGTCTTCTACATTGAAGAAACTCCTTCTGGGGCTGCTTCTGGGACTTTTCAGGAGGTTGGGGAGTGGAAAGTAGGCAGGGTGGTGGTGATGGTGGGTTTCATTTTCTTCTTGCCCTTGAGCTTGGATTGGAAAGAGCTCTGACATGGGGTATCCTGGGAGAGTTTGGTGGTGAGCAGGGATCTCCATGGTTCCAACCCTGATGCACTGCTATCCACTAACCAGAGAAAGGCAACATTTTGTTGCTAGTGGAGATGTGACTTCTCTTTCAAGTGAAAGCCTTATCCGTGGAAGCTTTTAAGGCCAGGCTGGATGGGACTCTGAGCAACCTAGTCTAGTGTGAAGTGACCCTGCCCATGGTAGGGGGGTTGGAACTGGATGATCTTTGAAGTCCCTTCTACTCTTGACAATTCTGTGGTTCAAGCCCTCCCCAGTCAGCAGGGAAAGGCTGGTTTGTAAAGTAATGCTGGTCTGGAGAGGACCATTCACCCTCAGGAGAGTCCCATCTCCTTCTGCCTCAAAGCTAGGCTTCCATCTCAGAAGACCCAATAGATCCCATATGGGATCTCCAGACATCTCTTACAACCTCAACATTTCTGTGGGAAGCTGCTACCCCAGGGTGGATTCTGGGGTCCCAAAGGGACTGGGACAATGTGCATTCACCCAGGCATGTTACTGCACAAGACCTCTTACAGAAAGGGTTCCTTTTTGCAAGGATGCCCTTCTCTAGGCATCTGGGAAGGTGAGTTCCACAGGCTAGGAAAGAAGAGAGTTGCAAGGTTTATAAAGGAGAACCCCAGGATAAATCAGGTTGCAGTGGACCTCTGGAGGTCTCCAGTCCTACCCTTCCCCCTGCTCTAAGCAGGGCCAATTCGAGCAGATTACTCAGGACCTTCAGAGTTGAGCTTTCGTCATCTCCAGGGATAGAGACCTCATGGACACTGTGGGACCTTCCCAGGCTAGAATTTCACCTGCTGCAACTCATGTTCATTGCCTTTGGTCCTTTTTGGCACAACTGTCTCCTTTCTCATCACCTCCAGCCTAAACCTCCCCTGGCACAGCTTGAGACTGTGTCCTCTTGATCTGCTGCTGGTTACCTGGGAAAAGAGACCAACCCCCTCCTGGCTACAACCTCCCTTCAGGTAGTTGTAGACATCAATGAGGTCACCCTGAGCCTCCTCTTCTCCAGGCTACCCTGAGCCTTCCTTTCTCCAGTTGACCATACACCAGGATCTTGAGATTTGAGTTGCTGAGTAAAGATTGACCATCCAGCATCCCAAGCTGATGGGCAACTGCTCCATCCCTTCAACACTTCAATCCCTTCCCTGGGCTCCAAGGAAATGCCTGAGTTTGTGCAGCCCCAGGGTACTGGAAGGTCAAACATCAGGAAGTCATCCCTACTCAAATCATCTGCTTTTGCAGCTGGGCATATAAAGAAAGCAGAAAATAAGGCCCAGGGCTGATTTTCATGTGAAAAGTGAATCCAGCAACTTCTCAAGAGGCTGTGGTCTAGGTTCAGCCATTTAAATGATGTTCAAAGTGGGAGCCTTGCTACCCTAGGATCTCAGTGGAGATAGCTGGGCATGTCTGGGAAGTAAATCCCACCTTAAATCACTGATCAGACTTGCCCAGATCTGTGCAATCCCTAGGGAGGGACCTGGCAGGCTCAATTAAATGTTAAATGTTGAGTGGATGCATCCAAATCCTCCTGCAAGCTGGAAGAGGCAGCAGCCCAAGGAGGGGGAAAAAGTTCATGTGTAATCCTGCAGTGTGATCACGCAACAAGGGCCTTTGACTGCAGGATCACATCATGGGATCTCCTGCAGCTCCAGGTTTCCCACAATGCCTGGCCCCTGGAAGAAGCAGGGAGGTTGCACAAAGGTGCTCCAGCCTGGAGTTTCCTAATCCTGGAGCTCTTGACTCTGCAACTGCAACCATTCTTCCGTCCTCCTGTGGGTAGGGGAGGGAAGCAGGAATGTTTTCTGAGGTTGTAGGAGCCCAACAGACAAATCCACTCACATCTCACTCTAGCATCAGCCAAGGATCCCAGCCTGCATTTGTGTGCATAAAGGAAGAGGACCAGAATCAGAGGCACACACACTTCTGCATTGACCCTCCAGTTACAGGGAGCACGCTCCCTGGTGTGATTTTGGCTCAGGTCAAGGGGCACTCATACAACCAATGCCCAGGCAAGCTTCAAGGTGAGCAAAGGCCATTTGCAGTAGGCTGTTGAAGTGATCTCATCCTCGTTTCTGAGGCTGAGAAAATTTAATAGGAAGGATGGATCAGTTGGGTCAGACCTAACCTTTTTTTGTTTCCTGCATAGACTCATCCACATGAGGCATTAAGGCCCCTGGAATCATCATGCCACCAGGGCACAGTGGGAGGCTTTTCAGAACCAGCCAGTTCTGAAAAGGACACACAGGATGTGCACTTTGGTGATACTTTCACCTGTCTGTGTTGACAGCTGTGGAAATGGAGGCCATGGGACATGGCTTTCTCCAAGCTATGGCTAGTTTGTCCTGTGTGTTCTGGCTTGGCCACTCACAGACAGCCCAATCACTTCTTCTCCACCTTGGGCAACTGGTCCCTCTCTTGCCTGTTTTCCATTAATAATTTCCTTTGGGCCCTATTGTAAGGTTTGTCATCCCCACCTCGTTCATAGAATCATAGAATTGCTTTGGTTGGAAGAGACCTTTAAGGTCATTGAGTCCAACCATCAACCTAAGACCACCGTGGCCATCATGTTGCAGTAACAAGTACAGCTGCAGCATCCAATTCTTTGCCCAAAATGATCAGACATCACAGAATCACAGGATATATCTGGTTGGAAGAGACCAGATTCAGCAGATACTGATGTCACTCCTGTCCCTTTCCAACTCCAATCTCCACTCCACATGGTGCCTTCTACTAGTCTGGTCCTTTGCTTCTCTATTCTGGTCTTCATCCAACGTTCATCCTTCCAGCTATACTCTGTTCCTTCTCAGCCCTACTCTTCCTTGCCAGACATGGTTGTTCACACCTGCTTCCTCCTTCCTTGTCTGCTTTCTCCAGCCTCTTTCACCACCTAGTCCTGTCCCCAGCACCCCAGCTCCTTGTCTCCTGTCTCTCTCAGACAGGGTCCCACCCCCAGCCTCCCATTCATTGCTCACATTGCATGCCACCGCTCCCACACCCACCCAGCATCCTCCACCCAGTCTGCCCTCACATAATGATAGTTTAAAGCTGTTGGAACTCCACAACACAATAGTCTCTCTTTGCAGCACCTGCCCCCAGTACTTCACAAATATTCCTGATGTGAATGTTGAGCAAATGAAGTCTCAGCACTCCCAAGGTGAGACCAGTGTCCAGAAAGGAAGAGTGCAGGTCTCCAGACTGGAAAAGAGATGGGTAAAAGGGGGTGGGATATGAAATGTGGTTATAAATCACACATGGCCCAGAGAAGGTAAATAAAGAATGGCACCACTGGAAAAATACAGTACCCAAGGAACCTGGCAGGAGGCAAGATCAAAGCAGCAGAAGGAGGTTGTTCTTCACGTGGAGAGGGGTTGTGAGGGGTCCTGAAATTTTAAACCTATGGAAGAAAGTCCCACTGAAGGCAAGCCAAGACTGAGAGCTCACAAAGTCCTGACCTGCAGGTAGTCTGAAGAAGGAGAGGTGCTCTGCTTTGCATTGTGCTCGTGTTCATCTTTCCTTACCCTGTCCAAAACAACACCAGGGGCTGCATGGGCCTTAGGTCTGCTCAGATAAGGCCTGTGTCCATGTAGAATCATAGAATGGTTTGAGTTGGAAAGGACCTTTAAAGGTCATCTATTCCAACACCCCTGCAGTGAGCAGGGACATCTTCAATTACATTAGGTTCATCAGAGCCCTGTCCAATGTGACCTTCAATGTTTCCATAGATAGGACATCTACCACCTCCCTGGGCAGCCTGTGCCAGTGTCTCACCACCCTAAGCATAAACAATGTCATCCAAATCTCCCTTCTTCTTGTTTAAAACCATCACCTCTTGTCCTGTTGCAACAGGTGACATCTCTGTGTATAGCTGTGTGTTGTATCTCTGTGTGTGTGTATATATGTGTGTGTATATCTTGTATCTCCTGTAATTGAGAGGCTAGAGCTGTGAATACCAGTTTCTCCACACCTGAGCTCCTGGTGCTCCTGGGTTCAAAAACAAATTAGACCCCAGTTGTTCACTGCCTGGAGGGGCCTGGACAGCAAGCTCTCCGTGGGAGAGCTCTTGGCTTGTGGCCAAGAGAGCCAATGGGATCCTGGGGTACATCAAGAAAGGTGTGTCCAGCAGGGCTAGGGAGGAGGTTCTTCTACCCCTGTACTCTGCCCTGTGGTGAGACCACAGCTACAATCCTGTGTCCAGTCTGGGGCTCCCCAGTTCAAGAGAGACAGAGACCTGCTGGAGAGAATCCAATGGAGAGCCATGAGGATGCTTAGGGGACTTGAGCATCTCCCCTGTGAAGAGAGACTGAGAGCCCTGGGGCTGTTCAGTCTGGAGAAGAGAAGACTGAGAGGGGATCTGATCAATGTCTATCAATAGCTGAGGGGTGGGTGTCAAGTGGAGGGGGCCAGGCTCTTTTGGGTGGTTCACAGTGATAAGACAAGGAACAATGGGTTCAGACTTGAACATAGAAGATTTCACCTCAACATGAGGAGAAACTTCTTTGCAGTGAGGGTGACAGAGCACTGGAACAGGCTGCCCAGGGGGGTTGTGGAGTCTCCTTCTCTGGAGAGTTTCCAAACCCACCTGGATGCATTCCTGTGCAGACTACCCTAAGTGATCCTGCTCTGGCAGGGGGGGTTGGACTCAATGATCTCTTGAGGTCCCTCCCAACCTCTAAGATACTGTGATACCATGATGATCTTCATGGTATCATGAGATGCTCAAGGCAAAAGCCCTGTCCCTGACAGCAGAAAATCAAAGAGCTGGTCCCAGGTGAGGGGTGCTGAGGACCCCTGTTTTAAACATATTCAGTGTCCTTTCTAGGTTTTGGGCAAGGCCCAAAAGGGTGGTGTGGAGATTCTTTACTTGCCACAGAAGCAATTTCAGCCTTTCCCACTCAAGCTGCAGAAAAAAAACCCCACAAAACACAAAAGTAGTGTTTCATTCCTCAAAATAAGAAAACAGGGGGGAGGATAAGCATTTTTGGGAGCCTGGCTGTTCAGGGGGGCAGACTTGCCATCCCTTGGTACCCAGTGCTGCCTGCTCCCTGGGATGCTGGGAGGGAGTAGCAGGATCGTGACTCAGCCCCGAGCGAGCAGGTTTCCTTCCTGCACTGCCAGCCCAGGCTTCTGATGTTTTGTTTGACGTGGAGCTCCAGGGGCCAAGCAGGAGCTCCTGGAAATCAAAGGCAAAGAACAACATCTTGGGCTTGCCGAGGCGGGGTGCGTCCTGCTGGCTGGGTGGGTGGGAGGGGACATTTGGGGTGCTGAGAGAAGTGGGGTGGGAGAGCTGGAAGGAGGGGGTGGGTCAGGTCTCAAGCAGGAGCCTTTTTAACCCTTTTTAATCCTTGGATGCCCTTCAGCTGCTGGCAGGCACCCTCAGGGATCCCCAAGCTCTGAGAAGGAGGAAGAGAAGTGGCCTCTCCTTCTCTCTTCTCAGAGTGTCCTTCTGCCCCACTGAGTGGGAAATGGGACCCCCAGCAGTATGTCTTGCATTGATGTGGGAGTAAACAGGGATGGGGAGGCAGCTCAGCTCTTGTTAGCCATCCTGGGCAGGAGATCTGCCAGATGATGGCTATTATCAGACATCTCTGTGTTGATGTCAAGGACAAAACCCTGTCAAAAGTGTCTCAGTGCTGAGTAAAAAAAATGTCTGTAAGGCTCTCTGGTGGTGCCCAGACTCTGACCTCAGTTTGGCCCTGAGATCCCTGGGATCCTCTGACCACATCCAAACGAGGTGGTCACATTCAAATCTTCTCTGGGGATGTCCTTGGCTACCTCTGCCCCAGAGATGAGAATTGTTTGGCTGGGTGCTGCTATGCTGAAGACTGTGATAATTTCACAGTGTGTACAGTTGCTGGTTTCTTGGCCAGTGTGAGCCTAGCACAGGTCTCTCTGTGTCCCTTCCACATCCAGAAATGATCCTGAAGATGTAACAGCCTTCAGACAATGTAGAGGTTTTGGCTTGAGCCCTATGGATGCTCCCAGAAGGGTTGCAGAAGCTCCCAAGCTGCATCTAAAAAAGGAGGGTCCAGCCAGCACCGGATTTTACTGATTTACTGGAAAAAAAAAAAAAAAAAAGATGGAAAACTGTCCTGGGAGAAGATCTCTATGTATCTCATTCCTTCCATACTCACTGCATAACCTCTTCCTCCTTCCCAGCCAGCTGGGCACTGCTAAGCTGTTGGATGCAACTCTTCCATCTTCTTCCTCCTTTCAAGATCTCTGACAGAGTGGGCAGGAATCAACCCTGGACTTTCAGCCACAGAGGCTGGTGTGGGTGGTCTTAGCTCTCACCTTGAAGGGGCTCTTCAGAGCACATCCTGCCTGGGGACTGGATCTCCTCCAGGTGGGCACCAGAGGAAACATGCCGGATTTGGCTAAGTGGGTTGCCTCCAAAGTAACTTGGGACTGATGCTAAGTCTGAGCCCACAGGGTCGAGAATGTACTGCCTAGCCCCAGGCTCTTCTCCTCAGCTCCCCCTGCCTTGGCACCCTCCCACTCCAGACCTACCAGGGAAGGAGAGACCCCATCCTGCCCAGCTTATGCAGAACCTATGCACAACCCTCCTGCCCTGGAGCCAAACCCTTCTCTCCCACTCCCCACCTCCATCCCCTCACCCCTGTTTTCCCATTCCCAGCATTTACCCTCCCGCACGTAGCCCCAGGGGAGCCCAGAGGATTGTACACAGAGGGAGAAGTTATTTTTCCTTGACATAAACATCCAAGCCTTTCCTCAGCCCCTTCACTTGAAACGTGGAGGTAGGACCTGGACTCATAACATCCGGCAGGAGGGGTTGGCCTTATCTGCCAGGAAACACTCAGCTCCGGATACATCCTCCCCTGCTCCCGGCACCCCGAGCAGCTCCCATTGGCAGTACCGGGCAGGAAACCACTCAGCAGCTTGTCTCATTCCCTCCTCTGGAGGGATGGGAGGGAGGGTCTGATCCTGCCTTTCTTGCATGGCTCCCCACAGGGTACAGTGGGGTTTGGAGCCAGGGTGGGATGAGGGCAAAAAGAGGTGGAGGAGCAAGGTGTTTACTCACAAGCAAAAAGGGGGTGCTGGGGGCAAAAGGGGATTTTGAGGAGTCAGTGGTGTTTAGGGTCTCCCCCAGGCTCTGCCAGTGCTTTGCAGGGCAACTTCAGTCAGTTTGCCTCTCTCCCCATTCTCTGTTTCTAATTCCCTTCCCTGCTTCTGCTGTGAGAGCAATTGAGGGGAAAATATCATCCCCCAGCTAATTTAGTAGCAGCACCCAGAGCCCTCACATAGGGTAGAGACCCCTTGTGCTAAGGGTAGCAGAAGCCCTTGGTCTTGTTCAAACTCTTGGCAACAGACACTTTGTGTCCCAACACTGGATGGGAGGGAAGGAAGTATTAAACAGGGAAACTGAGGCACCAAGTAGCCACATGGCTGCTTGTCATCAGGGTCTACCCCTGCCCAGTGGCACTGGAACAAGCAGACATGGCTGGTGAAGTGAGGATGAAGAGGAGTCACCACCTGCTTAAGGAGTGCAAAGGAAATTGCCTGTCCTGGGAGGGCCAGTGCATGACACACACCAGAGTTCCTGGCCAGCCCAAATCCCACTGCTCTCCAGGAAAGTGATCTCACCCCTGCTCCCAATGCCCAGCATCATGACCTGCATAGCCATGAGGGCCAGGGGCTGTCCAGGGCCACCAGACGCCAGGGGCAGAGGATTCACATCTTGGTCGCCTCCTGGCAAGGAGACATCCTTGACCCTGCCCAACCTGACACCCCTCATCAGGAGACCAAACGTGGTGTGAGGTCATTTTATGCCTTCCTGCAGCCCTGATTTGATTTTCCTGCTTGGTTCCCAGCCCATCTGAGCCTGGAGAAAACAGCCCACAAACCACAAGGGTCCTCAGCGTGCACAGAGACAGGCTTGGGCTTGTGGTTTTGGGATGGGGAGGGAGGAAAAAGATGCTCAGGACTGATGCAGAACAAGTCCTGCTTGGAGTGGAGACCCCTCTAATCTCCATAAACCACCATGGCCATCAGTCCTCCACAGAGATGTTCACTTTCCAAGCAAAAAACCAAAGCTCCTTCCCACCACTGTCAGACATTTCTGGTGCCTGCAGCAATGCCCTGCTCCACAAAAACCTGTTGTGGGCTTGGGGGCAGCCCGCAGTGCTACATTTTCCATCCCACCAGAGAAGAGGAGGATGGTCCCAGTCTCAAATTTCACCTCAGCTGCCGGTGTCCTGGGAGGTGGCAGCTGGCTGCTGCAGGCACTGGGTGTGTGCCCAGATCTGTCCGGCGAGCCCTGGCTCCCGGGGAGCCGCACCTCCCCTTGGCTGCGGCTCCCAACACCCTCCGGGGGCCCCAGCTCCCGGTCGGGGCCTGTAGCTCTTCCTGACGTGCAGAGAGCACGGGGACATGCTCCCACCTCTCCTCACAGGGCTCTGGGTTGGGCAAGTGGGGACATGCTCGGCTCACAGCAGTCTCCATGCAGCCCAGCCTGGTGGGCTCCTCAGAGAACCCTCCTTTCCCAGGGGAGCCAGACTCCGAACACCGGCATGTATGCTGCTGGGAGCTCTTGGTGTGGGCTCTGCTTCCACCAACCCCAAATGGGACTCTGCCTGTGAGAGGCAAGGGAGAAAAGAGGCTCCTGAGGTGTTTCCAGGGCATAGGAACAAGAAGCAAGACAGGAGAGATGTCCCAGAGAGAAGGTCCCAATGGGTAGATAAATTCAAGAGCCCAAATCAGAAATGCTGATGGCAACAGTGGGAGTTGACCTTGTTGAGGAGCTAGGGGATGTCCTCTGTGCCTCCTCACCAAGGTGGGAGCTCCTCTAATGCCCTGAGGTCAGTGACCCTCTACAAAGAGTATCCCCTGGGCTGATGCATCACAGGGGTAAGGTGGGAGGAGCAGAAATTCTACAACCCTGCCTCTGGCATGGTCCCACATGAGTCAACATTGCCAGGCAGAGAGGTCATGGCACCTTCGTCCCTCCAGCCCCAGTGGGCTGATTCACAAAACCTCTTGGAAGAGTGATAGTGTCCCAGCTGAGCTGCTGCACTGGCTGTCTTGGCACCACACTGAGCATCATGCCTTTGTGCTGTGCTAGTGCAAGGGACACCACAGCCCAATGTGCCAACACGACACCCAGAAGTATCTATTCTACTCCCCCCTAAAAAGGAAGCCAGCTGCACATGGCCAAGGGTGGGTTTGGATGCAGTTTGGATGCCTGTGTGATGGGTAAAGGAAGAAGTGATCTGTGTGATAAGAAAGCTGTCTCCAAGGGAGCCACAAGTGAGAGATGAAGGAGAACCATAAGCACAACACAAGGGCCTGTTGGTGCCCCCTCACACACTCATGCAGACTCCCACTTTCCGGTGATGGATTGAGTGACCTGATCTAATGGAGGGTGTCCCTGCCCATGGCAGGGAAGTTGGAACTGGATGATCCTTGGGGTCCTTTCCAACCCTGACAATTCTGTGATTCTGTCTCCTCTGGAAAGCCTTTCCAGACAACACACCTAGGTGGGCAGCACAAAGTGCATTAGGAAGCATGCTTCTCCATTTTTGGGGCCAAGTAGGTGAATACAGCCTGGGAGGACACTGCTTTGGGAGGAGTGAGTGGTTTCACCTCAAGGACTGCAGGGACACAGCCTAGTTTAATGTCTGGCAAGAGCAAGCTGTGATATTGGTCCAGGAATCTCAAGGAAGACTAAATTTTTCTCTTTGTTAGTGATGCCTGAGGGCAACAACTCAACATTCACCTACAAGAGCACCCTTGATGGAGCTCCCTAAATTTGACCCACACTCCATTTCTCAGGTCTTATTGCCTTGATCTGCTTTTGCACCAAGGACATCTGTGCGGTCATCAAGCTACAGAGCACCTGGAATGGTGCATTAACATGAACTGTGAAAGACAGCCTGAAGTGTGAATCATAGAATTGTTAGGGTTGGAAGGGACCTCAAGGATCATCCAGTTCCAACCCCACTGTCATGGGCAGGAACACCTCACACTAGATCAGGTTGCCCAGAGCCCCATCCAGCCTAGCCTTAAAAATTTCCAGGATGCTTCTATCACATCCTTGGGCAACCTGTTCCAGTGTCTCCCCACCCTCATGGTGAAGAACTTCCTCTTAACATCCAATCTGAACCTACCCATTTCTATTTCTGTTCCATTCCCCCTAGTTCATGCTCCAGGCACTGACACTCACTGCATGAATAGGCGACATCATTTGTGCTCACCAAGACACCAAGGATCTGCCTTATCTTCACTGCAATATATACACAGGACCTGGAGTTCAAAGGTCCTGGGATCACTGCTGTTCAATACCTTCATCAATGACAAGGTACAATTGAGTGCACTCTTACAAAGGCTGCAGATGACACCAAGCTGAGGGTGTGGTTGACATGCCTGAGGGACAGAATGCCACCCAGGGCAATCTGGACAAACTGGAGATGTAGGCCTGTGTGAACCTCATGAGGTTCAACAAGGCCAAGTGCGAGGTCCTACACCCTGGCTGGGGCAATCCTCAGTATCAACACAGGGTGGGATTGAGAGCAGCCCTGTGGAGAAGGATTTGGGGGTACTGGTGGGTGAAAAGCTGGGCATGAGACAGCAGCTGTGTGTGCTCACAGCCTGGAAGGACAACTGTATCCTGGGCTGTATGCAAAGCAGCTTTGCCAGCAGGTTGAGAGAGGAAATCCTACCCCTCTGCTCTGCTTTGGTGAGACTTCACCTTTAGTGCTGTGTCCAGTTCTGGGGTCCTCAGCCTAGGAAGACATGGACCTGTTGGAGCAGGTCTAGAGGAGGATGCAAAAGCAGTCAGAGGGCTGGGACCCCTCTGCTGTGAGGAGAGGCTGAGAGAGTTGGGGTCATGCAGCCTGGAGAAAAGCAGGCTCCAGGAAGACCTTATTGCAGCCTTTTATTACTTACAGGACCTGTAAGAAAGATGGGGACAGACTTTTTAGAAGAGCCTGTTGTGACAGGATGAGGGGTGATGGTTTGACTCTAAAATAAGGGAGATTTAAATTAGCTATAAGGAAGACATGTTTTATGCTGAAGGTGGAAAAACACTGGCACAGGTTGCCCAGAGAGGTGGAAGTTGCCCCATCCCTGACAACGCTCAGGTTTGGAGGAGGCTCTGAGCAGTCTGATCTGGTTGAACACATCCTAGCTCACTGCAGAAGGGTTGGACTAGATGACCTTTAAATGTCCCTTCCAATCTAACGCATTCTATGATTTTATGACTGAAAAGCCATATTTATGAGATGGCAAAAGCAAGAGTAAGGGCAATAAAGTGACTTGGGACCCCTGAGACACACCATGAAACACACAGGTAGGCACACGTCATGCCTCGAGTCAGTTGGGTTAGAAAGCAATCCACAGTTGGTAAAGATAACAACAGATCTTTTTGTTTATTTTTTTTTCTTCTTCTTCTTATTATGATTTATTTTTAAAAAATGAAAGTAGAAAAGTTTTGGCTGAAAATACCAACAACAAACAACAACAACAAATTAAAAAAAAAAGAAGTTTCTGTTCTGAAAATTTTGGCAACAGCTACAGCAATTTAAATCATAAAAACAATCATTGTATATATATATAAAAAAAAAACCAACCAAACACATTTAAATTAAATATTTTATGCAAACTCATATCTACACTCAATCAAAATGCATAGTCACACCAAAAAAAAAAAAAAAAAAGGAATGTATTAGCTTAAAAATCTGTGCAGTTGTTTTGGGGCTTTTTTGGGTGATTTTTTTTTTTTTTTAAAGTACTATTTGCAATTATTATTAATACATGTTGAGGACTGAAACCAGAAAAATCAGAGCCACGCTATGAACTAATCATTACCAAGTGCCATAGGGTAAACACTAAGATTAATCATGTCATATAACTGATTTAAAATAAAGCTTCATTTTTAGAAAAGGAAAGAGAACTCGAGCAATACAAGAGCTGAGGGGAGGGATAATGGAAGGAATAAATCAATGTACAGCTTTATTACAAGCGATAATAGGGCTGGAGTTAGAAGAGGCGTCGGGCACTGCGGCTCCAAACGTGAAGCCTTCGCCTTCAAAGGACGTTTGATTAAAAACTTCTCTGCTACATCATCACCTCTTGGTCAAAATGCTTATTCCAGGACCTGTTCCTAGCCTGGTGGGGAGGGCAGCTTCCATTTCAAACCTCCTCTACCCCCCAGTTTGGGACTGCTTCTGCAGGGAGGCCAAGAGGAAGCCGTGGTGGGGAGGGGTCAGGTGTGGATGCTGGCCAGATCCTGCCTTTCCAAGCCCTGGTTTTACCCTCCTTCAGAGCCAGGCCTGTCTGCCCCCCTGCAAACTCCACCCCACATCTCCAGTGGCATCCCTGGGGCCAGCCTGGCAGCATCTTTGGTGTCTGGTCCCCTCTGGAGGTGAAGCCCCTAATTTGTGGTGTGGGGGCAAGGGGACAAGGCAGGTTTAACTCCTGCTAGGGAGGTTAGTCAGGGCAGGGCAGGGCAGCTGCAGCAACACCAGTACTGGGAGATGAGAGCAGCTTACAGACCATGCACTCTTTTACCAAAATCTTCCCTTTTCCCCCATCCCTACTTTTTCCCCTTCCAGGGTTTTTTTTTTTTCCCTGTCAGGACTTCAGACCTGCTGTTTGTGGGATGCTGCCACCCTCTCAACTCCAAAGCAGAGCTGGAGGTACCCCAAAATGAAAGCAGCCTTTCCATCCTGCCAGGAGCACCTCTGCTTTGGAAGAGGGACTTGACCAGAGGGCTTTAGTGTTGGGAAATCCCTTCTCAGCTCCGTTCAGAGCAGGGCATCCGAGGCTTTGCACCAGCGGTGTGCCAACAGCTGAAGTCCTTTACCTATGACACCAAGGAGACTCCATGGCCCTCAAGGTTTGGACTTGGTCACCCTGAGGGGTGGTGAGTGATGTCCCAAGGGAGCGATGCCTCGTAATACTGTGTCTGGTCCTTCCTTGGCCGGTCCAGGCGGCCCCACAGAGGGTTCTAGGACACGCTGTAGTTATTGTAGTAGGTGGCTGTGGCATCGGCGAGGACAGAGATGAGGCTGGTCTCGGAGCTACCAGACACTGGGACATGTCCATTGACCAAGACACCACCATGGTGGTCACTGTGGCTGGGGTTATTGAGATACTGGTCAAACTCATTGCGGTCCATCTCCCCCAGGAGCTCAGCTTGGCTCAGCTGGTCCAAGGTGTCAAAGCTGTGATGGTCAGGTGGTGGGGAAAGCTGGCCCAGGTGGGCATGGAGGTTAGAGGGGTGCAGGGAGGGGAAGGCGGGCGTGTAGTAGCTGGGAGGAGGAGGAAGAGGAAGGGGAGCACAGCTGGAAGCTGGGGGTATCATGCAGCTGGCTGGCTGTGATATAGGGCTGAGAGGGTGGTGGTTGCACTGGAGAGAGCTGCCCGTGTACTCTGGGGAGTAGGTGGCTCCGGTGAGGTGGGAACAGTGATGCTCATCAGGGCAATGCGACGAGAAGAAGCTCTGCTCAGGGTCTATGGCATCCAGCGGAGACATCTCTGGAGGGGTGGGCAGCCCGTAGGGGTAGGTGTCCACACTTGTGCTGCTGCTGCCGCTGCCCAGGGCCTCCCGGTAGCCCCGGACGGATGGCAGCCCCGGGTGAGGGGAGTACTCACCCTGGCCCTCTTTCTCCCCCCCAGCCCGGCTGCAGGTCCGCTTCTCTGGCACAGCATTTTGGTCCCGTGCCAGGCTGCCCAGCAAAAACCCGGGGTCCACCCGCTTGCAGATGCGCTTGACCTGCTTCTTGCGCCGCGGCCGGTACTTGTAGTTGGGGTAATCTTGCATGTGCTTCACCCGCAGCCGCTCGGCCTCCTCCACGTAGGGACGCTTCTGAGAGAGGCTCAGAGCCTTCCAGGACTTGCCTGAAATGGAGAATGAAAATCCCCTTAGCACCTGCGGCAATTGCATCAAGGAGGGGAAAGGGCCCTGCCTCCCAAAGCTTGCAGGCTCACAACCCAAGGGCAAGGTAGGAGCTCTTGAAGTCTGTGCCAACATGTGAAGGCTGCAGCTCGGAAACCCCTCAGGAGGATGAGGGGCCAGCAGGAGGGTGAAGAAGTTGGGGTGAGAAGCTACTGTAGGTCCTATGACTGTCCCTATCCTAAGTCCCCAAATAGGGGAGGTCAGTTCTAGCTGAGCCCCACCACAAACAAATCAGGGCAAATAAGCTCCCCCAGTTCCACAGCCTGATCTTGCAATGCCTCTTTGGGATGGGGAGCCTGGCTGCTTAGCAGGGATGGTCAAGGCCATGCCTGGCTGAGCAGGGAGTCAGGACACAGCGTCCCTGGATGTGCCCCAGCCTGTGCTCTGGGAGTCACACCGAGGTGTATGGAGACCCAGGCACCATGACCTCACTGGTTTTGATATACACAAAACGTTCCCAAGACACCAGACAGAGGGCAGGGGGGTTGCATCCCATGGTGAGGTTACCCCGGGCTGTTGCTCAGGGCAGAGGAAGAAATGAGGATACAAATCAAAAGAGCTCAATGCCTTCCCATTGCCAAAGAGACAGCAGAAATAACACTAATAATCACTGCAAGGCAGCGCAGCAAAGACAAAAACCAAACCACCAAAGAAAACACCACAAACCCGTCCAGGGAAACACAAACTTTGGGTAAGAGGCTGGACAGCAAAGCAGTGTTGCAACTCAGGCAGCTCTTTTTCATGCTGTCTGGGCTGGTTACTTCTGTTTGCCCTCTTGGTTTCACATAAAAAACGAAGACTGGGAGAAGGGGGAAATTGTGGATGGGGAGTGGGAAATAAATGCATGTTCAAAACGGGTTGTGAGCCCTAAAGTGAAACAGCAGAAACACAAACACCGCCCCTAGCCGTGCAATATTGGGATGGGCTAGTGAGTTTGGGGCCAAAGTGAGACAGAAAAAGAGAGGTCAGAATAATTTAGCAGTTCCTTCCTTGCACAGCACCCGGTGATCTCTAGCGCTGGCAGCTTGTGGAGTTTGCACCCCTGCAGGGTTTGCCTCCGAGGGGTGGCAGGTTGTGCACCTGGGTACCTGTCCCCTGGGGTGCATCCCATCAGGCTTTGCACCCTGAGGGGTGGCCAGGTGGCCGCATGCACTGCTCGGGGTTGAATCCCACGGGGCGGTGGGGTAGGGTGCATAGCTGCCTGCTCCCTGCAACATCCTGCTTTGGACCTCACGATGTGGATGTTGCTCCAGGGCGTTGGAGCCGGGCAGGCTTTGCACCCCGAAGTGTGGCCATAAAGGTGCAAGGGTGGCCACCCACTGTCTGCCGGACCTCCCGGACGGGGAGGCCGGGAGGAGGCACTCACCCCAGGGTGTCTGTGCCAGACCTGGGCTGTGCTTGCACCCAAAGGAGGGGCAGAAAGGGTGCATGGGGACCCATCTGCACCCTGAGGGATGGTCGATGGCTGCCCGCCCCGGGGTACGGGATCTGGAATCGGTTTGTGTCCCCGGGGATGGTCGGGTGGGATGAACGGACGTGCACCCCCGAGTCGCCCCCCGCCCCAAACACCGCACCCCCCTCCACTCCTCACCGAGCATCTTGCTGAGCTCCGCGTTGTGCAGGTCGGGGTTCTGTACGGCCAGGCGCTTCCTCTCGTCCTTCGCCCACACCATGAAAGCGTTCATGGGCCGGCGGATGCGGCTCTCGGAGCTTTTCTCCCCCGGTGGACAACGAGGGGGTGGCCTCGGGGGCAGCCCCTCGGCCGTGTCGCCTTCCAGCCGCTCCGGCCAGGGGTAGGTGCCGAGCAGCGCAGCCATGGCCCGGCCCCTCCGCCCCCCCCCCCCCCAGCCCCACTGCGCTGCCCTCGGGGTCCCCGCGTAGTCCCAGCCTCCTGCCCGGCCTCCCCCGTATTTATGAGCTCCTTGAAAAAAAAAAGAACCCTCCTCCAATGACACCGAAGGTACTCGCTGCTCCTCCTTGTTTTGCAAACTCCTGAGCCCCGGCCAGGATGGCGCGGGGAGAAAAACTTCTCCCCACCCTCAACCCGACCCCCACAGTGCTTCCCGACGCCCCCTCCTCCCCTTCTGTTATTACTGTTAGTTCTTCTTTTGCCGACTGAAAGGCTGAAGGGGAGAGAGGGAGGAGCTGGAAATCGCCCTGCTACCCCTTCACAGCCCTTGCTGCTCTTCACCGCGCACTGCAGAGCCCCTAGAAGTTCAAGGCTGGGGGAAACGCGGAGAGAGGAGATGCAGGCACTGAAATCTTTTTGAGTGGCCTGGAAAGAACAGGAAAATGTTCCCAAAAAGAAAGCCCCCATAGGGGTGAAAATGCCCCCTTCCCAGCCTCCTCCCCAGGCTTTCGCGAGTGGCAGTGTGCCTGTTGCAAGGGGAAATCAGGGCACAGGGCCATCAGGCAGGTACCCATTTCCCACCACCCGCTGCTTTAACTTGTGCTTTGCCACCCCATGTGGCTTTTCACCCCAAATGTCCAGGTCCCCTCAAGTGGGAGGGAAATAAGGACACAGCGAACCTGCTAGCAGGTGCTTGTCCAGCCTGGTTGGACTCCTGAGTGAGGGTTGCAGGGCCTTCATGGGGCAAGGAACGGGGCTGGGACACAGCTCAGAGAAGCTGCAGCATGCCCTGTTGGTTCCTACTGCCCATCCTCGGGACACTGGGAGGCTGATCCAATGGGTTTGTGATCCTTTTCTTGCTGCTGCATATTATGGAGCACTTCTCCATCCTGCAAAGCCACTCCAGCCAGGCTGGGATGGAAGCACCACCATCACACAGTGGTATTTCCCATTAACTGCAGCCTGGTGCTCATGGGGGCTGGGAAGTCACCTCTGAGAGGCGTTTTCCCTGCTAGGACAAAGGCTCTTCAAGGAGGTGACAAGAGCAAAAATCCCCAGTCAGACATCTTTGCCCAGCTCATCCTACAACCTGCCCAGAGGAATATATTTAGTTGTTCAATTCCTTTATGATTCTGATCCCCTGACATGGGCTGCAGGGCTGCTGTGGCTTTGCTTTGACTGATTGTGGACTTCCTCTCTGCTCTGCCAGAAAAAAACAGCGGGCCTGGGGGCGAGCTGGGGAGGCTGGCTGCCGCTGCCCCATCTCACCCCAAAAACAGGGGGGAAAAAACCCAGCAGAGATCCCAGGCTGGGGTGTTTGTGCAGGGAGGCAGTGCTTGCCCACGTGCCTGGGTGTTCCTATTGACTCTTGTCAGATTCCAGGTGATGGAGAGAGCGGTATGTAAATCTGAGCTGTGCAGGCTCAGCATCCGCCTGGGGTTCCTGGTCTCTGTGCACAGGGCAGGCTCCCTGCGGTTCTGCTTTCTTGTGGGTAAGGGTGATCTGAGGGGGCCCGAGAGGTGGAAGCTGCCAACTTCACTAAAGCAGCAGGAGTAGCAAACTGCCCTTTTCTGAGCTTTTTCTTTTCTTTTTTTTTTTTTTTTCTCCCGGGGACCAAATTAAAACCCTGCGGAAGCAACAACATTTTCCAAAGGAACTGATTACATCTATTAAGCTATTTACAAGTGGGCTCGATCAGAGCTGTGTTATCTGGGAATACAACAGGAAGGCAACTTCTCTTAAATCTAAAAGGCACAGGAGATTTCCTGATCTGGGGACAGATTTATAAACCCTTTACACACACACACACACAGAGGCACGCAGGCCAGCACAGAGCAACTGCCTTTCATCTGTGTTTTGGAGCTGGGCACAGCCCGTGCCGTCCCAGGCGCTGCACAGCAGGCTCAGGTTCTCTCTCAGAGTCCTGTCTCATGCCTTGAGATGGGGCAGGGAGAGGATGACAGATCCTCTGCTCTGCTCTAAACAGGTCTCCTGGGTGCCTTCTGCAGGTGGGAGTTCATAGATTCATAGAATGGTTTTTGGGTTGGAAGGGACCTTAAAGATCATCCAGTTCCAACCTCCCTGCCATGAACACCTTCCACTAGACCAGATTGCTCAAGGCCTCATCCAGCCTGGCCCTGAACACCTCCAGGGAGGGGGCATCCTGTACAACCTGTTCCAGTGTCTCACCACCCTCACTGTAAAGAACTTGTTTCTAATACCCAATCCCTCCTCCAGCTTTAATCCATTCCCTTTCGTCCTATCACTACAAGCCCTTGTAAAAAAATCCTTTCCCAACTTTCTTTTGCTGCAGAGGTTGGCAGCAAGAGGTTGGGAAGAAAACCCATATTTGTTAAATTTTATTTTTAACTTTTATTTTTTTCATTTCCTTTTAGCAGGGGTTGAAGTGGACTGAAAAAGAAACTGCCTCAAGTTGAAAGTTTTGATTTGGAATATGGTGTTACCCCTGCTCAGTGTTTTTTTTTAACCCCTAGGATGCACAGGGGCTGAATAGCACCATTATGATAAAAAAAATGAATAAAAAGAGATAAAAAATATATTTAAAAAAATATATTTAAAAAAATATAAATATTTCTGGCCCCAGAGGGCACAGAAGTTTGGTAGCAGAATACATCCCTTCAAGGGAAAAGGAACAGATAATTCCACTCTTTTACACAACACCACGTTTCCAAGGTGCAGTTTGCAGGATGGGAGGAAAGGTCTGGGTGAGGATAAAGCAGGACTGTGTCCACCTCCTGCCTAAGATGCCTGGAGGCTCTCAGAGAAACCTCCTGGATTTTCCTGCTCTTCCCTCTGCACCATGGAGAAGACCTGATCTTCTCCAGGTAACACAGAATGCCAGCATGGTGGGGGGTTGGAAGGAACCTCCGGAGATGATCTAGTCCAGCTAAAGGATGGTAAACTCACTGTGGCTTTTCAGATCTCTCACCCTGAGAGGAGTGCTGGGACTCCTATGCTGTTGCAGGGAAAAAAAGAAGTACTGCAAAATATTTCTCATTTGGATTTCTCCCATGCTGGAAGCCAGCACCTTCTCCCATGCTAGAAGTCAGCACCTTCCTAGGCCCTCCCCCCTGCATTTTGAGTGCAAATAATAAAAATAATAACCCTTTGCACACACCCCCCCCCCTCCACCTTTCGTTTAGCACCTGGCATTCTGATTGCATTAGTAAGATGGGTTTCATTCTGCACCCTGCCTAGAATGCTGGTTAAACCTGTCCTGTAGGAAGCTCTGTGTTACATAAAGACAGCCAGGGCCATGTGAAAATGCCACCTTTTTTTAATTGCAACCATATCAGGGTAATTAGCAGCAGTCTGGAAAAGCTCATCTTTACTTTTTCTGCTTACCTTCCTGATTCTGCTACAAGGCTTACCTGTATCTGGGGCATGGGAAGAAGTGGAGCTCTCCTAGGGCTTTGAGAGCAGGGAAATTATGGCTAAAAGCTACAAGCTAAAATAGACTGAGCAGACAAAGGGTGGAAGAAAGCTTTGTTCTCCTCCTCTTCACAGATGGGGAACAGTGGCAGCAACTCCCATGGGTCAAGCAGAAAATCCGTGACTGAACTTTCGCGCCGTAGAGATGAGACCATCCCTGCTCTTTACAAACATCCCTTTTTTGGTGTGGGGCTGACATCTGGCATTTTAAATGGTGGCTGTGTTTTCACCAAGAACCCTCCCCCCCAACCCCCACCTCCCTGTTCAGAGACATTAAAAACGTGTGAGAAAGTGCAAATCCTAAATGAGCTGAATATTCACGTGTTCCTTAATTATTGATGAAACTCTCATCTCCCAAGGGCAGTTTGGGCAGACAGCTGAGGGGTTCCCAGCAGAAAAGCCAGCAGTGGGGCAGCTCCCAGCTGCTTTGCCACTGAGACAGGAGAACCAACCCTGCCCACCACCCATCCTCCCTGGCTCTACCAGGCTTTCCCCAGGGGTTGCCACTGGGACCAATTATTTGCTAGGAGAGAAAGATGGAGCTTTCCCATTATGCAGCCTGCTTCAAAAAATGTAGACCCTCCCCCCCCAAAAAAAAAAACAAACCCCAAACCCCAAATTTTCAGCACACACACTCCTAAATGCTGAATATTTCTGCTCCTACTAGGTTTAAAAGTTAGGAAAAAAAATATATAGGTCCCTTTAGGTAAAAAGGAACTAGAAGAATTTTCTTCTTACACTTAAAAATTTATAAAATTGTATTAAGGAAAAAAAAGACAAAAGCTTTGAGTGACTCAGAATTTAAGTTCTGACTTGCTGAGAAATTGAGCTTTAAGTTGGCTTTGGAACAATATTCCAACTTCTGCCACCACAGAAGTTTATATTTTCACCATGTTCACCCATCCAGCATCACCAGACATTTGCTTATACAAGAAGTTTGCTCATCCCTGCATGGGATAGGTACTGAGCTGTGGTTATAGTCCATGTATTCAGTGAGTTCAGATCACAGAATCAGAGAATGGTGAGGGTTGGAAGGGACCTCTAGAGATCATCTAGTCCAAGCAGGATCACCTACAGCAGGTTGCCCAAGATCATGTGTAAGCGGGTTTGGAATCTCTCCACAGAAGGAGACTCCAAACCTCTCTGGGCAGCCTGATCAGTGCTCTGGCACCCAGACAGGAAAGATGTTTTTCCTTATGTTCAGCTGGAACTTCCTGTGGTCCAATTTGTCCCCATTGCCCCTTGTTCTGTCATTGGGCACCACTGAAAAAAGTCTGACCTCTTGATAGCCACCCTTTAGGTACTGTTAAGCACTGAGAAGATTCCCTCTCTGTCTTCTCCAGGCTAAATATCCCCAGGTCTCTCAGCCTTTCCTTCTCACAGAGATGCTCCAGTCCTCTCAGCATCTTTGTTACCACTACTGGACACTCATCAGTAGTTCCCTGCCCTTTATGTGTCTAGAATTGGACACAATACTCCAGATGTGGCCTCACTAGGGCAGAGCAGAGAGAGAGGAGAACCTGCCTCTCACCCTTGGCCACTAGCACTGTGTGAACGAGATTTAGAATCCTTCATGGTCACAAACCTCCTGCTGCCCTGGAACAAGCTGGAATTAGGTAAAGGACTGCTTTTGCTGCTAGCAATGCCCACACGGTCTGAGCACCAAGGGATGATGTTCTGCAGTGTTTCCAATAGACCTTGTGTGGTTTTCCTCTCCTCTTGGAGCTTCCTTCCTCCCCTTAGTGCTGGCAGATTTGGAGGTTTCGTGACGTAAGTTGTTTCTTTTGAAGGCGGATGATTCAAGAACTTCAGTCTTGTGTATTTAAACAGGAGAAAATTGGTTAATTACATTGGTCAATTCAGCTAATTTTCTTTGCCTGGAGCTGATTATTTGAAAGAAGTGAGCACCAGAAGTGCCTTTTGCTTAAAGGAAAATTGCATTAATTGAACATGATGCTGAACTGTCCCCAGAGGCCTTTCACAGGATCCCAGAATGGTAGGGGTTGGAGATCATCTAGTTCAAGCTTCCTACTCAAGCAGGTTCATCCAGAGCAGTCTGCACAGGATGGAGCCCAGGCGGGTTTTGAATCTCTCCAGAGGAGACTCCACAGCCTCCCTGGGTAGCCTGTTCTAATGCTCTGTCACCCTCACAGTAAGGAAGTTTCTCCTCACGTTCAGATGGAACTTCCTTTGTTCCAGTTTGTGCCTGTTGCCCCTTGTTCTGTTGCTGGGCACCACTGAAAGGAGGCTGGCTCTCCTCTTTACACCCACCCTTTAGATATTTAGATAAGTACTGACAAGGTAAGAAAATACTTAAGCTGCATCTCAGCTAGCATCCAGTGGAGTAAAATTCACACAGATGTAAGGACAGGTGGCCCTGAAATCGTAATGGGTTGTCTTGAAACGTGTATTCAATAGCCTCATGCTTCTATACTTTCAATTAACCCTGCTTTTTACTACTTCAGCTTTACACTGGTTGTACGTAAAGCACTAGAGCTAGCATGTCTTGGAAAGAAACTCAAGGAACTCTGCCTGTTCCACACATTGGGGTTATAAAATCATAGAATCATTTAGGTTGGAAGAGGCCTTTAGTATCATCAAATCCAACTGTTAACTCAGCACTGCCAGGTGACCACTAAACCATGTCCCTCAGCACCACTTCTACACAGCTTTTAAACCTCTCCAGGGATGGTGACTTCATCACTTCCCTGGGCAACCTGCTCCAGGGCTTGATGATGCTTTTGTTGAAGATACTTTTCCTGCTGTCCAGCCTAAACCTCTCCCTGGCACAACTATCCTACAGTCTGTTACTTGTTACACAGTTTGCAGCAGTGCAATCTCCCATCCTTGGCTTGAAGGAAGGCTCTGCAGAGTCAGACACAAGCAAGATCAAACCAGTTGGTGCCCATAAAGCTCATGCACGCTCCGGGCCAGTGCTGGTAACAGCCTGGGTTTTCCATGGCCTCTACTCTGTGGAATACAGCAGGTATTTACAAGCAAGTATTTACAAGCACATAGCACATATATATATATTGCTGCTCACAGCACTGCAATTACAAATCACCTAGCTTGGCTCAGGGAAGCCTTTGCACCAACAGTTAATTTCAAGGCTCAAAGTGAAGAAGGGAAGTAACTCACAAGAAGCCACCATCTCCATAAGGCTCCCCCAATGTGAAGGGCAATGTTTTCTCTGTCACTGTTGACCTAGGATAGGTGGAACTGAAGGCATTACCACTGCCTGTGCTGTGCGTGCGTCGTTCTCGATTTGGAAGTGAAAGCAGAGTGGTGCCTCTCTTTTTGCTAGTTTCTAGGTACAGCATTTTGTGCTGCAAGACGTTGTGCACGATGCCAAGGTCTTTGCTGTTTAAAAATCCTCTTTTCAGAGGAATGAAACCAAGTCATTTCTTTGTCTTACACTCTGCTAATTTCATCAGTCGGGTAATGACGCAATGCCTTTTTTCTTATGCTTTCTAAAAAAGAACCTCCTTGCCAAACCAGAGTTTGGTTAGAACTGGACTCCCAACCCACTAAAAACAGCAACAAAAAAATTTGATTTATTACTTTGAAACATGTTCCTGCTGCTTCAATCATCCATTTCACTAGACAGGGTCTGGTCTGGTAAGGAGAGCTTTTTGTCAAGCAATGCAAAGTTGGCTGACCACTAACAGACACAGAGAGCAGCTTCATGAATTGATTGTTTCAAATGCTAGTCTATTTTTTCCCCCTCCTACAACCCATATTCTGCACATGCAATTTCTCTTTGAGCTTGAATCACATTAAAATCTCCCATTTCCTGGGATACAGTGGAATTCTCACCTCCTCTTGTACAATCTTCTCTTTGTAGCTGACATTTCAATCTGAGGCAGATTTAAATCTTAGCTCTACTGTATTTAACTGTAGTAACACCATCAACTTAGGGGAAAAAAAAAGATTCCTGCTTTTATTTTTTCTATAACTAACACTGGAATAAGGCCAAGAATTAGCACATAGAAACTCAAGGAAGATTAATGCACAGAACAAACAAACAAACCCAGCAGCACTTGGAGAAGGAAATCTTGTTCCTTAACTAGCACCTTTTTAAACTGAAATCCCAGAGAGGCTGTAAAGTTTAGCTGCTTAAAAGTTAAAAATCATTGGGAACAGTCAGGTTTTTGACTTCTAACAACAACAACAACAAAGCAGATTTATGGTGAGCAAGAAATCAGAAGGGCTGCTTTGCAAGGGACCCACAAAACTTAGGATGCTTCAATGCAATATGCAAAATTATTTTGCTGTCTTCATCCACTGAGAAGATTATATTTTTTTTCACCTCAAATACATAGCATGCTCACAACTCTCTAGGAACCTCATCACATTGAGGAGTATTTCATTCAAGGAAGCCAGGAAATAAGCCCAAAATATCACAGAATGGTAGGGCTTGGAAGGCACCTCTGGAAGTCATCTAGTCCAACCCCCCTGATAAAGCAGGGTCACCCAGAGCAGGCTGCACAGGATCACATCCAGGTGAGTTTGGAAGCTCTCCAAAGGAGGCTCCACAGACTCTCTGGGTAGCCTGTTCCAGGGCTCTGCCACCCTCACAAGAAAAATGTTTTTCCTCATGTTTAGATGGAATCTCCTGGGTTTCAGTTTGTGCTCATTGCCCCTTGTCCTGCCACTGGGCAACACTGAAAAGAGTCTGGCCAATATGTGTGTAGCAGTGAAACACAAATGCTACAAGGGTTAAAAACTACTGGCATGGCATCCTGAAAGGCAGGGAAAGGCATCTCATTTTCCCTTACAGTAAGGAAAACTATAGTAATTTTGCTGCAATGAATGAACATGTCCTGAGGGCAAGAAAGGTGCATTGCAAACCAAGTTGTCTTAGAAAGGAAGGCTTCAGCTGCAACTAAAACAGCTGAAGCCCTCCCTGTGGACTGTGTGCTGCAGACTGAAGTTCTTCCACTGGAGAATAAAAGAGCAGCTTAAGGGAATTTTTTCATATTAACATCTGCATCTTGACAATGTTTTTCAAACCATGTAAAGAAACTGAACTGAGCTAAGACAATAAGAATAAAAAAGCACCCATTTTATTCAGCAGAGCTGGCCAAAGGGATGGTTTAGATTTGTGCTGAAGAAACAGCCAGGCCCACAGTCAAACAAACAGCTAATGGATTTAATTCTGGTCAACTACTCTGGATTATGCCAGGATAGTTGGCTGGCTTTCAGGGCTGGGCTGTTCATTTGGTGTGGCCAAAGCAGTATCAGAACTAGACTCCAGGACAGTGAATGCTTCTTCCCATTCCATAGCTTTGCTTCCAAGTTCACTCATCCCTTCTGACAGTGCTTGGCTGAGTGAGATTAAGATGTCAGAATTCACACAGAATGCTGAAGATCTCATACAAACTGCTTACGGTAGTGCTGAGTCCCAGCATTACATATTGCCAGGTTTATAAACAAGCTCTGATTTAGTTATGAATCTAAACTGCAAGTTTTCCATGTGTGAGTGGCAATATTAACTCATCTGACCAGCTGTGCTTTTTAAAATCTCTTTGGTGTCCTAATTTTAGAAAAAAACCTTGCTCTATTCAAAATGTTGTCTTGGATGACAGATACATTAGTGAAGGTACTTGGAATGTTGCCAGGGAACCAAAGATTGAACGGGCACAAAGTAGAACACAAGAAGTTCCACCTGAACAGGAGGGAAAGCTTTCCTGTGAAGGTGCCAGAGCACTGGACCAGGCTGCCCAGAGATGGCGGAGTCTCCTTCTCTGGAGAGATTCCAAATCCACCTAGATGTATTCCTGGGCAAGCTGCTCTAGGTGACATTGCTTTAGCAGAAGGGTTGGACTTGACGATCTCCAGATGTTCCTTCTAAACCCTACAATTCATGTTTCACAACAACCCCATGCAATGCAATGGGCTTGGGCAAGACTTGTTGGACAGCTGCCTGGCAGAAAATGACCCAAGTGTGCTGGTTGACAGCCAGCTGAGTATGAGGCAGCAGTGTGCCCAGATGGCCAAGAAGGCCAATAGCGTCCTGGCCTGTATTTGAAACAGTGCAGGGAGAAGGACTAGGGAGGCGATCGCTCCCCTGTACTGGGCACTGGTGAGGTCACACCTTCAATACAGGGTTTGGCTTTGGGGCCCTCACTACAAGAAGGACACTGAGGTGATGGAGCAGGTCTAGAGAAGAGCAATGAAATTGGTGAAGGGTCTAGAGAACAAGTCTTGTGAGAAACAGCTGAGAGAACTGGGGTTGTTTAGCCTGGAGAACAGAAGGGTCAGTAGAGACCTTCTCATTCTCTACAACTGCCTGAGAGGAGTCTGTACTGAGGCAGGGATTGGTCTCTTCTCCCAAATAGTAAGTGACAGGACGAGAGGAAATGGCCTCAAGTTGTGCCAAGGAAGTTTCAGGTTGGCCCTCAGGAACAATTCTTTTCACAGAATGGGTTGTCAAGCACTGGAAAGCTCTGGCCAGGGTCCCCACCCCTGGAGGGCTTTAAAATAACATGTAGATGTGGTTCTTAGCAGCAGGGTTGGCAATGCTGGGTTAATGATTGGACTCGGTGATCTTAAAGGTCTTTACCAGCCTAAACGACTTCTGAATCTATGATTCTGTAATATGGTTAATACAGGCACAGATCCTTTAGTTGCAAAGTTACAATTGCTTGACAGTAGTTAACAAAAGGCTAGGAAACAAAGGAAGGCATTTTTATTTCATTCTTTAGTTACTCAGGTGCAAACCTGTAATGAGAACCAAGTATTTTGGGAAGAAACATTTATTTTATATGTAAAAGTTAGAGATCAGTGGAAAAATTAGACAGGACTTTGCAAAAAAAATCAGAGAAAAAATACACAGAGCTTTGCAAACCTCCTTATTTCCAGAAGCAGAGCTAGGCTCTCACAAGTAAAAACAGAGGCTTTAATAATAAAGGCAGCAGTAGGGTGACACTTTTTCTTTTTTTTTTTTTACCTGATTGAGAAAAACACAGACTGTACGAAGCAGCAGAAAGTAATTCATTGCCTTTCCCAGTCTCACCCACAGTGGTCAAAACCAGCCCTGATTTTGCTTGCTATTACCTAACTTGGGTGGAGTTGCACCAGGGTGAATCTGAGCTGAAGGCAGCACAGGCTCTGCCATATTAAAACACACTTCTGGCAAAGCCAGTAGGGTGAACTGCCTGCAATACTGGAAGAGTCAAAGCCTAACTCATTTTTATCAAGTCTTGCTTTATAGACATGCAAGCCTTGACCCTACCCTTTTAAAATTGAAGCTCATGTTGGCCTGCCCAATGTTCTTCCTTGAAAGAGGTCGATTTAAACACAGTCTGTGGCTTCAGTTGGAGGTAGAGCAGAATGCTCAAGACTGGATTAATAAGCAAAGTCTGGCTGATGTGTTGATACAGACTTCTCCTGGACCATATTACAGTTAGATCACCTCAGAGTCCCAGCTTGACTCTTAAATGGTTAAATGTGCTTGCACTGCTTCTTTTTCTTTCTCTGTGCTCCTTCCACATACTCATCTGTCTCCTCTTTTTGCCTTTTGTGTTTCTTCTTATGGTGTTTCTTCTGCTTTGCCTCAGAGTCTCTTTCGCTGCGATCCTCCCCATTGGACAATCCTGTATAAATTTCTTCACTGCCCATATTTTCGTCACAACTAACACCTTCCCCTTCCTGCTGCTCTTTATGTTTCCTTTTCTTCTTCCCTGGCTGACATTCATTTAAGGGACCATCCAGTTCTTTTTCATTCAAGCTACCTGTTTTAGCTTGTTTCACTTTTGGCTTCTTGCACTGCTCCGCAGTCTCTGCCTCATCTCTCTTCTGCTTCTTTTTCTTTTTGACTTTAGTTTTCAGTTCTTCTGAAGGCTCCAAAGCTTCGCCAGCTGCTGGGCAGGAATTGTCTACCTCTGTTTCTGTTTCATTCTGGGATCCCTTCAGTTTTTCCATGCGCTTGGCAAAATATTCCTGCACGGTAAGAACGCTCTTCACTGTATTGTAACCGTCTGCAGGCTCAGATACTGAGCGGTTCCTCTTCTCTTCCTGAGACTTGGGCTCGGGAACATCCTCCTGCAGGTGAGCAAAGAGAAGGAGGAATGAGAGCCAGAAATCACTGAATCATAGAATCACACAATGGGTTAGGTTGTAAGGGAACTTTAAAGGTCATCTAGTCCAAAACCCCTGTAGTGAACATGGGTATCTTCAACTAGAGCAGGCTGCTCAGAGCCCTGTCCAACCTGACCTGGAATGTTGTCAGGGATGGGGCAGCCCCCACCTCTCCGGGCAACTTGTGCCAGTGTCTCACCACCTCCACTGTAAGCAATTTCTTCCTTGTATTTAGCCTGCATCTCCTCTCTTTTAATTTCAAACCATCACCCCTTGTCCTGTCACAACAAGCCCTGCTAAAAAGATTGTCCTCATAATAGTGGCTTTAAACAAAATGTCTTTTCCTTTTTTTTTTGCACACCAATAATAATAGTAAAGAACAATACAGTGCTTTGAAAATTAATCATAAAAATATAGGCAGAAGTGAGAGGCTGCCCTTAATAGAATCACAGAATTGTCAGGGTTGGAAAGGACGTCAAGGATCATCTAATTCCAGGCCCCTAGATCAGGTTGCTCAGAGCCCCATCCAGCCTGGCCTTAAAAACTTCCAGGGATGGAGCTTCTACCACCTCCCTGGGCAACCTGTCCCAGTGTCTCACCACCCTCATGATGAAGAATTTCTTCCTAACATCCAATCTGAATCTACCCACTTCTAGTTTTGTTGGAGGCAACACATGTTTAGGTAGAAGTGAGAGGCAGCCCTTAATGCTAGAGGTAACATAGGTTTAGGGAGAAGAAGTGGCAGTATGGAAAGTAGAAGAGGATATCAGAACAGGACAATTCTCTGCTGCTTTGAAGTTCTTACTGTCTACCTGCTCCTGTGCAAAGTTATGCATAATGCTACCACAGTCAGTGTGTTGCACTCACTTTGCAAAGGCACAGGTCTCTAGAAGATATAAAACAACACCAAAAAAATAATACAGCACAATCTATTAGCCTGCAGCATAAAGGGAATCCTGTGCCTGGAATACTTCTAAAGCAAAGTGCAAGAAGTTGGGACACACGGGAGCAATGCAGCCTTGATGCATCTCTTCCATCTTATCTGATCTTTAGAAATGTTTGTTTCATAGCTGGTTCACTGTGTTTGTGTGCTAGATGTTGTTATTTAAACATGCTGCCATTTGATCATATGTTATCAGATGGTAAAAACAACATCACAAGTTAGATCTTACAAGGCTTCTGCATACTCAAAATAAATGGCTGCTGAACTGTGGCTGCAGGTGAGTATCTATAAAGAGTCTAGTAGCTAGAAAGTAAATTAAAACAGAAAACAAAGTATAGCTGTGGAGCTGGGTGCTATGTATGGCATGAAGAGAATTGACTCTGAAAAAGCAACAAATGCAATTATGAAAATACAGAACTTGGCAAATTATCTGTGACTTACAAAATAAACAAGCCCAAAAAGCAGATGAAAGCTGATTTGTTTACATGGATACTGAAGCACTCACAAGTAAGCCTTTGTGACAGATTTTTGCTTGGCAGAAGTCACAAATGCCTTGGAAATGGCCCAGATTTTACGTTTACAGCCCTTGTGTGAACTGCAGGTTACCAGGTACAGTCATCCTTGGTGGGAAAGGCAGAGCAGGTAGGAATTGTGTAGAATCATAGAATCATAGAATGGTCTGGATTGGAAGAGACCTTCAAAGGTTATCTAGTCCAACCCCCTCTGCAGTCAGCAGGGACATCCTCAACTAGATCAGGTTGTCCAGGGAATCAGGTTGCCCAGAGCCCTCTTGAGCCTTCACCTGGAGTATCTCCAAGGATGGGGCCCCAACCACCTCCCCGGGCAACGTCATACTCAACAGTATCCTAAATCCATCAGACTGCATGTATCAAAAGCATTGGAAGTAGAACCCTCACCAACATCTGGCCTACAACACTCTTCTTGAATAGGAACTAAGGAATTAATCCATAGCTTTTCCAGTCAAATGTGGTGAGTCTGACAGAGTTCTTCACTGTATTTCCATTCATTCATGCAGGGATAGCCAAGAGCATCCACTCTACCCATGCATCTTGCATGTAAACTGAAGTGACTATAAAATGCAACCAGACCAGAGCAGTACTATTTCACGCCCACTTTCACTGGCATAAAACAATACACAAGGTGGAAGCCAGTAGCAAACTGGGAGATATAAAACCACTTATCTTCAACACTTTATAGTTATTGCATGATGGTGTAGATAAGTGATCTGGCGGCTCTCTTCAGGGCATCGTTAAACTCGTTAGCTGAAGTGGGGTTTATGAGGAAGGTTTTGCAGCTCTGACTCCTCCTACATCTATAACCTTTACTCACATGAGCAAGAATGCAAAAATTTGTGTCATTAGTGATGCATTACAAGTAGTGGTTTCCTCATACATCTGCTTTCAAGAGAGCTATTCCAGTGGAACCAAAGTAATGCTACACTTGAGATTCCAGTAATGTTTGTGTGGGCACTTATAAAAAAATAGGTACTTTTTTTTTTTTTTTTTCAGGAATACCTTGTATTGTAACTTTTGGGAAGTTTATGAAGTAACTGAAACTATTTGACTTTAGTCTGCAAAGAGATGTTGAACCTGGGGAAAAAAAAAACCCAAACCTTCATGTATCTACACGCATCTATACATATAGGTTACATTTGAAAGGGAAGTCTCAGCAGAAGTTTGACAAGGCAGAACCCACAAAATCAATGGATTGAGCTACGTTTGTAGTCACTCTCTTTTTAATAAGATCTACCCAAGCAAGCAGCAGTAGTGCAGATCAGAAATAGATGCCCTGCTAAAGCAGAGTTAAACAGGTCACTTTCTTTTCCTTCTATCCACAGCAGGATTTTGACACCTTGAATTGCAAAATGACAAACAGTCTCCCAGGTTTTCAGCTGCAGATGCCTGCCAGAACAGAGAACAGTTTCCCTCCCCACCCCAATATGTAAAATGTACTTGTGACCAGAACACCAATTACCCCCTGGCCAACCAGGAAAGGATTTTCTCATTCCCTTGGTGACTCCAAGTCCTGACAACTTAATTACTGTAATTGAAGGCAAATATTACTTGAGCTCTACACATTTCTTTTATAAAATACATTAGGCATAAAGAAAAAAAAAAAGAAAGAAAAGGTTCTTTGGTAAAGTTGAGGAGTTCAGAAGGTATGCATGATCCCAGAAAATAAGAACCTTGCTTAGAAACTCCTTTACTGATAAGAATTTTAATAACCACAGGCCACTGAACACAGAACCAACAGGGCATGGAGACAAGCAACGAGATGCCAACCCTAGAAAATCTTTCAGTTCAGGAAAAGCTTATGTGTAACCATAAATCACCTGGAAGGGCTGTTAAATGCCAGAAGTGTTCCCCCTAGTGTGATGTACCTGTCCTAGTAGCCATGGGAACACCACTGGAACTCTAAACACGGGCTTTCTCTACCCTCTACACAGAAGACTCAGTTTATGCAATTCTTACTCTGCTTGCCCCAACATACGTATATAAAAGTGTCAAAGGAAAACAAGATATACATACTTATATGTGTACTGTGTTGCTGCAACTTCAGAAAAGCAATTTATTACACAAGACATAAAGAAACACTCCTGCTCTAAAGAACTGATGGTGATGTAAAAGGAAAAGAGCAAACCGTGTTGTAACTGGTGGGAGGCCTGAAGACTGGGCTTTGGATGTGTCAAGAGTTAGGGCTGAGTTGGCTGCAGATGCTCTCTATTAACCATTCTCCCTTCCCAAAGGAATGAGGAAAGAAATAAGGGAGAGAGACTTATGGGTTGCAAAAGAAAACTAGAACAGCTTTAATGAAAATCATGACAATAAACCAAAATAAATACAGAGATAAAAACCAATATTCCCCCCAGCCTCTCTGATGGCAGTTATGTCACCATCACCACTGATGCTGTGGGTAGGCACTAGGGAAGTCCCAGACTGGACTCAGCAGAAGATGGGAACCACATTCAGGAACTGGATTCTGGAACTGGGTTCAGGAACACATGGATTGGGATTGAAGGCAGAACAAGGGACAGAGTTCTCCTTGGATGTCAGCCACTGAAGAAGAGGCTTGGCCTTCATGATCCCTCAACTTTATACTGACTGTGATGTACATGGAACAGGATCTGTTGCTGGGCAGTTTAGGATCACCTGTCTTGCCCACTCCTCCTTGCAGGTGTCACCTCTTACTGCACCCCCAATGTGGCACAGAAATTTTAGCATTGACCTTGATCTTCATAGAAGCAAGTATAAGGAAGAACCTTTCTGCACACCATTCCTTGGTAGTAACTCATAACATAAAGTGTTATAATTTCTAGAAGAAGACACTGTCTGTGAAAATATGTTCTTAGCTTCAGAAAATGCTGTCCCTGAGAGAAGGTTGAACTGAGAAGCAGAATCACTGAACAGAATTAGTTCCATTCTAGCTTAAATCACAACAGGAGGAAATATGTTTGTCCACACCACGAAGTTCCAAAACTGCCAACTAGATTGGTCTGAGAAGATGAAGTTAAAAGGAGTTGGGAATGCTGGCCTCCTGGGAATTGGTCCCAAGCAAGGGAAAAAGGACTGCCTTGAAACATGGTGTTAAATGTGGAATGATTAAGAGGAAACAATAGGAAAATTCAAGGAGAGGCTGGGAAGTGCACAGGAAAAGATGAAGGTCAATTACAACCAGAAGTCCCCTGTAAATATCATCTGTTTATATAATTAGTTAAATGTATGGAAAATAATTTGAAGCACATAAAGCACTTGAAGTACCCCTGGTTTTTTTCTTCTTCCTTTCTTCACTCGAGACACATAATGCTTATTTCATTACCAAGCTGTACACTGAACATACAGAGTGAAATCCTGGGGTTGCCTTGCTTACTGCAGGATCAGGATTGCATCTCTAAGGCATCAGACTGTCAGAGCACCTTCAGCCAGAGTTATTTACTGAAGAAAAATATAGGGGATTATAGTCAATTATATAATTTGTATAGTTAAAAAAAAAAAGTCTGGCAACAGTAGAAGCCTAAAATGAAAAGCAGTTAGACACTTCATGATATCACATGAGTTTGAAACCAAAACATCTTTAGACATTTAAGGCCTTAGGTTGAAAAATTAAAATCCAAAATAGAGAATTGCATCTGCATGTTGCTCTGGGAGAAAAAGGGAGATATAACCAACCAGCAAAACCAAAGAGTGACAGTAAGTAAACAACACAAGCAGCTTGGATTAATTCAGTGAGGTTTTCCTGCTCTTCAGGCTGTAGGTGTTTCTTTCTTAGACTCCTACAATAGTTTTGTTATTTGTAAGAGACCTTTAAGGTCCAACTGCTAACTTGGCCCTGTCAAATTACCACTAAACCATGTCCCTCAGCACCACATCTACACACTTTTAAAATCCCTCCAATGATGGTGACTGTGGAGTCAGCAGTGGCTAAAACCACTTCTCCAGGGAGCCTGTTCCAGGGCTTGACAGGCCTTTTGGGAAGAAATTGTTCCTAATGTCCCCTAAACATTCCCTGGTGAACAATCTCCCCATAGTACTTACAGCTTCAAACAGGGGAACCAAAAATGTGCTGTACAGTTTCAGATCTGCCACACATGCCCTACAATTACTTCAGTAATTTCACACACCTTTGCTTCCCCATTTGCAAACGAGGGGGTACTAATTCACAAGCAAGCTCAGATTCACAAAAGGAGAAGTACAGAAGGGGTGAGCAGAAAGGCAGAACAAAACTCAGCTATAATCTCAGTAGATTCTCACTCCAATTACAGAAAACAGGCTGGATGAAGCAAGCAGAGGCTAAACCTCAAGCGTGAGGCAATCGAACAATCATTCATAGCTGTAAAATGCAACCACCACTTTCTGCAGCCTGGCTGAACCACAGTGATTAGCCACTTTCTTGTTGAGAAACCATATCAATACGATTAACACAATCCAGTTCTGTTTCTGCTGCTTCAGATCTTCACTGCGTTGGTATGACTGTCACACAGTGCACAAAACTTGACAGGCAAGAGCTGAGGGCATCCCTGTATCTTTCTAACTCAGGTCTGGCTGTAATGGAGAGAAGCACAGCAGATTAATCATGAAGAGTCACTCTGGAGCTTTGTAGACATTTAGGATGATAGTCTTGCTTTAAGGAGTTGAAAACTTAAGTATGAGCATAAACATTTGGATTGGGATCAAACAGGCAAGAGGGTGAACAAAGACTTGTAGCATGATGAGTTTAAGCAGGATTAAAATAAATACATGCATAAATAAGGCCAGGTACCATCAGTTCTGAAGTTAGTTCTGGCATAAGAACAGGTACCCAGGAGGCTCTAATGTCTTCAATTTGCCTGATTAAGATTGGTATAGTGCAGACAGCACCTTCAGTTCAGTTTTGGGCCCAAGAAGGAAACTCCAAGAAGGAAATGCATTGAGCAGCTGGAGCATGTCCAAAGAAGGACAACAAAGCTTGTGAGGGGTTTAGAGCACAAGTCTTACAAGGAGCAGCTGAGGGAACTGGGGTTGTTCAGCTTGGAAAAAAAAAAGAGGAGGTCAGGAGAGACCTTCTTGCTCTGTAGAACAACCTGAAAGGAAACTTTAGTGAGGTGCCTGTTGGCCTCTTCTCCCAAGCAACAAGCAATAGGACAAGAGGAAATGACCTCAAGTTGTGCCAGGGAAGATTCAGGTTGGTCATGAGGAACAATTTCTTCCCCAGAATGGTTGTCACATCCTGGAATGGGCTGCCCAAGGAAGTGGAGGAGTCACCATCCCCGGAGGGACTTAAAAGATGTGTCGATGTGGTGCTGAGGGACATGGTTTGGTGTTGAACTAGCATTGTTGGGTTAATGGTGTCACTTGATATTCTTAAAGGTCTCTTCCAACCAAAATGGTTCTATGATCTTATGAAGAGCTAAGGATAACAGACTTCCAATGCAGAACAGGCTGATGCAAAGAGAAAGGGGGAGCAATTTACCTGTGCTCATAAGGAAGAGGACAAGCAGCAAGAAGTGTGAAGTACCAACATGAAACTTTGTTAATGGAAGTCTCTCAGCACACATGAGAAGCCTCAACAACTGCTGGGAGCCTCAAGCATTGAAAACAACTCAGACAACAATCAGGGAAGCTGAGGTGGAGTTAATCCTTTCTTGGAATGGAAAATGGAAGATCCGAATTCTAGAAGCATACTCCAGCCTTGCAATGCTTTACAAACTTAAACAGGAATACAATTTAACCTCCTGGTAATAAAAGAGGGTTTAATGGAAGAGATGAAATGCAGGAACACTAAACCTGGTAAGAAATGGTAAAAATTCAGGTCACCTGTGATTTCTTTCTTTTATTAACCTGGTATTCTCATCACCAGGATATCTCACATAACCATAGCAAGGTTTAATTTTCCTGCACTTTATACTGAGTGCCAATATAGCACAGAATCTCCTTATGGGACATAGAGTGAAAATCCTGAATATTTGATACCTGCCTGGGCTGAATGACAGGAAGGCATGTCTTAAAAAGGACAAGTTCCAATTACTATTACAAATGGTTCTGTTTCACACTGTTAAACTAAATTCTGTGCTAGAAGAAAATCAGCTGGAAAATCAGCTACTGTCATGCAATTGGATCTTTACTACACTCAACATGAACTGTCAGTTCTGTCTGTTACCAAGAAAGGATAAGGAGAGGTTAGGAAATAACTAATGGAAAGAGGACAAGAAAAAAACCTTTTAAAAATAATCCAACAGTTTTCTGCACGGAATTATGAAGATCCATTTCTGCTACACTTGCTTCCATCTGCAACCACAAAGTGCAGTCAGACTGCTCCTCTTATAATTAAAAATACCAAGAAACATTGTTGTTTAGAATGATTTTGTTTGTTTGTGACCTCTGGAAAAAGGTTTTAGTCTAGCCTCTGGCCTGGAGCAGGACTACCACCAGCGCTAGGTGAGGTCACCTTTTTGTGGCAGTCATGGAAACTTCCAAGGATGTAGGTTCCCCAACTTTTCTGGATACTTGTTGTGATGTCGCACTATATTCTAGTGAGGAGGTTTTATTATCATCTGCATCTATCTATCTATCTATCTATCTATCTATCTATCTATCTATCTATCTACCTACCTATCTACCTATCTATCTACCTACCTACCTATAATTATTACTACACATATATATATAACAGAGAACCCATTTTATTCTACTGTATAGATCTACAGATGCTTGTTTTTTAAAGTACATTTACATTGTATCTGCTGACTTCATTTTTTTGTTATAGTTTTAAATTGAGTGATGGTGTGTTTCTATTAAAGCTGCACTCAAATCCTCCCAGGCCCTCTTGTAATTCTATTTCATATTTTTGCCAAAAGCTCACCTCTCAGCATGTGGTCAATTTTAGCAGTTTCATTTATTCTTATAGTTCACACACTCCTACTGCTAAAATAGGAAGCCAACATTTCTGCTGGAGGTTGCTGAACTGCTGCAGTGAGTCCAGAAGAGGGCCATGAAGATGATCAGAAGGCTGAACATCTCCCCTATGGGGAGAAGGGAAGCCTCCAGGGAAACCTTATAGTGGCCTTCCAGTACCTGAGGGGAGCCACAAGAAAGCTGGGAAGAGACTTTTTACAAGGGCTTGTTGGGACAGGATGAGAGGGAATGGATTTAAGTTTGAGGAGGGTAGATTTAGACTGAATATTAGAGATTCTTTACAGTGAGGCTGGTGAGATACTGAAAACAGGTTGCCCAGGGAGGTTGTGGATGCTCCCTGCCTGGAGGTATTCAAGGCCAGGTTGGATGAGGCCTGGAGCAACCTGGTCTAGTGCAAAGTGTCCCTGCCCTCAGTGGGTTGGAACTAGATGATCTTGAAGTTCCCTTCCAACCCAAACCATTCTATGATCTCTCTTGCTGAATATAATCTCTAGGTATCCCAATGCCATTTGCTTGCCATATAAACAGTAACTTTTTTACTGCTGTACTGGATCCCAGTCTGTTTCCATCAATGAGACAGGAGCTGTAATAATAAGCTGTAATACTCAGCCAGGTTTTGCCTTCAGCCTGAAAACAACAGTGGGACAGGAAACAACAGGGTTGCAAAAGTGCAACAGATTTACTTTTGGCCAGAAACTTGATTACAATGATAGTCGTGGGGATTCATTCCAGCTGTCATTACCAGATCCTCATCAGTCCTACGATACTAACACTTAAAATACTAACAGTTAAAATGCTAAGACTTACATCACCTGTATTTCTAATGTCAGCTTGGGAACCCTGATACCATGTCACACAGAGCACACTAATTTCCTCCTACTGTTCTTACACTTTCCAGGTAAAAAAGGCACTCATTTATGTTTCAGCAAACCACCCAGCGAGTAAGTCATGAGCAGAAGGCAACCTGTGCAAGGCTAGGGCAGAAAACACACAGGGAGGTAATGCACAAGAAAGGCAGAATCACGGAATGGTAGGGACTGGAAGTGACCTTTGGAATTGTAGTCTAACTGCCCCTGCTAAAGCAGGGTCACCCACAGCAAGTTGACCAGGATCACCTCCTGGCAGGTTTTGAATCTCTTCAGAGACTCCTCAGCCTCCCTGGGCAGCCTATACCAATGCTCTGTCACCCTCACTCAGAAGACTGAAGGCACACAGAGAAAGAGTTAAAAAACCAGCATGCTGCAGAGAAGAAATCCTTTTCATATCTTTAGAGAGACACTTACATATCCTTGTGACATCTCATTTCACTCTAGCAACACTGCTGAAGCCAGCAAAACCTCTTTTCCTTTGTATTTCCTTGCAAATTACATCTGTGGATTAGGCTGAATATAAACAAAACTGAAGGAAGAGATTTCCCCTAGGATCTCTTTATTGGCATGATACAGAGATGCAAACATCGTGACTTCATCTTCCCAGAAGCACCTAAATCAATTCTAACCATTCTGTTCTCACCTTGAATAACAGAGGAAGTATGGTCTGGCAAAACGAGCACAAGACTGGGAAGGTCATGTTTCCCAAGTTCACTTCCCAGCTGGTGGGAAACCCTGGAGAAGGAAGTTATTCCCTCCAGCTCCAGCTCAGGCTGTCAAAGCCTAGAGCGCATCTTACCAACTGTATGGCTTGTACAGGTGTTTGTAAAATACTCTGAGATCCTTCAAAAAGGTATTACAGAAGAGCAACCCACTGTGCAAGCACTGAAATAACCTCACTCAGGGTTCTGCTCACCTGACAGGGCTGTGTGGCTGTGGCAAGTAACAGCAAAGAGACACAGCACAATTTTTGTCTGTTCTGTGATGTACAGAGTCAGATCCTCACTGGGTTTTCAAATGCAGTGTTTTAAAGAAGCAAGCAGGACTATGATCAAATCAGTGCAGACTTTTTGTCCTGTACATATATTCTAAGGGTTAATGCCTTCAAGTGTCCACAACAGTCATGCCAGCAGTGTAGTTATTGCCCTCATGGCAGTAATACTGCAAAGGCATGCTCAGAAGCAACCCAAGTCTTCCTCACATAGTAGTTTACTACTGTCATGCCGTTCCTTGGGCAGGTTTCATTATCCCCTTGGAACAGGCAGCTGTAGTTAATCCTTTCTAAGCAGGATTCAGAGGACCAAAACTTTCCTGGTTCTTGAGTTCAGGATTTCTTCCTGTACACCACAGATAGGGAATCATGGAATTATAAAGAATCACAGAATCCTTTGGGTTGGAAAGGACCTTTAAAGGTCATCTAGTTCAATCCTACTGCACTGAGCAGGGACATCTTCAACCAGATCAGGTTGTTCAGAGCCCTGTCCAACCTGGCCTGGAATGTTTCCAGGGATGGGGCTTTCACCACCTCTCTGGGCAACCTAGGCCACTGTTTCACCACCCTGGTCGTAAAAGATTTCTTCCTTATATCTAGTCTAAATTTCCTTTCTTTTAGTTTAAAACCACTGTCCCTTGTCCTGTCACAACAGGCCCTGCTAAAAAGAGTGTTCCTGTCTGATAGGCCGTCTTTAATAATTGAAAGACTGCAATAAGGTCTCCTTAGAACCTTCTCCAGACTGAAGAATCGCAACTCTCTCAGCCTGTCCTCACAGCAGAGATGTTCCAGCCCTTGGATCATTTTTGTGATCCTCCTCCAAGGAGTTTCTCCTCCTCAAGAGAAACTGAAGAGACTATATGAGAAGCAGCAAGTGGGCTTTGCCAAATGGTGAGTACAAGCAGAAGTATTATCAAGGGTTCTGAAGATTTAAGATGCTGAGAGAAGCCATCGAGAGAAAGGATGCAATAAAGATCCTTGGAAGTACCCAGAAGAGAGAAAGAAGTTCTGGTAGTAATTCTGAGAGCAAGTACAGCCAGCCTCACAGCTTGGCTTCTGGCAGAGGAAACTACATGTACTTTGAAATCTGAAAATAACCCTGTGTAAAACTTCACTTCTACCTCTTTTACAGTAACAAGTGTAGAGAGGTTTATCTGTGTACCGCTACAATGCTCCAGGAGCATTCCAAGCAGAGAATGTAAACAGCCAACCTTCACTCCTTTCCCTTTCCTCTCAGAAAATGCTCCTCAAAAGGAAAATACACACATAAAGCTCTTCTGCAGCTCTGCTCTGTGAGGGTAATATGCTAGAGAGCCAATTTACGTATCAAAATCAAGTCAGGCCTCTGTGCAGGGTACAGACATTTCCTGTTTTTCAGCACAAGCAGCGGCCGAGAAGCTGCTGAGAAATACCTCACGTCATTTTTCAGCCCCTTATTTGTTAAGTGTGCCTTCATCATGACTTGGTTCCTTTTCCCCAGGCAGGTGTGAAGAAGTATTTGCAGCACAGGAAAATGAATCAGAACATTACAATTTAGAGCAGCACGCACCATAAATATTGGCAGAGCCCTCCTGCCTGAAGTGCACACGACTAAAAGACAAATGCAGACAAACAAGACAACAGCAAGAATGAGAACTGGAATCTGAAATACAACTGCACAGAGGTGTGAACATTGTTTTGCCTCTCTCCCGTCTGTAAGGGTCTGAAGAAAAGTTTGTCTGAGGAAAGAGGTTTATTTTTCAAGGAGTTATCACTTGTGCAGTGTACCAACCGATTGTATCCTAGGCTGCATTTGAAGCAGCATGGCCATCAGGTTGAGGGAGGGGATTCTACTGCTCTTCTCCACTCTGGTGAGACCCCACCTGCAGTGCTCTGTCCAGCTTTGGAGCCCTCAACACATAAAAGACATGAATCTGCTAGAGCAGGTCCAGAAGAGGCCACAAAAATGATCAGAGGGCTGGAACACCTCTGCTATGAGAACAGGTGGAGGGAGCTGGGGTTGTTCAGCCTGGAGAAGAGAAGGCTCTCAGGAGACCTTCTTGTGGCCTTTCGGTACTTAAAAGGGGCTTAAAAGAAAGATGGGGACAATTTTTTTCAGAGGGGACTCTTGCAACAGGACAAGAGGTGATGGTTTTAAACTAAAAAGATGGGAGATTTAGGCCAGATATAAGGAAAGGTTTTTCTACTGAGGGTGGAGAAACACTGCCACAAGTTACCAAGAGAGGTGGTAGATGCCTCATCCCTAGAGCCATTCCACCTCAGTTTGGACAGGGCTCTGAGCAACGTGATCAAGTTGAAGATGTCCTTGCTCAGTGCAGGGGGGGATGGACTAAATGACCTTTAAAAGTTCCTTCCAACCCAAACCATTCCATGATTCTATAGTTCATATGGATCTTATTCTTGTTTTCAGGGGTTCACAGGGTACAGCTCTGCAGCTACAACCATGCCTGCTACAATCTCCCTGAAGCCGCCTTTAATAAATGCCTGCATTTTTTCTCCATTGCTGCCTTTACTATTGGTGCTTCCTAGCACAACTCTTCTGACAAGTCAGCTCTTCTGAGCAATTCGAATCAACACTCATCCTCTCCCCTCCACAAATCAACCCAACTCTCCTATGCTATGCTTCACAATGCTCCTCTGTCTCTAAACACAGACGTGTTGAAGAATATTGCCCACGTCCTCCCTTACCCTTTTACTATCTGATATGTGTAACATCCTGCCCTTGTTCTGTCCATCATTTTATTGTAAGCTCTCTGGGGAAGCAATTAGCCCACATGTGAGCACTATATAACATAATTAACAAATAATAACCACCAAGAAATGTAGGCCAAAAAAGCAAAGTTATCAGAGCAGCATTTCTGCAGAGACTTGTATTGTTCTGTACTCACTTGCAACCTTAGCTTCTGAGTTCCTGGAGGCATCTATTATACTCCAAGCAGTGTAAAAGCAAAGGTGAACACTGTGCTTTAAAGAAGACATGAGATGTTCTGACTCTATTTGGATTTACAGGCTTTCCACAGTCATTAAGGTTACAGTAGTAAGTATTTACACAGAACACTGCAGTTAATAAATTGCTGAATTGGAGGTGAAAGGCTTCTAATTTGGTGCTAAGTTAACTTTGGCAGCAAGAACAGCAGAGGAAGGAAAGACAGGATGACTGTAACCATGAGCAAGATGCAACACAATCTTCTTGTGACATCATTGAGTATGGAAAAATTGCTTGAGGCGAGGACAAAAGCTCTGTTCTTGGGTATTCATCCCCACACTCCACCACAGCTAGTAGGGAATGGCAGGAATAGTCGTTGTCCTAACAGGGAAAGCCTAAAAGCTCCCTCTTATTTCAACAGGAAACAAAGTATTTCCCATTCTGGAGGCTTCCTATTGTGGGATGGGTATTGTGGCCTCTTGCAGACTTGCTAGGAACAGAGTAGGCCTGGGTGACCCTTCAATGCTATCTCTTATCCCCTTAATACTGAAAAAGTAAGTCTGGTTGCTAAGGTGCCAAAGCAATTGGCAGAAGGTTTCTAATAAGAGACTGAAAGAGACTTCTAGGAATACTAGGGAGTACTGTGTCCAGCTCTGGAGTCCTCAATACATAAAAGACATAGACCTATTGTAGTGGGTCCAGAGAAGGACACAAAAATGATTAGAGGGCTGGAACACCTCTGCTATGAGGACAGGCTGAGAGAGCAGAGGTTCATCAGCCTGGAGGAGAGAAGGTTCTGGGGAGAACTTATCACAGCCTTTCAGTACTTACAGGGGCCTACAATAAAGATGGGGTCAGATTTTTGAGCAGAACCTGTTGTGACAGAGCAAAAAGTCATAATTTTAAACTAAAAGAGGGGAGATTGAGACCGGATAGAAGTAAGAATTCTATTACACTAAGGATGGTGAAACACTCACCCATGATGCCATAGAGGCAGAAGAAGCCCCATCCATTGAAATATTCAAGTCAGTTTGGATGGGGTTCTGAGCAACCTGATCTAGATGAAGATGTCCTGGCTTAGTGCAGGGAGATTGGACTATATGAATTTTAAAGGTCCCTTCCAACCCAAACCATTGTATGGTTCTATGATTCCCACTTTATGGGGACCTAGGAAGTTAAGGAAGCATAAAAAAAGGATGAGAGAAGGAAAGAAAAGGAGAAAGGATCAGTTTGGAGTGGTTATTGGGATGAAGAACGATGATGGTACTTGGGATGTAGAAAAATGTCATTTGGGATGTACAGAAGAGGAACAACATTCAGGAAAGAAGGAGAAAGTAAAATGATAACATCTACACACTTCTCATCCTCAAGTACATGACCATACTCTGAAACACTGATTTTAGACATAGCAATACCTGATCTCATCTTGTAACACCAAATTAAGGTGGTTCCTACTGAGAACATGACAATGAACAGAGTGTTTCAGCCACAAAGCAGATGGAAAATTTGTCATGTATGGGTAATCTCCGGAAACTGCAAGCGCCAGCACGGCTTGGACATCCTTGGAGCCTGAGCAAGACAAAGCATGCATGCTGTGACCTGTGACAAAGATGCTGGCTTGTCATGGTCAGTTTGTGAAATCTGAACTCTTTGACAGAACTTTGGCTTTATCAAGAACCAAAACAACTATCTATACAAGCATGCCATTTGAGAAGAGAACGGATTAAATCTGGGCATACAGTATCTTCATTATCAAGGCCTGTTTCAACGCTAAAGAAAATCTTAACAATCCAAGTGAAGATGATAGGTCTTATGCTTCACAACTGATAGGCAGCCATACCACAGAATTATGGAATGCTAAGAGTTGGAAGGGACTTCCAGAAATCATAGAGTCCAATCCTCCTGCAAAGCAGTACCACTCAGGGCATGTCAGACAGGAACACATCCAGAAGATCTCTAGAAAAGGAGACTCCACAACCAGTCGGGGCAGCCTGCTCCAGTGTTCCATCACCCCTGCAGTAAAAAAATTCCTCATGTTGAGATGGAATTTCCTGTGATTGAGTTTATGTCTCCTGCCCCTCATCCTATCACTGGGTATCACTGAAGAGCCTTCATTTCACACCCTACTTTGCTGCTTCCTTTCTTCACCTTTTTCTTGGTTTTGGTGTTTTTCTTTTTCTTTTTTTTGAGGTGCTGGGGGAGGGGTGGGGTGTGGTGTGTGTGTGATGGCTGCTTCTACACTTGTGGCCTGGGTGAGTTACAGACACATGAGTCTTTCATTACACTGAGTATTAGCTTTATGGTACAGCATAAAGACTTAGAGGTAATGCATAAAACAACAATGAGAAAATCCCTGTGCCTGTAATTCCAAATAGATTTCCTAGGATTCTATTACTAACTTTTTATGTAATACCCTTAGGGGAGTGAAGTGGCTGTATGGTTGCCCAGTGAACCACACAAAATACAGAACCTGTGCCCCAAGGGCCTTGCAGGTTAAAGCTAGGAGTAGGTACAAAACAATACAAATAGTTGCCAGGTAGGCAAACCCGCAGGCAGCCTGCGTGTTCCAAGCTGGAACGTCTGCTGGCACAGGAGCTTTGCAGAAGTAAAGAGAATAGGATACTTACCACAGCTTAACAGCAAACTGCTCCAGCAATAAACAGCAAAATGAAGAGAAGACTCAAGAGGAAATGTCAGATTAAAGGAAAGACCAATTTGTTCTCAGCGTCTCATTTGTTCCTAATACTCTGCTGTCTACAGGTAAGTGAAGGCAAACAGCTTAAGCCTCAGCTGCTGTCTCCAGTCCCTCAGCTGTCTTGTGGGAAGCTCACTACAAGGAGGATGTTGAGATCCTGAAGTGTGGCCCGTGAAGAGCAATGAAGCTGCAGAAGGATCTAGAGCACAAGCGTTAGAAAGAGCGGACAAGAGACCTGGGGTTGTTTAGCCTGCTGAAAATGAGGCTCAGGGGAGAATTCACTCTCTATATAAATCCCTGGAAGGAGACTTGGAGCATGGTGGTGAACTGTCTCTCCTCCCAAGTAACAAGCAACAGGACAAGAGAGAGTGGCCTTAAGTCGTGCCTCAGGCTGGGCATTAGGAAAAACTTCTTGATGGAACAGGCTGCTCAAGGAAGTGTGGGACTCACCATCCCTGGAGGGGTTTAAAAGATGTGTAGGTGGGGTGCTGAGGGACATGGTTTAATGATGGACTTGGGTTAATGATTCTGATTCTAAGCTGTTCTGTTGAGAGAGAAGTGGTGCTGGCTGGGGTCTCAAATGCTTAGTGGAAGATGTGGAGTAGGCCACCTAGATGGTACAGAATGGTTGGAAGAGACCTCTGGAGATCCTCTACTTCAGCTGCCCTGCTAAAGCAGGGTCACCTAGAGCACAGGATTGTGCCCAGACAGGTTTTGAATCTCTCCACAACTTATCTGGGCAGCCTGTTCCTGTGCTCTGTCAGGAGCACAGGAAAGAACTTTTTTCTCATGTCTTAAGTGTACTGGAGCAGAAAGAAACCAGATGCCAGACAGCACAGAACTTCTTGCTTTGAGTTTTAAAATGGTATGGAGAACAGACAAAAATGACCCTTGTCTAACAGACCTGAGTGGACTAGCATTTAGCAAGAGCCAGAAGCTTTGAAAAACTTTATTTATCCCCAATTAGACTTTAACAATCCACCCTTAAAAGCTGCTTTCTCCTTTTGCTTTACCTCCTTTCAGTCAATCACTCTGCTCCCCTTTCCTCAGGTGAGCCCTCTGCTAATCCCTTCTGCTACCTGCAAAAGTGGGGTGGTCCCTCCATCTTGAGCAGAGCTCCCCCAACAAGTCAGCCTGTCTCAAATCTCAGCAGTGACTCAGCAATGCCAGCTCAGTTTTATTTCTTCATTACCCCACACTTAATGCCATAAGAGCAAGAGGGTGGAGCCACAGAGCTGTTAAAGAAGGCATTTCAAGCACAGAGGAAGGTCACAGATCCTGCAGGATCTCAGCTACACTTTGCACTTAAAAAAGGATAGTTGTAGTTAACTCTATGCAAAGCAAGCTGGCTTCTTGTGGCTTTGCATCTTGTGGCTGGGTGACTCTACCTAATGAAGTGCAGGTTCTGATAGAGGCTGTTCCTGTGGTTACAGCATTCATAACGGTTTTTCTCTCTGTGGATTCTCTGATGTCTAATAACACAGTTGAGCCAACTGGGAAAACAATTGCCTTTAATAGAACCACTTATTTTCACAAACCATAGGGGCTTGATATTTGTGAAGCTATTGTTTGCCTAAGCAATGTGACTGAAATCAGTGAGAGGATGGAATAGATAAACCAAATAATCATATATGCTTAATTGACCTAAAAAACCAGGCTAAAAATAAGGTAGCACTTTAAGTATAGATGTGGTGCTGAGGGTGACTTTACTGGTGACTTGGCAGTGCTGGGTTAACGGCTGGACTTGATCTTAGAGACCTCTTCCAACCTAAACAGTTCTATCATTGAAATGATAGCAGAAGCAATTCAGTGTTGATAAAGTAATGCACTTGGGTGAAAGACAACCTAGCATTAAGTAATATAAAAATTAGGAAGCCAGGATATGTTTCAGCAGTGCATCCAGCCTGCTACTGATAGTCTGTGCATCTCAGTGTGGCATACATTAGTAGCTGGATAACATTAAAAGCAGCATAGTGCACAGATAGAGGTTAAAAGGACAATCCATGGAATATTGATTAAAGAAGTCCAAAGTACCCAGCATTGAAATTCAGAGTGCCAGCACTGCTTACCAGTAAGGGCACATTCATACTACCTTTAAACTGGTTTCTCAGACACATCTCCTTCATGAGAACATAGAATCATAGAATTGATTTGGGTGGAAGAGACCTTTAAGATCACTGAGCCCAACCATTAAACCAATGCTACCAAATCCACCACTGCATATCCCTCAGCACCACACCCACATGTCTTCTAAATCCCTCCAGGGATCCTACCACCACTTTCCTGGGCAGCCTGTTCTATGGCTTAACAACCCTTTTGGGGAACAAATTATTCCTCATTTCCAACCTAGTTTGTGCTAAAAGGTAGGTGTTAATTTAAGATGGAAGTGAGACTCAGTGATAAGTAGAACAATAACGACAGCAGAAACTACCACTGCAGATGATTTAGAGTTACTGGTTGATTCTGTCTAATGCTGACAAGAAGCAGTCACAGAGTCTGTTCCACCACCTCTGTTGCAGAGGAAATCACTTCTGGAAAAGCAGCAATAACATAGAAATGGAAGTGGTGAGGGTAAGGTGAAGATGGCAACCATTAACATGACTATTTTTGCAGCAATCAACACCTCTTGAAGGAAAAAAAACCCAAACCAAATCCCTGCTAAGTCATAGGTGGTAAGAAGCCAACACATCACTGAAGAGGAGGAATTGTTCAATTACTCTTCTGGATATGAGCATTGCAAATGCAAGCACTAACATCCATGTTACAACCTGTTATCAACCACAGAGTGTTGAAGGGATTAAAAGCTAACAGTGCACCACCGTTCCTCTTAAAATCCTCTGTGATGCCAGGGGCTTCCAACCTCTCAGCTTAAATATCCACACAGAGTTGCAACATAAGCCCAACTTTGTTCCTAATGAAAGAGGTGATTCACTTCCTTTCAGGGAGCTATGCTGTAAAATGTTGATTAAAGTGCAAGCTGCCCCCAAAATTTAAAGCAGAGGGAAAAAGAATACAAAGTGAGGTGTAAAAGAAGATGGGAGTCAAGGGGAAAATCAAAGCAGAGCATTCACCCAGCGGTAGGGATTTTTATCAAAGAGATTGGTTCATTAGGCAGAAAATTTGACTGTGCATTAAGACAGTGCAGTGGTGTTTTTTTTGTTACTGAGTTCTTCAGGGCAGGCACCTTTGTCTTTATACTTGTAAAACACCAATTAGTGTCTTGGGCAGACTACAAACAAATCAACATTAAAACAAAGCAGTGAAACAGAACCATTTGTATATCCTGTTATGCCTGGAGTCACCAGGACAGATTCACCTCTATGGAGAGAGATCATACTCTTTTTTTCTCCAACAGACTTGCCTGTGTATGCAGCACATCTCTAGCAGTTAAAAAGCACAAACTTTGAGTTACCTCTCTGCTTTGTTTCAGGAGGAGTTCACCAAAAGAATTCTGGTTACACTTTTTGTGTCTGTGTATTCAGGTTACCTTTAAACCAGTAAAGGTGCAGGAGCAGAGCCTTCTGCAGGCTGCAAAGTGCATCCAGGACTCTGTTGCCCTTTGGCATCACTGATTTCCCTACATAAAACCCATAACACATTCTCTGAATGGGACATTTAAGAGTTTAAAGACTGATGGAACAGTACGGGAGGACTATATAGGATGGAAGAAACCAGATGTGCCTCAGCCCTGTCTATATGGTGGAAAGGGGAAGGATCCCTGTCACATACTATTTTCAGATAATACATAGAATGGTTTGAGCTGGAAGGGACCTTAAAGATCACCTAGATTCAACTAATTGAAGAGCTACCTTCAACTAGACCAGGTTGCTCAAAGCTTCATCCAGCCTTGGCTTGGAACACTTCCAGGCAGAGGGCATCCATAACTTCTATGGGCAGCCTATGCCAGTGCCTCACCACCTTCACAGTGAAGAAATTCTTCCTAATACAATCTACATCTACCCTCTTTCAGTTTGAAACTGTTACCTCTTGTACTATCACTACACTCCATGATAAACAGTTCCTCCCTATCTTTCCTGTAGGCCCCCATTAACTACTGAAAGGCCACAGTAAGACCTCCCTGAAGCCTTCTCTTCTCCAGGCCGAAGAACCCCAACTCTCCCAGCCTGTTCTCACAGCAGAGGCATTCAAACCCTTGGAACATTCTTGTGACCTTCTTTGGACCTGCTCCAATAGTTCCATGTCTCTCCTGTGCTGAGGACCCCACAGCTGGACACTCATTAGAGTGGAGCAGAGAGGCAGAATCTCTTCCCTTGACCTGCTGGCCATGCTGCTTTGGATATCGCTGAGGATATGGATGGCTTCTGGGCTGCAAGCATACATCGTTGGCTCATGTTCAGCTTTTCCTCCACCAGCATCCAAGGTCCTTCTCCTCAAGGTTGCTCTCAGTGCAAGGGGGGTTTGTCTTGGTGAGACTTTGAGAAAGAGTTTGGGAGGGAATTTATTTATGTGGATGAGTACTCACCAGGACCCATGAGGGAAAAGGATGATCAAGTTATATCAGCAAAGGCATACACAGTCACTCAAGACAACTCAGTCCAAAGCCACCACAAACTTTCTTTTCAACCTGCCCTACAAATTATAGCATCTTCCCCTACACCCCCCAACACTTTCTACACCAGAAAAAAAACATTTAATATTGTTTAACTCCCCCAAATATGTTCAGAGGAAAGGCCAGACACAGCAAGAATCTGTTGGGTTAGGATCACGGTTCCAGTTAAGATGCTACACTACAGATTCAGAGTTTGGGCTTTCCCCTGACTCACACTTATGTCTGGTCAAATTGTATTTGCTGTAAGTAGAAAAATAGGAATTTAGACTCAAGTTTGAAAAAACCCTGAAAATACACCAGCCAAATCTTTGTCTGGCATGCCAGAAACTATTAGAACTCCTACCAAGGCTACAAGCAGGAATGCATGAGTTAGAATTTACAATTCCTAGAGCAACATTAATGTCAAAGGTTGAAAGAGCAAAGGGTCTTATCTCCATGTTTTTCTCCCAATGGTAAAGAAATAATAATCTTGAAGAGCAGAGATGCCTTTTTTAAGAGCTGGAAAAGCCTCCCCATGTTTAGTCAAGCACACAACAGGCTATGCATAGCCTATGGAGTTCATGGAATCATTTTGGTTGGAAGAGATCTTTAAGATCATCAAGTCTAACCATTAATCCAGCATTGACAGTTCAGGTAAGAGAGGCACCCATTTATTTGTTTGTTTTAAACACATCTATCAAGAATGATGCAAACAGAGTTGATCCCTCCTAGAGAAAAAGTGATGTGATGAGCCCTTAAGGTCCTTTCCTAAATTTCCCTCCATAAAAAGCAACCTAGTGCATAGAAACACAGAATGCAGGAATTAATAACTGCATCCTGCAAGTGAAAAATGGTTCGAGATCACCTTGCATCTTGTCCTGAGAAGCTCTGATTGACAGCGGCTTGGTAACACAGAAGGGGCAAATTTAGAGAGATCATGAAAGAGTTAAATATTCAAACAGGTAATATCTGAATTTTGAAAGAATTTGGCCACCAGAGCTACTTCCCTGCAACAGTTCCAAGAAGCTGCTGCCAACGTTAACATCAGAAGGCAGATACTGACAGGTTTTTTTTGCCCCGTCAGATGCTGCTATTGACATTCATTGAGACAAGCCAGTACAAACATGCAGGAAAGGACATTTTCTATGGCAACGGCTTCTCAAGTAACTAAGGAATTTACCAACAGTCATGAAATCTGTGGAAGGTGGTGGGGTTAGCTTCCCACATGTCCCGAGGCACGGAAAAGCTGATGCGACTCACAGAACAACAGTTCCTACCACGCTGCAGAAGCCTGTGGAGGTTAAGAGATGAGTGACAGCCTCCCTGAGCTATGCCATGCGCAGCAGCAACCACTGAAAACTTGGTAATGTGCCTTTTCAGACCCTGGCCATGTGAGGTGGAGGACGGGTGACAAATCACAGCTGCAAGTCAGGCTCCTCAGGAGAGGACAGAAAATGTTGCAGAACCAAAACTGGGCTGCATCAAAAGCAGTGTGACCAACAGGATGAGGGATGCGATTCTCCTACTCTGCGCTGCTCTCCTGAGACCTGACCTGGACTACTGCAGCCAGTTCTGGCGTCTTCAGCATAAGAAGGACACAGAACTGTTGGAGCAGGTCCAGAGGAGGGTCCACAAGGATGATCAGAGGGCTGGAGCACCTCCCCGATGGGGAGAGGCTACAAGAGCTGGAGCTGTTCACCCTGGAGAAAAGGCTCAAAGACCACCTTATAGTGGCCTTTCAGTACCTGAAGGAGGTCTACAAGAAAGCTGGGAAGGGACTTTTTACAAGGGATTGCTGTTAATAGGATGAGAGGGAATGGACTGAAGCTTGAGGAGGGCAGATTTAAACTGGATATTTGGAAGAAATTCTTTAGAGTGAGGGTGGTGAGACACTGGAATGTATTTGTCCAGGGAGGTCATGGATGCCCCCTCCTTGGAGGTGCTCAAGGCCTTGAGCAACCTGGGCTAGTGGAAGGTGTCCCTGCCCATGGCAAGGGGGTTGGAATGAGATGATCTTTAAGGTCCCTCTCAACCCAAACCATTCTATGAATCTGTGAACCTCTACTTGATTTTTGCTTTAAACTCAAAAGCAAAAGGCAAGGTTCCTTACATGAGAGTTACTGACCAGGTGTTAAAACTCAAGCAATCAAGAATATCCCCTCTATAGGAAAGCTACAAAATGTTTTATAAGTGTTAGACCTAAACAGGACCAAACCACTGTAAAAAAGGGAATTTTGCAAAGAAATATAAGTAACAAAGGTAGGAATAGCAGAGAGTGGGTTGAATCACCATCCAAATTTCCAGCTGTGCATTTTACACCCTAGTTCATAGCACACCATCTTACCAGTCACAGTGCAACTTTGTGCTAGTGCAGAAGGTAAAACTGATTCAGAGAGAGGAAGCTGATCTAATTTTGCAAAGTCTAGGGGAAGGGTGAGCTGTGCACAAGCAGCAGTATGTTGCCAACCCCTGCTCAGACCAGTTTCCAGTTTCCCTGCCTTGAAGAAAAGGTAATGTGGGTGTAAGCTTGGTGCTGAACTCCCAACTGGAGCTGTCCTGCTTCTCAGAAGACCACCATCAGCATGCTGTAGTTGGACTTGAATCTGAACCTGTCAACATTTAAGCTTACAGTCCATCACTAGTTTGAAGGCAGATGAAAAACCTTAGTCTCAAACAAATTTAATCTGATATGGGATTCACAGCACTTGAAGAAAAGATTTTGCAACTTTCCCCACCAGTTGTGATTTTGCCTTTAAAGCAGAGCAGAAAATAATTTGACTCCTGGAGAGCTGAAAGCCATGTAAGAAAGAAAATGTGTAAGGTTCCAAGAAGATTTTTTTAAAATACCAGAGGTCTGGACAGGTAGCTGACTGTCTGCTACAGATGACAGATTGGTGATCTCTAGGGACACAATTTGCATCTGATTCATGGGGACTGTTAGAGATTGAGAAATCTGAGATTATAAAGAGATTAATCATACAACTCTAGGGATCCCATTCATTCCACTGCTGAAAGGTCCTGAGAGCTGCTTGGTACTATCTGAGCTGCATTTAGGAAGTTATTTGGGGTTTGCTGGGACAGAAACATATCTGATTGGAAGGGAAGAGATAAAGGTTTGCTGGTTTTCCAGTCAAAGCCAGCCTGTACCAAAGTTACGTGACCACAAACTGAGATTAAGGACTGCAGAAAACCTCAAATTCCAGACTAGAGCTGGAAAGCTTTGAGATTTAATGCTCATAATTCATACAGCTCTCACATTTACCAGAAGTGACTGTTAAATAAAACAAAACAAAACAAAACAAAACAAAAAAACAATCAATCTGGAGGAACCATTCTGCATCCTGAAACCAAGGGAAAGGATGAGATCATACCTATTTCTTTAGCCTCAGTGAGGTCTCAAAAGTTAACACATGAAAGAGATGAGGAGACTTGAATTAGCAAGGCATGCCAATGTGACAGCAAAAAAAAAAATCAATGTTTAAATAATAAGGCTACACCTTTAGCTGATGTGGCAACACACAATATTGCTACAACCATTCCTACCAAACTGCACTAGTCCCAGGATCCTTGGGTACCTGAAGATCTGGAGTCACAGTTACCTGAAGGTGGCCTTCAAGGCCACAGGGCACACTATATGAAGTGCTAGGTTGTCAGGCAGGTAGTTGATTTGAGGAGAAATAGTGTGTACTTCCCAAGTCTCTTTCCCACCATGATCTTCTGTGTTGACCTTGGCATTATCATGGAGTTCTTGGGTTGTTCTACCCACAGGGACACCAAGGCCCAGAGAGCAGTGAAGCAGTTTGCCCCAAACTATACAGCAACAATATTTGATGTGGGACTCCTGGTTTTGTTCCTGGATTTCTCTTCCTGGGCTTTGGACACTGAGATTTATTTCTGCATGTGACCAGAAGAAGAGATGAAAGCTTGGAGCTTCTTGTAGCTATCTTAATGGCAAAAATTAGGAATGAAATCTAATTATTAAGTGTCACAGAAATGAGTAGGTCTATTAAATTCATAACTGTGTTTATAGTTACTAACCTAGAGTCACAGCACAGACCCTGGCTAAGATCCTGAAGTCCAGTCACACCTAGGCTTAGGCAATCCTCATGGAAGGTTGTCTTTGCTCCAGTTCACTTTCCCTTTGGCTTAGATCCTTCATTTCTAGGTCACTTAAAGACAATGCATAAAAGAAAGCCTGTGATATTCGTCTCTAAAGGCACTTACTGGCCAAGTAACCCCTTCTGTGAGGACAATTTTGGTTTGACCTTTGTTCCAAATCTGACAGCACAGCGTTGATTTTTATAAAACTCTCTTTAGAAAAAAAGCAGTTAAATCTATTTTATTTTTTTAAAAAAACGTAATTCCCCTTTTACTAGAAGCCTAAACAAGCATTTCAGAGTCACGCTGAATTTATGCCCTTTGGGCTAAAAACCAAACAAACCCACAAAACACTACAATGTCTACAGAGGTGTCTATTGACCCAGCAGTTATCAGAAATGTGTTTTGGCTTTTATTTTTTTTTCTTGCTGGCACAAAACCAGCTTTCTAAACAGCCAGTGACCCACTTTCACCTAGCTGGCCTCTGAAGTTGAGAGAAGATTCATACCCTTTAGACGTTAGAGGCTCTGTTTGAAGTCACTGCTGTCAGGAGATGGTCAGTTTACGTCTCCTGTCCTAGGACAGGAAAAGGATGCACTCTCAGCTCCATGTGCTGCAGTGAGATAAGCACAAAGATTTCTGTCCTATGCCCTTATCAGCTTTTCCTGCTACTCTCCAGAACAGACACCACCAAGACTGGCAGTAAAAATTAAACTTGCTTAAGCAAAAGGACAAAAAAAAAAAAACAAACCCAACACCCAGAAAACCAACAAAAACCCCCCAACAAACCAAACCAAAACAAAAAAGGCTCAAGTATTTCTCATAACTGTAATTTGAAAGGCTAAAGTCTGGGGGAAAAAAATTCATGGTACAATTTTTGGCAGCACTGAAAACAACCTGAAGTTCTTCTGCATCATCACTATAAACTCATCTCCTCTGACACACCTAAGATGGCTTACATTTCAAAACACATCTCACTAGTTAAATATCAGTCTTTACTAGATGAAAGGCAGCAATATTCCCCATGCAAATGAAACCAATCACCTGGTAAAAGGACATGCCTTGCAAATGGAAATATGCTGATGTATTACAACTTTTTCCTTTGCTTTTCAGTGTCTCTGCTGCTCCCTCCTCTTTGTTACTTCTGTCCTTCCGCCTCCGTTTCTCCACGTGCTGAGGACAGAGCCTCCACGGACCTTGGTTTATCTCCTCTCTTTCCCTTGCCTTCCCACACGCGATTTAATTATGGGTGCTTCAGTCTGCACTCTCTAACAGCCTGGTGTAACTTCTAGCTAAAACATTGTCATCCACACATGAGATGGACTCAGCATCACAGCTGCACATTAAGCCAACAAAGAGTTATTGGGCAAGAGCTACAGGGTTCTTTCTAACCTTGTGGAAGATGTGGCTGTGCTTCTCAAATCCTCCTCAAATACTGTTCAGGTGGATAAGCAGCAGTGTCAGGATCATACATCCTATATATGTATGTTATGGTGTTGACATCTACTGACACAATCAGCTTCACCTTCCAGGGATCAGAGTGGAGATTCAGACCAGATATAAGGAAAAAATTGTTTACCCTGAGGGTGGTGAAATGTTGTCACAGACTGCCCAGAGAGGTGGTAGAAGTCCAAAACCTAGAAACATTCCAGGTCAGGTGGGAAAGGGCTCTGAGTAACCTGATGTAGTTGAAGATGCCCTTGTTCACTGCGGGGCAGGTGTGTGTGTGGACTAAATGGCATTGAAAGGTCCCTTCCAACCCAAAGCATTTTATGATTCTATAAAGTTATGACAGCTGACCATCTGTGATTGCCTGTCTGGAGCAACAAAACTCAATCCATTCTTGCCCACAGAAAGGAAACAAAGCAGCATGGTTGTTTTATACATTTAAACCATTTTAGAAAAGACACCACATTTAATTGCAGCAGCTATTACACATCATAGGAGTTAGAGGGTGCCATGGAAACGAGGGGAGAACTTTATTGATGGAAAAGGTATCACTGAAAAGCATTCCACAGGAAAGCCCTTGAGCAGTTCAAGACTACTCAATTCTAGACTCGCCTCTGCTGCTAATTTCTTCTAGGAAAAGGTATTTTGGGTAAAGTTTAAAAGAACAGCCCAATTTCATTTATAAAAGTCCGTAAGATCCTCAAGCATACAAGCTTTCCAGGTGACTTAAAGATCTACCCACATATCAACACAGAAGAACATCTAGAGAGCCAAAATGAACACAAGCCACTGAAGCTATAATCCATGTCTTGGTTCCTTACTATAAGCAGGGCTTAACTGCCAGGTAAATGAAGCAGCCTTCTTTACAAAATTAATGTGCTCCTCATACATTTTATCCTTAAATGTGACTCAGCGTCCTCAAAGTGAAAAAAAGAAAGCAAAAATACATGGAATAGCAGAATTTAATTTATTAATCTTACTGGTATTGAGTAGAGGAAGATGTATGAACACTTCTCTAAGTTACTCTGCCATTTCTCTTTAAGCTCTACTACAACGAAGAGAAATACTTAAATCCCCTGAAATAATATGAAAATATGGACAAGAATGAGGATGAAATAATCCAAGATGAGAACTACTGTGAATCAGATATTCCCTCAAAACCCTTCAAGACCCTAATCATATGAAAGCAACAACCCAGCAGCATGCATAGCACTCTGGATAAACCAGCCCGTGTGTGTATGTGCATGTGGCCGGGTGTGTTTATCCCTAGATATCAGACAGAACAGGAAAGGAAGAGCTGAAACACTTGTCCAGAATATGCTCAAAAAGAAAACACAGCCAGGACAAATTTAGAAGCTTTACTTAGCTGTAATATCAAAGGCAGTGTCGACTGTAAAAGCAACCACCTCTCAAGAATGGCAAAATAAACTTACACAAGCTTCAGGAGGAAAACACTGATCAGAGGCTGGATATTGTTAACTGCTGCTGCTTTGGTTACGTGAGGTCCTTTTTGACATTACTCAGATAGTCTTGTCAAAGAACAACAAAAATGAAAAGCAAAAAAAAAAAAAAATAAAAGAAGAACAGACAACCGCCATTTCAGGGGGAATCTGTTTCGCAAAGCCTGGCTTTGAGCTTGTGTCTGAAGAAACAAAACTTGGAATGAACTTCCTAAAACTTATTTTTTCATTTTTTTTTCCTGTCTCCTTTGAAAAAGCAGTGTAGGGCCTTTTGAAAATTTCAATAGTCTGATTGGCAACCTGTTTCTTGATCAAAGCAAGACTCTGAAACACATCTAAAAAAGATTTTCTGAGAAGAAGAAGAAGAAAAAAAAACCCAAACATTTCATGCTGGATTGAGAAGGAAGTTTCCCTAGCAGAAACTAGGCTGTTTCAAAGTTGTTTGTTGGTTTGTTTTGGCCTTTTTTTTTTTTTTTAAGAGATTTCCATCAAATAAAATGAGCCAAAAGTGACATATTTTAATAACCTCTGGCTTAAAGCCACGTAGTTTACATAGACCTATACCCATTCCCTGGGTATGATACTGGTGTACTGAAATCAGGGTTGGAAACTGTTTGCATTTCTATAAAGCACAGATTAATTTGATTATGTTGCAAAGAAGAGGATTTACCTCAGACTCTGAAAAACATCCAGACCTCTTCTTTTACACTAACCATAACCACAAACTTATGCTCAAAAACAGTGTGTATGAAGATTGGAGTGGAGCATCCACCTACCTCTGCCGAAAAAAAAAAGGAAGGAAAGAAAAAAAGAAAAATTCTGAACTTGCTTTGTATCATGCCTTGAAACTGCTGCTGCTTTACCTGGAGAAGTCTACCTTGAGGATTTAGCAAAAGCATGTGTGTCAACATGATCTATACCAGCCAATGGATAAAACTGCCTTCAGAATTCACCCTCAGAGTGCCAAATCCCCCCTGTCTAGATATTCAGAAATTTAAGTGATGTCAAGCAATTTCCCTTGGCTTAAAGTAATGCCAGCAGACAGACACTCTGACGCCAAGAGAGGATGATGGTGAGATAGGAGGTCCCTCTCATTTTCACAAGAACTCGAGGGAACTGCTCCCATATCTTTTGCAGAATTAATCAAGATAAGTTAATGTGTGATAACATGTATCTGAAACACTCTGAAGGGAAGAGCAGCTTCTGGCTCTCCAGGATTAACTTCAACAGCTCTCCAAGAAACACAAAGCTTTCCTTTTCTGCCCTGATCCACCCCCAAAAGAGAGATCAGACTGGAGAGGAAGGAAAGATGGGGATGAAAGCATAAGGAATGTGACCTGATGAGAAGTACCTTGTAATACAGAAGCCCCGACATACTACTGATACTTTCACAGTCTTCACCTGACCTGTAAGTACTCTTCTTACTGTTACTCTTTAAATACTCCACAGTAATAATATATAAATGATTTCTACATACACAACCATGGACATTTTGAGGTACTTCAGAGATGTCTAAACTGTGTTTTACTGCTAGATGACAAATGTGGCAGGTTTTACATTAAATGCAAAAGTCAGACTAATGGAACATTTGACTCATGGGGAAGAAAGTGGAGAAAGGTTTTGGTTGCAACCATGTAAACTGAAATATAAAGACACATCTGCACACATATCCACTTTCCTCTCTGTCACCCAAGTGTACCAAGCTGTTGCCTTCCTAACCATCTGATATTCCTCTTTCCATGAAAACAGAATGAAAAGATGAGCCTGGCTTCTTGTCTGTTCTGTAACCAAGATGTCACCACATGAGGCCCTAGAAGGTGGGCCATGAGACGATTGCAAACCCCTCCCCCCCCCAATGCAATCGGTTTACACCCAGCTGACACGGATGAGTCACTGCATGCAGGCAGACACAGGCAAGACCCAGTTCTCCCCAGCAGTCAGTACCTAATTAAAAAGCTAACTGAAACAGCAGAATGAGGGGTTTGTAAGATAATATGTTTTTGCTTACTTCAAAATAAACTACTTTGGTACCTCTCTCGCCCCCAGCTGCCAAACGCTTGGAGGTGAGAGAGTCTGCAGGATGTTTCTCTCCAAGGGGCTATGGTCCTTTGATGAAGAGCTCAGGAAGCTCTGCCTTCCCCAGTGTAACATAGCAATTAACACAGTTCTCAATCAGCTATTGGTGTCTAAAGACTCCAGGATCTCTATGGTTTTATTCAGCACAAATGAGGTAACTTTGCAGATTCAAGAAGTCTTCCAGCCACATGACAGTAACTATCACACCAGGAATCACATGCTAGCAAGCAAGTATCTGCACTGAGTGCTTTGAAGTGTTCACAGGGAATTCCCAATGAGTGCAATGAATTACATCTAATTAATAAACCATGCTTGCAAGATGTGGTCTATTTGTGCTGGCAATCATTCTAGGCACATACTGGCATAGAAGTGGTGGCAGGTAAGCACCAGGCGTGTGGCCATCACTTATAAAGAGTTAGCCAAAGGCATCTAAAAATATCAGCTGGTGTTTTAACAGAAAACACTCTTTGACTGGAAAGCTCTCATGCTCCATTTTCTTACCTGCACTGCTCACAAGGTGACATACATAAGGAGCATCCCTGATGGCATGGATTAATAGAGCAACTTCAGAGGATGAGTTTCTAGCCAGGTATTTATATCATCTCCCATTGTGAGTGAGCTGACTGTACTTAGATAAGAAACTGTAACCCAAAAAAAGGCAGGAGTGTCAATGCATCAAAAAGAAAAAAAAAAGAAATCAAACAGGAAAAGAAATTCCAAACGTGTCTGTTTTGTATGCAGACATGCTGGATATGGAATAGCCTCTTCTAAATGAAAGGTGATTGGACCAACCTATTTCCCTGAGGCATAATTTGCCTCTCTAATAAAACAATAACTTCCCACTGTGCAGTCACAAATAATATCACCTGAAATGGTGCATATTTCTTTAATCCAGGAATATATGGAGGGATGAAAGACACCCCAGTCCTATGTGTAACAAATGAACAACAAAGCAACAGGACTGACATCAAAAACTCTCATCTTTAGTACTTCAGAGTTATTCCTGCCAGGCTCTAATAGCAAAAACCTAAAATCTTTCAGCTCCAGGTGTGTGAACTTGACTTTCAAAAGCTGTATTACATAGAGGGATGATGTTCAGAGCTAAACACTAAACAGTCACAGAAGTCTATGGGTGCTGGAGGGAAGCTATAGCTCAGATCCAAGTGACTATTTAGGTGTCTGACTCTTCCAGCACCTTTGTTCTTTTGCATATTGCTATCAATTTAACTGTGTAGCTATGAGTGATATTTTGCATAGGAGCTCTCCTCATGTAGTGAGCAGGACAGACCTCTCCAGAGATCTGCCGTGAAGGAGGCAACACTCTGCAGCACCACACCTCAACCGCAGCAAAATGCAGACAAACAAGTCTTACTAAATTAGCTGAAGGCTGATCTGAGAAATCAATGCTGCTTTGGCCTTGGCCAAAGACCACACTGGCCTGTATCGAAATCAGTGTGTCCAGCAGGAGTAGAGAAACCAGTGTGCCTCTGTACCCAGCCCTGGTGAGGCCACAGCTTCACTAATGTGTTCAGTTCTGGGCACCACAGTGTAAGAAACACATTGAGGTTCTGGAGGGTATCCAGAGAAAAGCAATGAGGGCTGGTGAGGGGTTTGTAGGGCGTCACATGAGGAGCAGCTGAGGGAGCTGGGGTTGTTTAATCTGGAGAAGAGAAGGCTAAGGAGAAATCTTATTGCTCTCTATAAATACCTGAAAGGAGGTTGGAGTGAGGCTGGTGTTGGTCTCTTCTGCCAAGTAACTAGTGATAGGACAAGAGGAAATGGGCTTAAATTGTGCCAGGGAAGGTTTAGATTGGACATAAGGAAAAATTTCTTAACTGGAAGAGTGGTGAGGTGTTGGAACAGGCTGCCCAGTGAGGGGGTGGAGTTACCATCACGGAAGGTGTCCAAGAAGCTATAGATGTGGCACTTCAGGATACAATTTACGGGTCATGGAAGTTGTTACAGTTGGATTCGATGATCTTAGAGGTCTCCTTCAATCTTAATGATTTTATGACTCTAAGATAAGAAGTCATGTCCTTAATTTCTGCTTTTCTTTTTGTAAATATCTGTCAAAACCCTCAACCTGAAAAACACTTGGAGCTTTTCATAAGTCAGGAGCAGCAGTTCTGTGGATATAAGCAGCTGCATGGTTTGAAGCAATATGAACATTCTTGGCAGGGTTAGGTGAACAGTTGGACTTGGGAAAGACTTTTAAGACCATACCATCAAGTTAAACGATTCTATGATTAGCAACAAAAAGACAAAAAGAAGCTGAGGTCTCGGGCATCTCAAGCAGCAAACCTAAAATCATCTGTACTGCAGTGTACCAAATGGGGCAGCTGCACCCAAATGACTTCCAAAGAAGAAATTCTGCTACGTCCTATTTTCTTAAAACAGGTCATGACACTGTAAGCAACCATCAGCTGGCCAGGGGCTGTACTTTCAGTCTGATAGCATGCAGAACCGGAGATCAGTACACAGGCTGGTACCCTAGATTTTAAAGTTTAGTACTTAAAAAGTACCATTGTCTTGCCTGTTAAAAGGCTAGGATTGTATCCTCTACGTCTAATAGCAACATCGTGAGCACTGGGACAAGTGTGGGGGTAATTCTCCTTGCTCAACTCTCTCCTCCGTATTCAGACTTATAATACTTCAGGGTAAACTACTGGTATTTAGATACCAGTATCTAAAAGGCAATAGTCAAGAGGACAGAGACAGACTCTTTTTAGTGGTGCCCAGCACCAGGACAAGGGTGATGTGCACAAACTGCACAGGGAAGACGTGGATTTGTTGGAGTGGGTTCAGAGGAAGCCATAAAAAAAAAAAAAAATTGGAGGGCTGGAACACCTCTGCGTGAGGACAGGCTGAGAGAGTTGGGGTTGTTCAGCCTGGAGGAGAGAAGGCTCCACAATTAAATCACTGCCAGAGTTTGCTTAGAGGGGTGGTATATGTCCCATCTCTGGAAACATTCCAGGTCAGGTTGGACAGGGCTCTAAGTAACTTGATGCAGTTGAAGATGTCTCTGCTCATTGCAGGGCACTGGAGTAGGTGGTATTTAAAGGCCCCTTTCCAACCCAAACCATTCTATGATTCTTATGAATGGCTTTCTTTAGTCAAATGCTCCTTCAAGACTCTTCTGAAGACAACAACATTTTTAGTGTTACAGTTTCCACTTCAGAATTCCACTTCAGAATGGACAACCCCCAACTTTTGTTTCAAATAAGGCCAGCTATTCCTCCAGGCGATGACATTACCTCTGAACCATCCAGACAGGTGCTGAAATCAGTGTTGCAGGGCTTGAGAAACAGAAAGTCACTTCCCACCCAGACAGCTAAAACCTGTCTGCAGCTTGTTGGTCTCCTTCAAGCAACTGGATGCTCCAGTTGTTTTGGAAATACATATCCCCATTTTCCTGTTAGCCTGGACATGGTAATCCACACTTGTGTAACCTCAGGTACAAAGGCAGAAGTTTATCTTCATGTCTGATTGCAGTTAGTTCACTTTGCAAAATCACTTGCAGTGAAAAGAGTAGCACCATGAATAGATCTCCCAAGAACAGCAGCCCACTGAAGGAGGAGGCAAAGTTTATTAGCTTAGGTCAGAAGCAGCTTTCCTTAGCATCAAACATTTTACAGATGACTTCACAGAATCGTAGCACGGTTTAGATTGGAAAAGACCTTCAAAGGTCATTTAGCCCAATCCCCCTGCACTGAGCAGGGACATCTTCAACCACATCAGGTTGCTCAAAGCACCATCCAACCTGACCTGGAATGTTTCCAGGGATGGGGCTTCTACTGCTTCTCTGGGCAACCTGGACCAGTGTCTCACCACTGAAGTAAGAACTTCTTCCTTCTCTCTAGTCTGAATCTCTCCTTTTTTAGCTTAAAAACACCACCCCTTGTCCTTTCATAACAAGCCACAAGACTGTCCCCAACTCTCTGACAGCCCCCCCCCCTTTAAATACTGAATGGCCACAACAAGATCTCCCCAGACTCTTCTATTATCCAAGCTGAATAACTGCATGCTCTCAGCCTGACCTCACAGAAGAGGTGTTTCAGCCCTTGGATTATTTTTGTGCCCTCCTCTGGACCCACTCCAACAGATCCATGTCTTCCCTGTGCTGAGGAGCCAAGAGCTGGGCACAGAACTGCTGTTAGGGTCTCACCAGAGTGGAGCAGAGGGGCAGAATCCTCTCCCTCAGTTTGCTGGCCACACTGCTTTGGATGAAGCCTGGATACAGCTGGCTGGTGGGCTGTGAGCACACATTGCTGGCTCACATGTCCTTGCACACTGTCAAGCAGTTGCACCAAATCTGCTTGGAATGATTTCTACTATCAAGCTTTCATGGCAGTGCCTGCTGCAGCACAAAAACTTCCAGCTGCTAGATGGAAGCTTCTGTGAGACAAGGTCTTTATTACAGTAAGATCCTGATGATGGAATACATCCATCCAGGAAAATACAGCTCTCTGTGGCTGCAAGAAAACCACTTTGCACTTTCAAACAGCTCAGTGGCTTGTTTCCACATCACCAGGTGAAACTGGTAAAGTAGAAGAGAAAGTTATTCCTTTTCAGTTGATGAGAAAGAATGAAAACTGTATTGAAATGCTTTAGAAGTGGTCAAGATTGGTTTTAGGAAGAATTAGGAGAAGCCCTCCAATTTGGGGAAGTTGATCTCCCCTCCACACCAAGAACTGGAGAGGGTCCAGTGCAGGGCTACGAGGATGATTGGGGAACTTGAACATTTCTCCTAGGAAGAAAGACTCTGTTTAGTCTGGAGAAGAGAAGGCTGAGAGGCAAACTTACTAAGGTCTATAAACATTTGAGGTGTGGGTGCCAAGATGGAAGGTGCCAGTCTCTTTCCAGTGGCACCCAGTGACAGGACAAGGGACAACAGGTATGAGCTGGAACACAGGAGGTTCCAGCTCAACATGAGGAGAAACTTCTTTACTGTGGGGTTGATGGAGCCCCAGAACAGGCTGTCCAGAGAGGTTGTGGAATATCCTTCTCTGTTCCTGTACAGCCTGTCCTAGGTCATCCTGCTTTGGCAGGGGGTTGGACTCAATCTCTAGAGGTCCCTTCCAACCCCTAACATTCTATGATTCTATGAACAGATGCTTGGGAGGCATCAACTCTACCCTGAACAGAAAGTTAACCAATAGATTTAGAATAAGATCTACCAAACCCTGCTAATGCTTTTATATGTGCCTTTTTGCTTATGCATTTTGAAGTTGATTGAATAGCTTGAGTCCTTCCCAGCTATTTACAGGGTGGGAGGTACATTACACAGTTCTATTCAGCACAAACCTTGCTCTGTAGCGATTAAAAAGGTAGCATGGAAAAGATACTTTGGTTCCAAGTTAAAGTGAGATCTACCACCTTTCAAAACAATTCCTTTAGAGAGTCTTTTCTTGGTTTAGAAGCCACAGCCTTGTGTTATGAGCTCTGAATCAGTCTCACATGAATATTCTCTCAGACACTTGCTGTTCAGGACAGCCTTGGGAAGCCCAGGCAATTAAAACAGCACGCCTCAGTTTCCTTGAGTGGAGAGAACTAGCAGACATATTACAGGGATATTAAAGAGTTAATCAGGTAGTGCTTTGTGTATCACAGCTTCACTGTTTCAGCAAGTCTCACGTAGCACCTAATTAACAAATCTCTGATGAGCTGTTTCTTAGAGAGCTCAGCACTGGTCCTCCAAGTAAATCTTCTTCAACACACCAGCCATGCAGCCACAGTGCCCCTGCTGCCCCTCAGTGAGGGTACCTGGTGGCTCTTCTTGTTGGCTTTGAGCTGTCATTTATGCCTACCCCTCCCCAAGAAAAGTTTATTTACTAAACTTTGGAGCATTTGGTACAAAGCAAAAAACCATCAAGCTACATCAAAGCCTCCCTATTATCACTCCCTAGTGAACTGTGAAAATATAAATTCAAAGCTGACAAGCTAGTTAAGACTTTTAACTAAAATCTGAGTGCAATTAACTTGAACCATGCCACTCTGCTACTGTACTTCTGGCACCAGCTTTGAGAAGTGGCCCAAATTCTTCTGTGGAACAGAAAGACCATTTATCTACTATATTTATTCAGGGCAAACCTCCTCCTTCGTGTCAAACAGGGAATGTAGCGTTGCTGACTGTGACTGGCAGTGATAAAGGAGCTGGGTATGATTTTGAAATGAGCAGCATGTCCTGCTTTCCCAAATGTTAAAGTGAATAATATGCCCTCCTAAATAAGAACCAGGTACTGACTCAGAGATGCACACTGGGGAAAAGGTGCCTATAAATTACTGGACATATAAAGCTACTGCCTTAAGAATGCTTTGTGCTTGGATCTCTTACATAAAGGTATTTTTATTTGCAGAAGTTAAGGAAAGTGAATCAGAAAAAGGGGGAGAAGGATCATTTGTCTATAGCAAAGTTAGGAAATAGCATAAATTTATAAAATAATGGTATAGATGTGCTCCCTCCCAAGGTTCCTTAAGGTCCTCCTATCCATATTCTGTCTACTGAATCATTTTAGTAGTACCAAACCTGTAAGATAGAAATCATCACAAAGGTACTGCCTCACCTAGGCATCCATATGGAAAGGAAAATATAAAGCTTTTATGGATTTGCAATATGTATCTAGCTTAAACCATTCCAAATATTTATATTGAGAGGAAGCTTTAAATCTGGAGGCCAAAATCATCATATTCAATGGAGAGAGGTGACCCTCAAACACACAGGTCATACCTTAAGTGTGTTAAATGGCTCTTTGCTAGTGCTTTTCCCTTCCCCTGCTTCTTAGGTGTTACATCACTATATTTAACCTCTCAGCTAGGATTAATCTCCCTCTACTTTAGGCATCAAGCTTAACTGTGAAACAACTGGGAATACTGTCTTGAATCCATCATTATCAGCAAATGTCCACATCATTGAGATATCCTGAAGGGAAAAAAAAAAAAAAGAAGCAAACAAAAACAACCAAGAAAGCTAAGTGGGTACATACTGCATGACATCCAGAAGACTACTGTCTGTCAAGACCCTTAAGTGGCATCAAACCCCATGACTCTTCTCTTGAGAGCAATCTCATTTTCTTTCAAGGAATTCAGGCCCAGGAAGACAGAGAATTCTCCCATCACCTTGATGTGAAAGCTACAAAACTCTTTTGTCCTAATTAGTAACCAATTTTTCTGGAGCCAGTTCAAAGCTTTTAATGATAAAACTTCCTACTTACCAACCTTACAAGCTTCCTCTGAGAGCTCCCATCCCTTCAGCCATCTTTGCCATGTTCCCATGCTCTTTCTTTCACGAATATCACTTGTATTTTTCAGTTTGCCCCACAACAGCCTAGGCTCAATGCTAGTCCAAGAGCTTTGACAGGCAAACACTGGCAAACCTCGCAACTGAAGATGTCAGCAAAGCACAACTCTGCACAGCTATTTGCTGAAGGTTATCATCTCTACATAGCACAACCAGCACTGAAGAGTATCCCCCCAGTGCAAGGCCACCTTGCTGCTATGTTAAGCCAAGAAGCCACACTCTGTACTAGTGGCTGAGACATATAAATGCTGTTTTTCTCCAGCTGGGAAAAGAACCTGGGAAGAGAAACATCTTACATCCCCATAAATTTGCCTAAGCTCTTCTGTGCCCAGGTGAAGAACATTTTATTCCACTAACACAGGAAAAAACACTCAAACTTCAAGACTACATGAACTTTAATTCTGTGATTTGAACAGTCTGCAATAGCCTTGCAAGGCTTTAGATATAATCAAGCCTGTGGAGGTGCCAGGTACAGAAAAACATCTGGGACCAGACAGGCTCTACAATCTGCGCTGTGAGCTCTGCCATGAAGGGACAGCTGTGTGGGTTAAAGCAGAGGGGCAGCAGCATCACTATGGTGGAAGATTTCCAGAAAGAATGCACAAGCCAGGACTGGGCATGAAGCCCTTTATTGTAATCAATGTTTTTGTAAAGCCAGTTGCCAGGAGTGACAAACTTCTGTTTTCTAGTAGCAAGTGTTAAAACACCCAGACTTTATAGGTGAAGAGCAAGGGCTCTACTGATGGGTGTTCTCTTGGAGACATCCATTTCCCTATGACAATGGAGGAAAAAAGGAACAGGCCATATTCTGTGTCTTTGGAACTGATCCATTGCAGTTGCTACATACAGCATTCCTTTGCCATTTGGTAACTGAGGAACACTAGGTTTATTAGAAAGGAAAAAAAAAAAAAAACAACAACATCATAACCCTGCAGTGCTGTGGTTGGTATGAGCTGGTCAGAGGAGGTCTGCTGTAATGAATGGATGTCAGAGAACCAGCAGCCCAAATGATCCATTAAGTACTAGCTGTCAAAACAAGGGCTGCTACTTCACTTGACCAGAAGCAACAATTTATACAAACACTCCTGCAGGTAGATACTTGGTGCTTGACCTCAGCTTTCCATGATTCACAGATCTGCAGGGTCACACGCCCTGGACCTCAGCTGTGAAAGTTAAGCTGGGGCACTGGAGCACACACACTCCCCTCCCATTTGGATTCTATGTAAACAGCCTTGCTTCTGCAGGGAGCTCAGGAAAGCTGGAGACAGTCATGCTTCAGGAACCTCTCAGTTTCATGAAGTTACAACGTCCTAAAACCACAACATAGCTTTTATAGGCACCGTGGCTGTAAAGTTCAAGAGGTAAACAGGTAAGCACACACAGTGCACTTCAAAGGGCTTTTCCAGTGCTCCAGAAATAGTCAGAGAAGCTGAACATGCACTACATGCTTTGCATTTCAACATTCTCACCTATCATATCTCACTTATCCTCCCCCTCTACTCTGCTTTCATGAGGCCACATCTGGAGTACTGGGTACAGTTCTGGGCTCCCCAGCCCAAGAGAGACAAGGAGACTATTGGAGAGCAGGAGAGGCTATAAAGATGAGGGGACTGGAGCATCTCTCTGATGAGGAAAGGCTGAGAGGCCTGGGGCTGGGCTGTTTAGCCTGAAGAAAAGACTGAGAGAGGGCCTTACCAATGCTTGTATCTACAGGGCAGGTGTCAAGGGGATAGGGCCTGACTCTTACCAGCAGTGTCCTGTGACAAAACAAGAGGCAATGGGCACAAACTGGAATCCATGAGGAAAAACTTCTCTCCTGTGAAGGTGCCAGAGCACTGGAAAAGTCTGCCCAGAGAAGTTGTGGAGTCTTCTCTGCAGAAATTCAAAACCTACCTTGATGCAATTCTGGAGAAGCTGCTCTAGCAGAGGAGTTGGACTAGATAATCTCCAGAGGTCCCTTCCAAAGCTTACCATTCTGGGATCACCTAAATATTTCAATGCACTTCATAAAGAACCACACACTTAACACAGATTAGGTTATTATCACCTACACACAGGGTACGTGAATCATCCCAGACTTAGTGATTGTGAAATTGGGATGCAGAGAAGAAACCTGACCCAAAGCTGCACAGTGTGCAACTAGGACAGCAGTGAAAACAAACCAAAGAGCCCTGACTATAGGCTGGCTGTGCCTCACCTGAGCCACTTTCTGTGATCCACTGCAGGGTCATGTCCTCTACAGCAAATCACATGCTCAGATCCAAAGGAGGCAGGAGAGAAGAGTTTAAAAGCAATGATTAAAAGGAGGTTAAAATAGAGACATTTTGCACTCTGACTTCTTGGTGTGCAAGTTACAACAAAAAACTTCCAGTTGCTTGGTGACGTGTAGGATTACACAATTTTCTCTCATCACATCAAAGGTTGGCCCAGCTTTCTCATTGCTTTTAAGAAGAAATGTAAATGAATGCCAAAGCTTTCAGCATTAGTATAGTCACAGACATTAAGAGGCTGCAATTAGGTCCCTTTGGCCAGCACTGAATCGCTCCCCATAGAATGTGCATTCTTCAGCTCAGCAGAAGAAATGCTTCTACCTAGAAGCAAATTTGAGAACTGGAACCCAACAATCACCTCCTTCATTCTACCAATGCCCCAGGTACAAGCTGGGTAACATCAAAAGGCTTATGTAAGCAGAAGATTATAGTGGGCTTCATGAAACAATCTGAGTTTTGAACTGATGTCATTACTGGACAGAATGAGAATACAGAAAAGGAAGATATTTAGAATGCTTAACAGCCCACTGGGCTAAATGTGTTGTTTACTAATGACTAAGGAGCTGATACTGGGACAAGCTGAGACAGGCAAGTAAATAAAGATTTGAAGCATGAAGATAATTTGAGATTTATTGGAGGAAACAGCTTTGGTTTGACTGTGACAGCAGGGAGATATAGTTGGTAGCCTCCAGGATGTCATGCATCAAAGCAATGGGGCAAGTTCTCTTTGCTGCTTGCTATGACACTTTTCATGCTAAATTTCTCAGTGTCCTAATAAATTTCTGGTGAGACATCACCTGGAGTACTGTGTCCAGCTCTGGGGCTCATCAGCACAGGAAAGACATGGACCTGTTGGAGTGGGTCCATAATGATCAGAGGGCTGGAACCCTTCTACTATGAGGACAGGTTGAAAGAGTTGGGGTTGCTCAGCCCAGAGAAGCGAAGGCTCTAGGGAGACTTTATTACAGCATTTTAGTACTTAAAAGTGAGCCTGTAAGAAGGATAGGGACAATCTTTTTAGCAGGGTCTGTTGTAACAGGATAAGGGGTGATGGTTTTAAACTAAAGGAGGGTAAATTTAGACTAGATATAAGGAAGATGTGTTTTAACATGATGGTGGTTGGACATTGACAAAGCTTGCTCAAAGATGTGGTGCGGTTGAAGCCCCATCCCTGGAAACATTCCAGGTCAGGTTGGAGAGGAATCTAAGCAACATGACCTAGTGGAAGATGTTCCTGCTCACTGCAGGGGGCTTGGACTAGATAACCTTTAAAAGTCCCTTGTAACCCAAATCATTCTATGATTAGTAGTTGCAGAGAAATTCCACATCTACTGCTACTGTGTTTGGTCCAGATTAAAGTGGTTTTTGAATATAGTTAAAGAGTTAAAGGAACAGATGAAACATGGGGAGGATCAACAAAACACTACTGCTTAATTACTTACACTGTTCCCCTTTTTCTCCAAGAAACCTATGAACCACATTCATATTGATAAGACATCAAACCAATAAATAACCAAAGGGTTATATACAGTATACAAAGGGTTACGTAATATCCACAGAGAGGGACCTGAAAAAAACTAAAATCTGATGATTTTTTGAGTCATCTTTTTACTTCATTATGATATCCAGTGGCCTAATGAGTAATTATACTAAAGCACCTGCAAGCTTTCACTTGACCACAAGACTTCTGTGGGAATTCCTTCTTACCTGCAAATATTCATTGCAAAACACAGAGGTTGGCTACTTGAAAGTGCCTTTTTTTAAGACATTTTCCAGAGAAAATTTGCTGTATTTTCTGTCAAACAGAAAGCATTTCTTAATTAGCATTAGCTTTTGACTAACTCACTGTACTACAGGAACTTTCTTCTCCTCCCCAAGCTTACAGAAATTTCTTTGTAAGAAAGTATTGAGAATAAATAATTTTCTTTCAAGTATTGAAGCACGGAGTGACATGTAAATTCTTCAATATTCTGGAAAACAGGATTTTAGGGCAGACAACATTTTTGATCTTCTCTTCATTTGTTAAAAAAAAACAACCTGTAACACACAGGTGACACAGGATCTAGTTAAGCCTGAGCTGGGTTCAATTTTGCTGCTGTCAACAACGTGTCCCAGCATTCAGAAGAAATCAGCTCAATGTGAGAACAGAGCAGATTTAAAATAAACTCCCAACCCTCAGAAATAATTAGAAAGAAGCAAATTATCAGAACTCTTCAATTCTGTGGACAGCCACACTTCTCACTCTCAGTGTTCTCTATTATCCCTGGTCAAATCCATTCTGGTTTTGCCCTTTTCATAGGAGCTTAAAATCGTGCAAGGGCTGTGCAACAACATACTTGTGCATAACCTCAGCTGAGGGAAGTGCAAGCAAGTCACCAGAGCAGCCTTGGTGATTACAGATCCTGAGGGACACAGGCATTTTCTGCCAACAAGTTTAAACTCATCTAGGCAGAACCTCGTGGAAGTCCATTGCAGGCTATGCATCAAACTTCCATAGAAACTAATTACCACAAACAGCATCATCTTCTGCTTCAAAGCCAGAGCACACTTCAACTTGTCTTCACTTATACCCACTGGGTTCATATTACTGAGAGTCTGCCAAATCCAAACACTTGAATGCACAACCAATTTCCCCCAAGAAGGAAAAGCACAAACTATGCACAACAGACAGATGTCACATCCCTTAATCCAGTGCAGGGAAGAGTTCAGGCACTGTCACATGCATGGAAACTTCACAATCTGTACAGTACCTAAATGTTTTCCAGTTCAGCAGAACAGTTTCTTGGAGCACCCCTCCATTCCCTTTTCTGTTGCTTATGTAAGCTGTTAGAGTCTTGCTTCCTTGCTCTTTCAACAACACTCTGGCTTAGCAAGCAAAACTGGGCAGTATTTATCCCTAACACTAAATCTGCTGACCTTACCTCAAAGTATTCTGTGATGAGTAACAGTTAAGTCAACCATGATCAAGGTACTGGTAACTAACCTCTCACTTTAAAGATCACAGAATCATAGAATACCAGGTTGGACAGGACCTCAAGGATCATCTGGTCCAATCTTGGGGAAAGCATAGTGTGGATGAGATGGCTCAGCACTCTGTCCAGCTGAATCTGAAAAGTGTCTAGAGTTGAGGACTCCATCACTTCCAGTGGCTCATTGTTGTCTTTTCCTCTAATGTCTAACTGGAATCTCCTCAGCATTGTAGCCATTACCCCTCATCTTTTGCCTGTGACTTCTCCACGAGTCTCTATCTTCTTTGCAGACATCATTTAAATCATAGAATGGCAGGGGTTGGAAGGGACCAACTGCAGATATAGTTCAACCCCACTGCTAAATCAGGGTCACCCAGAGCAGATTGTCCAGTTTTGTGTCAAGGCGTGTTTGGAATCTCTCCAGATGAGACTCCACAACCTCTCTGGGCACCCTTTTCCACTGTTGTGTCAGCCTCAAAGGAAAAAAGATCAGAAAGAACTTCTGGGTTCCAGTTTCTGCCTATTGACCCTTGTCCTGTTGCCGGGCACTGCTGAAAAGAGTCTGGCTCCATCCTCTTGACCTCTGCCCTTTACATATTGATCAGCATTGAGAAGATCTCCTTTCAGTCTTCTGTTCTCCAGGCCAAAGAGTCCAGGTCTCTCAGCCTTTCCTCATAACAGAGCTGCTTCAGTCCCCTCATCCTCTTCATAGCCCTGTACAATGAGCTAAGGCAAACAGAGCATGGAAGGTATCTACTACAAAACTGCATGATCATACTCTTCCTCTTTTCTTAATAAGGGATCCATGCAGTTATTAGCAGATGATCAAGTTAATGACATAATGCAGCAGGTCACATTTGTCTGGCACCACCACAATTATTCCAAAGATGATGTAGTCTGCAGAGTGAGGCTGCAAATGTGGGGAAAAACAGAAAAAAGTTTTCTTGACCTTATTACTCTGAGAAAACTCAATTAGCCCAAATTTAACTTCAAATTCCCAATCTTTTTCAAACATAGCAGGCAGCTGAAGTGAGGTCAGAGAGAGGAGGCAAGCATCTCATCCAACTCTCAAGCTTATCCTGAAGGGGAACTTTACCATTAAGTCATGTTTCAACACTAGATGTTTCTCCAGATTGGAAAGAACAGAAGTGCTCACAGCTGAAGGAGGAACACTTCAGCAGAGAAGTCAAAATACTGGATTGCAATTGGAAAAGCTTGTTTCTTTAAGACCTTTCTCAGGCTAAATAATTTCTTTTGCTCCAACTTCTGGTCTGCTTAACCTATCTGAACTAAGTAGAAGTTTCATAAACAGTTTACTGTACCAAAATCAGAAGATTGAACAAGGGGTTAGATGCCCTTTAATAACAAGTCAGCAAAAATAAGAGTGCAGGCTATTTGAGTAGATCCAGAAGCTGCCTTAAAGGGTGGTACAACATATTCTATTCCCTGATTTCTGAGAGACTTGCTGCTCATTCACACAAGGTATCAATCACAAATGCCATCTCACATTACCCCTACTCCTCAAGCTCAGAGGACCAAGCTCCTTTGGGCTAAGGACCACCACCCTGGCTCTGAGCTATACCAGCAGAAGGAAAAAGCATGAAGCATACCCCTTGCACCAGGGCAGGTAGCAGCCTGCATGATCAACTTGCTGTCAAGAACTTGCCCACCTGGCTTTAGAATCAACAGGAAGCCACCTGCTCAGTTCACACTTCCATATACAAATCCTGTTATGATAGGATCAAAAAAATGTACTTTTTCCTTGTTTTGAACTACTGCACTTTTTTAAAAGGAGGCTCTTTGATCAGACAAATATTTTTAAAAGGAAAAAAACAAAACAAAGCTGTCCTATACAAGCTCAGCTTCATGATGAGGGCTGTTTGGGAGGAAGGGATTATGCATGACAAAAAAAAAAAAAAGGTTAACTTCATTCCCTAGTAGCCAAGCCTGAAGAAGAATAAGAATAAAAAAAGCACAATTAAGGTTTTTGTGTACCAGGTCAAGCTATGCCAAACTTTATTGTTTGATGGTTCTTTAATCCTATTTACATGCCCCATGTATAAGAATGGTTCTGGATCACGTTTTTATGCACTTTAATTTAGAGATTAATTCCCCCCTCTTTTTTTCTTTGTTGTCTTTTACTTAAAGTCTCAGTGAAGAATCCCACTGAGGAACCATCCTTTCAGGATGAGGTGTTATATAGCACACAGACAACAATATTCAGCATCCAGATGCCAAAAGCCAGTACTGACTCAGGTAAGATGAAGCCTTTTACCAACATGGACATGCACCTGGTTTCATATATTTACCCCAATTATTACATTAGACCCATTTATGGGTGTCAGCTTTGTTCATGCAGTGCCTGAGGACAGGATACAAGTCTCACTACATTTAAATGACAAAAAGCTATCAGCCATTCTGATTAGAGATCCACTCAATCTCAACGTTTTTTTTTTTCTTCTCTCCTCTTTCCTTTAATTCTGAGAAGGTCATTTTGTTGTGTTGGTTTTTATTTTTGTTTGATTCAGAAGACAGAAGAATTACAACAGTAACAAAGTCCTGTTTGGGCTTCTCCTCTTGAAAACATTCACAACCTATAAACTCCCACAATGCAAAAAGCAAGGGCAGCAAAAATACAGCTCCCAAAATGCAGTGCAGCTTTCATACAAAGGGTAGTTAAAAAATGACTAAGTTTTCTTGATATATGAATTTGTGGGTAAACCATTTATCAATGACCTGGTTACCTGTGCAGCAGAGTCCCTCAAGCCGAGGACCATGTCATTCCCCTTTGACTGATTAATTAGCCAATCAAGGGATATTTTTCACTGTGAGGCATGATGGTTTATTCCAGCTAATGCGTGGTCTCTAATGGTAACACATTAAAGCCAGCTCGGCTCTTTAAGCCTATCCAAGTGACCAAAAGGGAAGGAAAGAAGATAAATCAAAAGAGCTGCCCCCAGTTTTGTTTCTGCTGCTAACAAACCCCCCAAGGAGCAGATGCTAGAGGCAAGACTCTTCTCCAATGAAGACAGAAGAAAAAGCACCATTTCTTCCAGGTCAGGAGATGTCTCTTCTTCTCCCTTTCTCTGCTGATATCTCAACAGCAATAATTTATCCTCAGTTGATTAACAAGGTGCTTATAGAATAGGCAACAAAACATCAATACTTTGCTCTTTCTCCTTTTATCAGAAGCACTACTGGGACACCACGCTGGGTAAAGTAATTTTTACCACTGCTCCTGGAATAACCTTATCCACATGGGGAAGTGTTAAAAATATGGCCCACATTAACATCTTGAGCCTAATTCATTGGTTTTTTTCTGACTTGTTAAAATGTTACAAGTTGCCAGCTCAAAGCAACAGGGTTTTAGATCCACTTTATGCTAGTCTTTGCTGCCAGAAGACTTGCTCTGCATGTACCACTTGTGTACACTGAAGAAGCGTTTAGCCCTTATTGTCATAGCATCCTTCTTGTGACTTATTGTCACCAACTCATTCTGGTTGCTCCACAATCATGGGTAAAGGCCTTGCACTGCCAATCACAGAATCATAGAATTCTCAAGGATCATCTAGTTCCAACCCCCCTGCCAACACCTCACACTAGATCAGGTTGCTTAGAGCCACATCCAGCCTGGCCTTAAAAACTTCCAGGGATGAGGCTTCTACCACCTCCCTGGGCAACCTGTTCCAGTCTCTCACCACCCTCATGGTCAAGAACTTCTTCTTGACATCTAATCTGAACCGTGGTGGAATCTGGTTCTGGGTCTTTTCATCTCTTCTTTTGTTTTGGAAATGATCCCTACGAAGGGAGCCTGGAGACAATACCAATAAAGTCAGGTGGGATTAAATCCCATTTTTGTATCCTGTGTTTTCATTTGCCTTGATTCTTGGTAGCACTTTATACTCATGCCCATTTCAGCACAGGAGTGTGTAAAGTCATATAGAGGAATAATCCCTGTGCAGTTCTACATTTCAACCCCAAATCTGACCAACTCTGTAGTCAAAGGATAATTATAGTACCTAAGACACAAGATAGTCAGTGCCTCTAAAACAGCAGTTATTGTCTCTGACAACAAATGCATAATAAAAAGAAGGAACTATGCTAATGACACTAACTCAATGTTTTCTTACTGTCCTCCTCTGGAACACACTGCCAGCAATTACATTTTGACTCTGATTTCTTAAGGAAGCAAAGTTTCCATAATCATTCTGCTCATTTGTGTACATCATGCACTCCTTTCTCTCCAGCAGCTTTTTAATCCAGCCTAGCAGAAGGTGAGATATTTCAAAGATACTAAAACTCTAAATTATTTCATGGGGAAAAAAAAAAAGGGCAAAAAAAGCAGCTGAAAGGCAAGGCCAACAGGCAGTGTGCACATGAACAGAAATTTCAGCATGATCTCATCTCCTTCAGGCACACAGAATCCAAGCACAAAACCAAAGGGAACCAAGCTTCAGTACTGGAGTTGCTCAGAGAATGACTTGTTGGGAGATGTTTTACTTAATCAATTAATCTTTCTTTACTCTGATGGGTCTAAAAGTGCTAAATTATTTTTTTTTCTCGGTGTCAGTTACTGAGGAGTGAGGATTTCCCTTAGGAGACTCTTCCACTGCCCTGTTGACAGGTGAGGAAGCCTGCTGACGAGTAAGCTTGTGTCTTCCTTTTTATAATTGAAGTTCTCACACCCAGTAGCATTCTTGGCTTCTGTCTACCCTGATTACTCTCCCTCCCCTTCCTCTTTTCCTCCCTTCCCTCGACCCCCAGATATTTATAGGCAGAGAGGTCACCTTTTTCTGCCTCTTTTCCAAGATGAACGTATCCAGTTCCTACACTCTCTCCTTCTAGGACATGCCCTCTAACCCTGTCGCCCATTTTACTAAATCCTTTTGGACTCTCTCCAAGTTTTTGATGTCTTTTTTTCTGTTCTGCCTCTTAGTCTCAAATAGCTCATGCTAGCCGCAGTCTCCAAAGCAGAACAGTGAAAAACCTAAGTTAATTTTTAACTATTTTTTTTTTCCTTCTGCAGTTTTTTATGCCCTGACATTGCTGGGAAAAAAAAAAAAAAAAGAACAGCAAATAAATTTATATGCTACCTCCATAACAAAGACTTTTGTCACAGGTAAAAAAACTCAAAGACTAAATTTGCAACTTGTCTAAAAGTCACAGTTGTGAAACCCCACAAACACCCATACCACAAGTGGTATTTTGCAGAGAAAGTGAAGGTGTAGGGAATTCTATCAGTGAGCCCATGGCAGAGACGGACTTTAATGGATTTTCAGCTATGTTCCTTCGGATTAGCCAACATGCTTTTCTGATAAGTGCTGGGAAATCTAAGTCAGTTGAGGAAGTTCTGCAAAATGTGTCAGAAGACAATTTCCTGATTAAAAAAAAAACAAAACAACAACCAACAAAAAACAAGTGAAAAAGCACCAGGACAGACAGTTACTTTTCTAATGACTAACGTGGAAGAAATCACCACAAACCCAAAACTTTCGGGCTACTTGGATTTGGTAGCTTAAGGGAACTTACAGAGGTTTCCATCCAAGTTACAAAAACTTGGAGGAAGCAGATTAGTCATCAAATGACCTGAGACATGGAAGTGAGATGGACACAAAACATTCAGTTTGCTCTGCTTCTCTAAAGGAGTTATTACGAATGCGCCAGCAAATCACAACTACTCCCCCAGGCCCCAAAGTGAAATCAGTGCCAGAATCATGTTGTTCAGCAACCAAGTAGGGACTGTCTGCAACTCATTCCCAAATCCTCAGTCTCACTCAGGAGCATTTTCTCCAGTGATAAGGCTTCATCAGGAAACACAGCTGGATGGAGGAAGGAAATTCTGAGAAGCAAAAAAAAAAAAAATAGTGGGGGTTCCAGGAAGTTCAACCAGATAGGAACTAACAGAATTTGTTTTTCTGTCTCCCCAGCTCCCAGTGTTACTAAGCAAGTGAGAAAATCAGAGGGAAAGTGGGGGGCAAAACAAAAAAAAAAAAAAAAAAGTCTGGCAGATCTTACCCTGCAAAACAGGTCGTCACTGCAGGTCTCCAGAGAGCATCATGATTACAATTCAATATTTTCAATCACTTACTCTCCCTGGGAAAAACTGCAGACGTTTTCAATTTAGGTCCACTCTGAAGCCCAGTCATTGTTTTCTTCTCCCCCCCCCCCTTTTTTTTTCACTTGTATTATTTCTTTAAAAACAAAGGTCCTTATGTAGCTTATTAAGGAGGTTTTAGTTAGAGCCGTGATTTCTTAAAAATAATCATTTTTAAAGTACCATTATGTATAACATTCAGGAGAATTAAAGTTTGTGAGTGCCTGTGATTAGTAACACATATCCCAGAACCCTCAAAACAAAGGCATAAACTAGAGTCTCAGCCTCACTACTTCTAGAGAAACTCCTTTCAATTTGGGCCAAACAGAATTTCCTTCCATATCCTTTGCAATTCCGCTCTTTTGCAATCTTTACAATCCTCTAGCCAACTCCCTCTTCCTTTCATAAGGTAGATAACCCACATTTCAACATCCCAACTTACTGCAGTAGTGTCAGTGTGAAACAGGAGAAAAGATCCATCAACCAGATCTGTCCTAGGCTATGGAGACAGTTAACAAATGAGTCTTAGATGAGCTCTACAGTTAAGACAGGTCAGATTAAGCTACAACAAAACACCTCGTGCCTAAAACTATTCCACAGGTCAAGATCATAAAATGATTCCTAATGACCAACTAGAAAATACTGAACACAACTGATTGGAACAGTGTATCTGTGACATCTCTGATTTGTTGAGACATCATTTATCACAGCAGCAGTTCAGAGGTGACATATTTTTGACAAGCACTTCAGAAGAGCCAGGATTATCTTGCTGGTCCAGAGACCATGTCACTTAGCCTTCAGCTGACCCTGCTTTAAGCAACTAATCTAGAGACCTCCAGGTCTCCTGCAATCTCAGTAATTCTGTGATTCTATGAAAAGCAGTTCCTGCCTCTTGCCATGAAGTTATGCCCAAGATCTTTCTGATCCCGTACTGAAACAATTAGAAACAGGGGGAAAAGAACTATGCTGAGAATCTTTGTCAAAAGATCAAGAATGGAATGACAATTTGAGAATAGGTCATTCAGCCTACATCGAATCTGTTCTGAATGCTTTTCAAAATGCACTACTGAAAAAAGAGGAATCTGGTATCTTGGAAAGTGCTTTAAAGACCAAACTTCAAGCTACATGATCAAGGTGCTTCCAGGTATCATCTCAGCTGCAGTAATAGCTGTGAACCTGCAATCAGACCAATTGATAGTAGCAGTTTTGGCACCTATGCAAGTATGGAAGCTGTCCTCATCTACTTTGAGCAGGGACAGCAGCATACAACCATTACTAAGGGTTGCAGGAGCTTCAATTAGAAGGGATTGCAGCCTGCTACATCCTGAAGACATGCCCCAGGGCTCTGATGGACAGCAGCACTCTTCCTACATTATCTCTACACAGGAACAGATATGACTTCAGGACAATGACAGCACTTTCCTGCTCCTGTAGTGTGCTCTCTGCCACATCAGGGAGATGCCCAGAGCCTAGGGACTTCAAAACAGATGCAATCACACAGAGAGAACAGTACTGCAAAACCTTACAAGGCAGTCCCATTTGTGCCACCTTAAGGACCAGGCTCTGGAACATGATGGAAAGGGATCATGAGAGTTCATGGGTGCAATGAAATGAAATTGCTCAGAGCTGGAGGGCCTGAGCAATGCATTTTTGTTCTGTGCAAACTCCAAAGATCTCTGATCCATGAAGAAAGGAAGAAGGGGGAAAAAAAGGCAACAACAACAACAACAAAAAAAAGGCAATTGTGCTGCCTCTGATTTTCTCTCCCTGTGGCTCAGCAGCAGCAGCTAGCCAGAAGACAACAATGCAGCTCCAAATTACATTACCTCCTGCCTGTATTTGCATGTGTAAATCTGGGTGCTTAACAGGGAGCAGTCTGTGGCTTTTTACCAGAGCTTTGACCCATTAGCTCAGTGTTCAGTGTGGGGGAAAATTAAAATCTACACAGCAGTCACCTGCCAACCACTGGATTGATCAAAGAATCAGCAAAAGCATGCACAAACTTCTAAACCCTTCAACAAGCAGCCATAAATGCACATGATCTGTAGCGTCTACCAACAAAAGAACAAATATTCTGCAGGATGAAGTCCCAGAAGAAGCAACAGCATTTTCCACACTTCTCTCTGGTTTCTAAAGTTGCAGGATATACAGAGAAAACAAGCAACTATTCAAGAAAACCCACGAGTAGGCAAAATCTACTCCCTCAACCAAAGCACTGTTGATTTGCATTAAATCCTAGTCTGCCTTACTTCATATGGATCTAACAGCAAGGATGCTAAGCAGATCCATGGCATGTTTAGGTGATCGGAAGTGTTAATCAAAGGGGCTCTGATGCTTCAAGTTTACCTACAGAATATGAGATCTCTCTCATGGAGGTGGAGTCCCCATACACTTTTTCCAAGACTGTTAAAAGTTCAGATGGGTTCTGTTGTGGCTGATGGCCTCTTCCCAAGCTCCTACCTTCCAAGCCAAACCATGTGACTTCTAACAAAGGTTCATTCTGTTTTTCAGGATGGCAGACAAGACAGGACAGTTCTTAATTTGTCTAAATTTCTTCTAACCTCCCAGATTAATTGAGTGTAACTGCATTTTTATAGTCTAGAGAACAGACATTTTTCTCTGTCCTACCAATAATTTTAAAACGAGCAGCACATTCACTGAAATGATGACACTATATGGGATAAAAAAAAACAAGCCTAAATCCTTCCAACTGTTCAATTGAAGACACCCCACTAAAGAATTCTTTCTCTTATAGTAAGAGTGTTTTCTGGTGAAGATTGCTCTTCACAAGCTCCCTTGTTTGAAGCTAGGTGACCTTAGAATAACTGAATTGTTTAGTTGGAAAAGACCTTTAAGATCATCACTACTAGTCAGGATCTCATAGCAGATTCTTCCCCTTTTTCCTCTTTATCAAAGTGCAATGACCTACAGTGAACTTACAGAACCAGGTGTCAAACATAGACACAGCATTTCAGGCTTCCATTCCATTTCAGGCTCCACCTTTCCTTCTAGACTACAGATTTCAGTGATGTCTGAACCACGAGGGCAATTCTTGCAACATATTCATTTGTGTTTTTCCAGATGTTCTATTTTCCAAAGATTTTTTCTGGCTACATTAGCCCTGCCACAGTGTAAGTCTGTTATTTTATATATTGATATATGAGGCTTATTCTCTGCAAGATACTAATGAATACAAGAATAAAAACAGCACAGGAACATAGGAGGCTCCACGTGAACATAAGGAAAATTCTTTCTTCACTGTGAGGGTGACAAAACACTGGAATGGGCTGCACAGAGAGGCTGTGGAATCTCTTTCTCTGGAGACATTCAAAACCCACCTGCATGCATTCCTGATCTACTCTAGGTGATCCTGCTCTGGCAGGGAGGTTGGACTAGATGATCTTTCGAGGCCCCTTCCAATCCCTAACACTCTGTGATTCTGTGAAACTACATGCTAGTATAAATCTTGATCTCATGACACAAAGTTGAGGAAAGTCTTCTCAGTAATTATTTATCAGTGTTCAAGCCACCCTTGAAACCTGTGTTGGAGCCCCCATTCCTGGAGGTATTTAAATGACACATAGATGTGGTGCTGAGGGATTAACAGTTGGACTTGATAATCCCAGAGGTCTCTTTGAACCAAAACAATTCTCTGATTTCCTGACCCTAAGATGAGCAAGACTTGGCAGCTGCTCAGCCTTTCCCAGCTCTTGTGAAAATAGAATGTCCAGTTTTATTTTGGTTATTTATGGAATTTTCAGATCTACTTTGTGATGTACATTACTTAAGTCTAAAATTAAAATAATGAAGATCCCTAACTCCAAAGAAGCTGGGTTACACAACAATTACATAGAATCACAGAATATTAGGGGTTTAGAAGGGACCTCGAAAGATCATCTAGTCCAACCTCCCTGCCAGAGCAGGATCACCTAGAGTAGGTCGCACAGGAATGCATCCAAGCAGGTTTTGAATGTCTCCAGAAAAGGAGGCTCCACAACCTCTCTGGGCAGCCTGTTCCAGTGCTCTGTCACCCTTACAGTGAAAAAGGTTTTTCTTATGTTCACATGGAACCTCCTATGCTCCAGCTTGCACACACTGCCCCTTGTCCTATCATTGGACATCACTCCAAATACTCACCCTTCACATCTTTATAACCATGAATGAGGTCACCCCTCAGTCTCCTCCCCTCCAAGATAAACAGATCCAGCTCCTTCAGCCTTTCCTCAAAAGGGAGATGTTCCACACCCTTCATCACTTTTGTGGCTCACAAAAATATGTATTAGCTTCACTCTTTTTGCCCAGTGTTTCAGAGAACAGCCACCCACCTGCAGCCTTCACACACACACAACAGTGATTTCACACGCCCATTGCTTTCGATGGGCAAGTGGCAATATCATCAGCAGAAAAAAGACATTTAAAATATGGGTTTGTTATAAAGGAAAATATGCAATGGAAGAAGAACAAGATGAAGCCTCTTGTTTACCTGTGTCTTCACACTCTTGTGTCTCTTCCCAAATATGCAGGACAGATCATCTTCACTGCGTGAAGAGAGATCCTTGCCTGAAAGGGGAGAGGGGAAAAAATAATCCACAACTTTCACAGCTGTTTTTACAGGTGAACAAAAACCAGCAGGAGAATGCCAAAGACATTAAATGAAGGCTGACCATGACTTCCACAGACAGAAGGAAATGTGTGTGTGTCTGTGTAGGGAGGAAAGGCTGGTGAGGAGACAACCACAGCCTGCTGGTGTGTGCCCACAGGGAAGCATAGAACAGCAGCTTCTGTTGCCACAGTTGGTATAGGACGATGGGGGAAGACTTGTAAGCTCCTACATGCAGGAAAAGTTGAAGAAGAAAAAGCACATCTTTGGATTCTCCTAAGAATTTCCCATCTCTGACAGTTAGAGAGTCACAGCTCCTCCTTACAGTGAAAAAAATATCCATATTAAGTCAGTTGAGACTTTTCCTTGATTCTTGAAATTGCTTCTGAAAAGGAAAACCTCCACCTCTGCAACACACCAGATTATCCCAATTTAAAACAATGTCAGGGGTGAGGGAGAGATTACTCTAAGCTCCAGGAGGACCATTATTCCCATCTGACTGTTGGGTGGCTACCTGAATATCAGAGATGGAGAAAGGAGAGGGAAGTAATAGTGTGTGAAGTAATAAACCAGAATCAGCAGAAGTTTAGCCAATTCCACAGGCAGACACCTTCATACTGAGTTGTCCACAGTTTGTGTCAGAAAATTATCTTTAAAAAAGAGTCAGCAAAAGTTCAAGAAACAAAATTAGCACAGATAAATCTATTTATCAGGAGTCTGCTGGGGTCCTACTCCACTTCATTTTCTGATTCCAGAATCACTGACCTCCAAATTAATCTAAACACTTGCAGTAGACAAAAAAACTCCAAATAAATCTGACCACTCCACCTGTTTCTTCTTCTCGGGACCCTTAACTGCCCACAGAGGTTAAGCAGACACAGGAACCTAGAGGAGAAGACATCACCCAGCTTCCTAGTATCTCACTGGGCAGCCTCCAGATGTCTTTACCCAAGCAAGCTGGATGTGACTCGTGGCTGTTTTCAGCTTTATCTTGGCCAAGGCTTGGAACATGACAGTTGCAATCCTGCTGCCCCTCCTCTCACTCTACACTTTCTTTCCATGCCTTTTTTTTCTCCTCTCTCTGAAACTTATCCCCCACTTTGCCTGCATTCTCTGGTAGAAAATCAAATTACCTGACAGTCCAAATCCTCTGCAGCATCACAGTGGAACAGTTACTAGGAAAGGAATTGAAATCACTGCCTGAACCTCATATTGGTGTGTATTTCCCAGATGCAAGCCTGTGTGTGGTATCTATCTTCCTCCAGCAGTGAGGCTACAAAACAGCCCCAGAAACGGAAGCTGCCGTTTCTACTGCTGCTGCTCCCTTCTCCCGCTTTTGTGTGAGCTCCTCTTGTTTAGTCTAAAAGGAAGCAGGATTGGACTTGAACAACAAGGGCCACAACAACATCAGCCTTTTCTCAAATAACTTTTTCTCTTTCCCTGAAAAAGGACAATTTCCCTGGTTTTCAGATCACTGAGAGAACAATCAAACAGGGGCCTACCTTACAGAAACACTGCAGCCATACAAATAAGGGATATTGTTAATATAAAAGCTTTGCTTCACATTTTACATGCTCACAAGACACTTATTTTTCCTCTGTATTTAGTAAAAGGCTAAACACTCTTTTCTACCATCTACAACAGGCCCCTGCACTTGCAAGCTCTGAACCAATTTAATTGTTTAATGTCATAAAGTGGCAGAGTCATATTAACATATTTGACTTCAAGGCCAAATCAATCAATCAATCAATTAAAAATTACAACCCCAAATATCAGAATTTGGCCTCCATTCAGACCTCCATTTTAGCAGAGGCATTTGCTACCAGAAAACATTACACAGAGCTTTAAGCTTAATAAGTCAGCCATTAGTGGACACCTATCCCATCCATGCACTGGAACATGTATACACACACACACACATCATCTGCCCAGGGTGTGTGAAAGGGGAAAACACAGCAAGAGATGGAACAACTGGCAAGATGTAAAACAAGACATGGTTGACATAATGTCATCACTCTAAGAAGCAAAGAAATCACTAAGCTCCACGAGTTCTTGATAAGTTTTTCTGGCCACCAACCACTGTCCTCATTTATCCAATAAAGCACCTGGTAGATATAAGAGGGCTTTCCTCTTCCTGCATTCAGGTTTAATCTGATCTCATCCACGTGATCTCTTAGCAGGGGTTACTGGAGATTGCAGGGGATAGTGCCATGCAGATGCCCAAGAACTGTTATCACCTTTGCCTCCCCCTCCCATCCCCTGCCCACGCACAGAACACTCAAGATATTCACTGTTCTTCTATTCAGCTGATGGTTCCTCCAGACACAAATTGTTTTATTCAACAGTATTCAACCCAAAGCCAGACGAAATTGTCCAAAATACAGAGGAACAGCACATAGTAAGCTCTAAGTAAGTTGCTGCAGGGGGTATTTCTAAACCAAGGTTTTACTTGCCAAATTTAGACCCCAGAAGGTAACAGATCACCTTGTCACATGGGTTATTTCCTAATCTTGGTTAGAGCTTATGAAACAACAAAACTCCTCTTACCTTTTGCAAACTTCATATAATGGACACGTTTCTTGGAAGATTTGGATTTTTCTTCAAGACTGAATTTCTTCTTCTGATTGTTCACCGAGGACTCTAAAAAACAAAACACAAAACCCCCAAACAAACAGGTTCCAACCCTGTCCAAGGCACTCTAAGCACCAAATTCAAACATTAGTGTATTTAATTTTCTCTTTCAAAACCAAATCTCAACAACATATCTCAAGAAATGACTGAAGGAAACATGGTTAAGTTCTGATCCAGACATGCTTGATGTTTTTTGCCACATTTCCTTTCCCTTTCCACTTCCAATCTAATATAATTTGAAAAGGCAGATACAGGTATTCCAAGTCAAAAGTCTAATGTACCACCATTTGTACAGTGAGAGAAAAGAATACTAGGTCAGGGCTTAGTGTGCTGTTTGTTATAAAATATCTCCAGTGCCAGATGGAAAGATGTTAGAAACAGTGTAAAACAAACAGTGGTAGAAAGAAAAATGAGAAATATAAAATAATTTCTAAAAAAGCAATAACAAAGCACAGAAAAAATCATCCAGACAGGCTCTCCACTTCTATCATTACACTAAGTGCCTCTACCTGGGCACAGTCTGACACATTTGTGTAAGGAATTTAAACAGTGGCAGAGCTTCTCTGCCCCTGAGGCCAGCTACAATAAATTGCCACGTCCATGTTATTTAATTTTCCCTGCTTCCAGAATAGGGGTTTCCTCTGAACTGTCTGCTGGGAATGGTCTCTGAGGTTGGCTGAGTCCCAGATTCACTAAGGAGCTGTTTGGGAGAATGCTAGCTTGTGCAGGTTAAAACCATGTGAAGGATTAGTCTAAGCATTCCACCGTAGAGGTATCGAGTTCCTGAACTGTGACAGGTTACTTCACTGCTCCAGATGCACTCTTTGCTTTCACAGAGCCTGTTAAATTACAACAAATGCTCTGCCTTCTGGTTAATAACTACTTTATTAGTCCAGTCCTGAAAAGAAGCAGGTACCACAGGATTCTCTGCTCTGGAACTCTGGAAAGTGCTACTCTGATGTTTTTCCCTCTCGGTGGTAACTGGGATGGGTAAGGAAATCAACTCACACCCTGAGGGCCAAGTTGAGTCACTTTCAGATGATCCCACCCCTGAACAATCTGCAGACTAAGGTTTTCTGACACTGCAATTACAGCACCACTTTACTGTTCAATAGACAATGACAACTGATGATGGAGTCACTGACCTAATAATGAAATCTGCTGCCTAACTACCAGAAGGCAGCCTGAGACCTACTCTTTCATTTACACACTAAGCCCTAGTGAGAAGAACAACTAGCTGGCCTAGGGTCAGAGTTTGCAGTTGACTTGAAAATCCTAAAAAGAAAAGGCTAAAGTAAGCACCAAAACTAAAATATCCTGAGCAGAGACGAGGTGCTTGGAGTCTACTCCCTGATCTGCTTGTACAGAAGAGAACATTACACAGCAAAGGACACCCACAGGGCTTCCTCCTCCCCTTCCTTGTACAGTGAAAGGGGCAGCAGCACCGCCTTGTGCCTTCCAGGAGGAATTTCACCACCGAATGTGCAACAGGCAGGCAGATACATCCCTGTGACTTTGAGCAACAGGTAAACCCTCTGACAAACTGAGCGAGCTCTGCAGGAACATTAATGCACTTTCCCAAACAATTTAGTCACAGCAATAAACCCATGTGTCATTTCTGTAGCAAAGCTGATAAATTAAATACTCCAAAGCACATTACAGACACAGCCAACATGTTGTTCCCCACTGGGTTGGGTTAAATGACATTTAAGAGACATTTAAAAGCCCTTTCCAACCCAAAACATTCTGATAGGACAAGAGGAAATGGCCTCAAGTTGCACCAGGGGAGGTTTAGGTTGGATATTAGAAGAAACTTCTTCACTGAAAGGGTTATCAAACACTTGGAACAGGCTGTCCAGGGAGATAGGTGGTTGAATTACCATCCCTGGGGGTGTTGAAAAGACACACAGACATGGTGCTAAGAGACATGGTTTAGCATCAGATTTGGTAGAGTTAGAGAATGGTTGGGCTGTATAACCTTGAAGTTCTTTTCCAAACTAAAAGATTCTGTGATTTGTGTGATTTTACAAACAGGAAAGGAACAGAGTCACCATCACTCAGTATCCTCCAAAAGAGCCAGGAATCAGAACCCCTAACTAGGTGCTCAGATAGAAAAAAAACAGAAAAGAAAAAGCTAAACCAACATACATCAAGAGTATCTAAATGTTGGCATCCTAACCACCATGGGGCCCTTCCTTTCCGACCTCTAATTGCAATCCAACTCTGGCAACTGTTACTAAGAACAATGAAGTTTTTCAGCTGACTTTTAATGCAATTTGAAACTGGATAATGGCCAATAATGTAACATTTGATCCTGCAGCACAGCTGCAGGCAGAGTTATCTGGATGAATTTTGAAACAATTGCCAAAAAAACAAGCCTCAGAGCAATGGTTGGAGCCTGCAAATCACCCAAAGTGATTCTGACCAGCAGCGTTCAGCACGCACCCAACTTTGTCCTCAGCAATTGTAAATTCTTGTCTCAGCTCTTAAAAAGACTAAGGAAAAATAACTGAGTAAACCAGGGAGACATACAGTGTCTAGAGGCCACTTTGCATCAGTACTGATGACCCAGGGAATGCTGCCCAGGTTTAGGAACAAGATAGCCTTGCTCAATGAACCTGCCTCTGTGCTGACTCATTCTGTCCTCGGACAAGTCATTTCAGCTCTCTGCTCAGCAGTTTGCAGCTTTCCCACCAGCTACACCTAAGTGATCCTCCCATGGCTCAAGTTGGAACTTGGGCAGGATTTAGTTATAAAGGTAGAAAGGAACTTGTGGAATTTCCCTACGATATGCTATTCTACTTCTTGAGGACCTCAACTACAGCACCTAGCACCGTGTGGCCTCAGACCATGACTAGGGCTCCAATGCTCAAGCATTAACTTACATCTCAATTTAGAAGAGATGTTTTTAAAGCAGCAGGTTCAGAATTTTAATCCCAGTTCTTCAGGATTAAAAAAGTACCTGGTTTGCCTCCTTCTCTGTCTTTCCTCTCCTACAAAACCTTCTGTGCCCAAATGTTAGGCATGACTGAATGAACAGTTGGTAGATTCACTAAGCAGGCAATTCTGCAATAAGCAGCATGTAGAGAGGTTGCTGTGTCCAAGCAGAAGCCCTTGGTTTAATCACACTCCACAGAGTTGTTTAGATATATGATCAGAGGTTAAACTTGAATCTTAACTAAAGAAGAGATGATAAACCATCTGATGTGTACAATTCCTTCTCTAGGCTCACACTCAACCAGTTCTGCATAAATTCATTTTCACCAAATAAGGCCAAACTCTCCAAAGCTTTATAAATAGCTCCTCTGGGAAGGTTATGTACTCTAAAAAGCTTTGTAAATAGCCCTTTTGGGAAGGTTGTGTGGTTTCCCCACTTGTGTGCTCTACATCAGGGCTACAAAAATCACATTATATAGCACTCACAACAGAGATGCATAACTCCAAGTCAAAAACTAAGCAGCAGCTCTCTGAGGACAGGAAAAGTAGGTCCTTAAGAAACCAACAGAGGATGGAAGCCTGCTGTGACAGTTCATTAGTGAAGGGCAGTGTCCTGGTTTGAGACAGAACAGAACTAACTCTGGTGATTTTACTTAGAAGAAACTGAGTTGAAAAGTAACTGCATGTTCTGCAATTCATGGTATGTTTTTGCAGACACTGCCTGATTCTAGTTCTGGTAACACTGATGTTCAGAGATGCTACCAAGGACTGGTGTGCAGATCAAGGTCATTGCTAAATCTTGTCTACTGTATTGGGAGTGTGAAGTAAAAAGGCTGCACCTGTAGGGAGGAGCAGACAGGACAGGGGACCCTAAACTGATCAACAGTGGATTCCACCCTATTCAGTATAAAGCTAAGGGATCACAAGGGTGAAGGCTCTTCAATGGCCACCTCTGTTCTGCCTTCAGGCCCCATGCATTTTTCAGGCCCCATGCATTTTTCAGGCCCCATGCATTTGTTCCTGAATCCAATTCCCAACTGCTGCCGAGTTCACTCTGCGACTCTCCCACAGCATCAGTGGTGACAGTGAACAGCTGCCATCAGGGATATGGGTTGAATATTGATGTATATCTATTTCATTTTATTGTTATTATTTTAATTACATTTGTTTCAGTTTTCAAATTCATAAGTCTCCCTTATTCCCTTTCTCTTCCCTTTGGGAAGGGAGAGAAGCTAACAGGGAGGGTTTGTCGCTCATTTAGTGGCAGGCCCAGCCCTAACCCTTGACGGAAGGGCAAACCCATTGCAATGGTGAGTGACAGCGTTGTGAGCCTTCAGACTGGCTCTAGCTGCTTTAGAAAAACAAGTGCTGCTCTAGTACATCCCAGCAAAGTGGTCCTGGATAAATAAATAAGTTCAAAACTTAATGTTTGCTTACTCCAACAAAAAGCTTTTAACTGAGCCCCAATGGAGAGCCAAACCAATCCACTGAGATTAACATACCCAGGCACACAAACCTGAGTGTGGTCATGAACAGCAACACGTCTTTTGGCTCCCCTGATTTTGGGGGAGAAGGGGGAGTTATCTGCCTCAGCAGCCCTCAGCTAGCCTTTTTAGGCAAGGAATGGAACAGCATCTGGCTGAGCAATGCATGAACCTACCTGTTTCACCCTGTCCATGGCAATCATTCAGTTCAGCCAGAAGCTGGTTGAAGTCATCCTGGTGAGCAATCCAGTTGTCCTGTAAGTATCACTCAGATGAATACAAGGCCCATAGTAAGCCTCAGCACTCTAAGTAACTCAGCTTTATATACTCAGTCCTTGTTGCTGGGAGCAATCCTCAGAAACTCCACAGATGGCAACACTAACAACAGCTCATCAGATGCTCCAAAGTGCAAAAATTGTAACAGGTTGCATTTGCAGTCCTTAAATAATACTGAGCTGCTGCTGGCTGTGCCCATCCCACCTGCACAGAATGTTTTCAAATGTAAGTAGGAAATACTAGGGTCATTTCTAGCAACAATAAAGTTACTGAAGAGGTTGATAATGAGACAAGCACCTTTAGGACCATGTTCTGCTCTGCCTATGTACCTTAAGTTCAGTCAGAAAGGTAACTTATCAGGAACAGGGACAGAAGACAATGAAGTGGGGCAGGAGACACAGGGAAAAGGCAAGTATTTCAATGGTTTGCTTGGAAATACTAATCCCTGAATAAAATAATCTCTGAACAGCCAGCCCTCAGCACCACTGTAACCTTTCCAAGTAGACATTTACTCCTAAAACACCTAAAAAAGCAGAACTGCACTCCAGGACAAGAGTTTCTGCACAGACAGTCAAGCAGTTACATGCTGCCAGGTGATGTGATGAGATTTCACTTACATTCCATCATAAAGAGAGTACTTTAGCCAAAATTGGAGCCTTTTCCTTACCTGGCCCTAGTGCTCACCTCATGATTGATGGTAGCTCCTAGCCCCAGAGTGTTGTTTTTCACCCGAACCTTGATATGTTCTGTATTTCCTTGTTCCTGAGCCCCAAGACCCTAAGGAGGATTTAAGGGTAAAAAATGTAAGGATTTTACAGCAGTGATTGAAGAAAAAAAAAAATTAGAGTTTTGTACTGCCAGGCAGTTTGCAAAAAATACACCAAGAAATCACAATTTCACATTGATTTGCTTCCCTGTAACTGAATTTATTCAGGCATTAGCACATGAGATATTAAGTGTTGGGTTTTTTTTTTCCTTTTTTAATTTACTACTTAAGCCTCCAGCAAAGCATTATAAACACTAAAATAGCAACAACCTTAAGTACTTGGGTGATTAATCAGGAATCCACCTGACATTCCAAGGCTAGTCAAAAGTGTTTACAATTTTAAAACCAAGAGACTAGATAAAAAGAAGGTGTCTTTCACCAAAAATACCTGTCACTGGGAAGGCAGCTGTGTAATGGCTCTAAGACAGAAGCCACATAGAAAACACAACACACACTGAAGTTATATGTGGGGGAAGTGGGAAAAAGAATGGTCAGACTGGAGCTAGCAGAACATGAAGAACTTCTTCCATCTAATTCACACTGATAAGCTGATGAAGATACTGGAGTTAAACAAATATCACACCCAGAGAGAATGGTGGGGGTTCAGAGAAGATCTAGCCCAATACCCTTGCAAAACCAGGGTCACCTAGAGCAGGTTGCACAGGATGATGTCCAGGCAAATTTGAAATCTCTTCAGAGAAGGAGACTCCATAACATCTCCAGGCAGCCTGTTCCACAGCTCTGGCACTCTCACAGGAAAGTTCTTCCTCACAGATGGAATTTCCTGGGTTCCAGTTTGTGCCATTGCCCCTTGTCCTGTTGCTGGGAATCACTGAAGTAAGACTGTCCTCATCCTCTTTATTTTTACCCTTTGGATATTGATAAGCATTGAGAAGGTCCTTTCTCAGTCTTCTCCAGGTTATCAGCCCCAGATTTCTCAGCCTTTCCTTGTCAGAGAGACACTCAAGTCCCCTCATCATCTCTGTAGCTTCTGCTGGACTCTCTCCAGTAGTTCCTTGTCTCTCTTGCACTGGGGAGCCCAGAAGTGTGCACAGGACTCCAGATTATGGCCTCAGTAGGGCAGAATAGAGGTAGAGACTCAATTCTATGAATTAATTAAAACTTAGTAAAACAAGCCTAGCCTTGGATTTCTCTGTGTAGCCTGCCGTGGCCTCCCATTTCATGAGCCAGCAATCATATGTGGTTCAAAGAGTACTGAAGTCAAGGATCTGGCATTGGTTCCTGTAGGCTTTAGACCAGACAACATGTTAAGAGTCTGGAGCTTGAGCACTCTTTTTATATCAACTGCATGCATGGTTATTTACTGTGTGCAAGATTAACACAGATACCTGAATGAGAGTGGAAAAAAATTGTTCTGAAATGCTCTGATTGTATTTTAGGCAGCCAACTTCTCTGAGCATAGATAACTTTGCTGTCAGAACACTGTTGTTTTCAGAGTGTGAAGGAAAGGCCTCATGTTGCTTTCTGTCTTCCCCCTCTTCTCATCTTCTTCATGGCAGTAAGTTTCCTACTTGAGCTACCAGATCTTCCTTTACAACAGCTCTACAGGAAAGATTTATGTCCCCATTCCACTCCAAACCCAGAGAAATGGAACTTTAGCTTGATCAAATCAATGAGCTTTTGCCCATCTGTGCAGTAAAATTAAGCAGCTTACACTAGTCCTGTTATTAGTAGTATTGGAATTGGGTCAGGGCAGGATGTACAGCCAAGTGTCCTGCTTGCTTTCATACTTTTTTTGGTTAGCAGGAGGTAAACTTTTCATTCCACTGACCAAATAAACTGTACTGGATTTCTAACACCGACAGACTTCTTCAAATATGCCTCACTGCTTTGACAGCCATATATACCCAGGATCTCTCCACTACTCCACCACATAAATATGTTATTTATGATAGCCACACACTCAGCTGATGATTTGTTACTGCTGGCACATCTGGTAAAATTGGCCAGGTACAGAAAGTAAAGCTTTAAACCAACTGCTCTTTCCCCTGCCCCCCAGATTGTACAATTAGGAAAGATAATACTAAGCCTAAACATTACTTCCCAAATTTGAATGTTTGTGGGTTTTTTTTAGGATAGAAACCTGACAGGGAGTGTCTCTCTGTGATAGATACTGGGAGACCTGGGCCTGTTCAGCCCAGGGAAGAGCAGACTGAGAGGGGACCTTATCAATAGCCATCAATATTCAAAGGGCAGAAGTCAAGAGGATGGGGCCAGAATCTTTTTAGTGGTGTTCAGTGGTAGGAAAAGGGGCAGCAGGCACAAATTAGAACACAGTAGGTTCCTCCTGAACATAAGGAAAAATCTTCTTTCCTGTGAGGTTGCCAGAGCATTGGAACAGGCTGACCAGAGAGGTTGTGGAGTCTCCCTCTCTGGAGAGATTACAAATCCATCCATACCACAATCCTGGGCAACCTGCTCTAGGTGAACCAGATTTAGCAGAGGGATTGGACTAGATGATCTCCAGAGGTCCCTTCAACTTCCACGATTCCATGATTCTCTGAAAAGGATCCTAATTTTCTTTCTTAAAAAAAATTAAAAAGTTAGGAGAGGAAACCTAGGAGAAGAATTAAATAAATATGCAAGTTTTGGATGCATTCAGGTCATTAAAGTGCAAGCCCAAATCTCAGCTTTGCTGAGGCACCTCTGTGGAAACTAAACTGCTTTAAAGGGCTGGCTGAGAAGTCTGCAGATGTCTGCACTTATCTAGAGGTTATTCTTAGCACCAGACACCAGCTGCCTTACCCTACAGGTACAGGCTGAAGCTGGGAAGGAACACAGCCCACAAAGCTGCATTTTGGCCATTCAAGGAACAGATCAGAAATAACCTTTAAAAACAGGTAAGAGATTAAAGCAGGTCCTGGAGTTCCTTGAAACTCTACCATTTAGAAAGATCTGAGGGCATAATGGCAACTTAAAAACTTCAACTACCACCTGGTTTAAGGTGCCAACTCCTCCTCTTGGGGACATTACCTTGTCAAAGGAAGAAAAAACTGGAAAGCAGGACAGGTGCAAGTAACTACCTTAGTAAAAACTGTAGAGATCTAACATTGCCCAAATCTCCTGTGAGCTTAAGAGAATAAATCAATAGAAAGAATAAGGATGTTTTAAATACTGAGATCATGAGTCCCTCAGCAGAATTCCACCCTTCATCCAGACAAGTGTCCTTTAAATCATACCTTTCCCTTGGACCAGCCCATCTTCTCCAGCATCTTCTGACCAAATTTAGATTCATCTTTACTCCAAGCACTGTTTTGGGGGTCTACAGACCACTTTTGCCTTCTACGAGCTAGAGCAGGAAGGGGGAAAAAAAATAAAACAAAATCAAACAGGGTCTGTTGACATTTTCAGCGTTCTTGGTATTTCATCAATTCAAGGAAAGCTCTTCACTGAAAAGAAAAACATTGTGGGAGTTCAAGTCTACTAAACCTTATATTGCACACAAAAATAAGTCCAGTAAAAATTGCAATTATTAATTTGGAAAATGCCCAAATAAAATGGCAATAGAATCTGTCATCCCTAAGCATGGGCTGCATGGAAGGCTTCAAGGGTTACCACTTAGGTGTACAGGCTTAAATTCCACCTTTATTCCAACTTTGCTTTACTTGTGGCTTCAACACAAAATCTATAGGGGATTCAACCTCAGTGCAGGCTCTCCCAGTTCTGGACAGCATCCACTGGCCAGTCTTCTGGAAAGACACTGTTTACAAGGGCCTGTAGTGATAGGACAAGGGGCAATGATTTCAAACTAGAGAAGAGTAGACTTAGATTGGATGTTAGGAACAAGTTCTTTACCATGAGGGTGGTGGAACACTGGAACAGGTTGCACAGCTGAGGCTCTATCCCTGGAGATATTCAAGGTGAGGCTCAAAAGGGCTCTGGACAACCTGATCTAGTTGAGGATGTTCCTGCTTACTGCAGAGGGGGTTGGAATAGATGCCCTTTGGAGGTCCCTTCCAACCCAGACCATTCTATGATTCTTTTTACCACAACGCGGAAGTTTTAATGTTTACCTCCACAACAAAAGATAACTCAAAAATCAAATGTAAGTGACCAGAGAAATTGGTTTATAGAACAAACCAGTGAGATTTCAGCTTTTGGATTTGCTGGAAAATGGTTTACATGGAAAATAAAAAGTCACCAGAAATTACTTGTAGGTGTTAAGGGACCCAAATGAGAGTGGAGGCTCCTTTGTCCTAATCCCCTAGACCTCCATATGCGTGCTCGTCTCTATTGTCAGGAAGAGCTTCACTGAGATCAAGGGAGAAAAGCTAACACAGTTAAGCAGCCACTTGAAATATGCACCTACATACATGCAGGAAGACAACCTAAATAAACAAGACAAAGAATGGAAACAGGAAGATTACAAACTTTATTAAACGCTATGGGAAATGGTGGATCAAAACCGACCGATTAACCCAAGGCCACACAAAGCCAGTGAGAACCCAAATCCACTGAGACACGTTCAACATAATCAGGAAATCACCTTTCCCAAAAATGCCACACTTCAGATTTAGGTCAAAGGGACAGAATATTACAAGGATGTTTGGTTCATTATTTGTAGCAGCCTGTGCTGCTAACAACAGGTGGTGAAGTGCCACCGCGGGCTGTGACTTGAAAAGCACAAACAAATTAGGGTTTCCTGCTGCCCCACTGGGAACAAAAACTCTGGCTCCCTTCATTCATTTATTGCTGTGTTTGAAATACCAGCTAGGGATCTGGGACAACTAATGTTTTGCCATCTTTACTCATCCAAGATGCAAATATGAGGACCCAGTTTTCCAGTGGTCTGCCAAGGGAATCAACTAAAAAGCTGCCAGCAAAAGCTAAGTCCTATAAAAACAGGGAACATCTTGGCTGCTGCTTTCATGTGTAGCTCACAGAGAAACAAACAACATAACAAGAAAGACAATCAAAACAAACAAATGTATTCTGTTATGCTCTCTGCAACTTGTTCCCCAGGTGGTGACTTTGCAAATCCCAAGAAATTAAATTCAAGGCAACTCTTACAGCTGTAAAGCCACTGTATGTGCCTAAGGATTTGTGCATGCAGCAGAGGTAATCGATGTCAACTTCCAATTAACTTCCAAATTAACTTCCAAACAGAGTTGTTTGACGCAGTTCAACTAATCCACCCTAAAAGTTAATTTCTATTAATTTTCCTGGATATATCTCTGTAGAGAAGCCCTAAGATGTTTTACTCCCAGAAGGATGCTGGTAACAAAACACAAGGGCACCTAATACTGAGATTTCTCAAGCCTGAAATTTCCAGAGGCCTTCCCTTTCCCAGCCCTTGCAATACAACTATGTCAAACCTCTTAACTACTACTGTGGGATTAATCCTCACATTTCTCTCAGGTTAACACATTCTTACCCTCAAACATGTTAAGGTAGATGCAGGAAAACAAAGAAACTTGCTTCCATCTCTACAGAATTATTTAAGAATCACAGAATCATAGAATTGTCAGGGTTGGAAGGGACCTCAAGGATCATCTAGTTCCAATCCCCTACCAATGGCAGGGACACCTCACACTACATCAGGTTGCTCAGAGCCACATCCTGACCTTAAAATCCTCCAAGGATGAGGCTTCCACCATCTCCCTGGGCAACCTGTTCCAGTGTCTCACCGCCCTCACGGGGAAGAATTTCTTCCTAACATCCAATCTGAATCTACCCATTTCTAGTTTTGCTCCATTCCCCCTAGCCCTATCACTACCTGACACCCTAAATGTCCCTTCCCAGCTTTCTTGGAGGCCCCCTTAAATACTAGCAGGCAAAAATAAGGTCTCCTCAGAGCCTCCTCTTCTCTGAACAGCCCCAAATCTCTCTGTCTCCATAGAAGAAGTGCTCCAGCCCTCTGATAATCATCACGGCCCTTCTTTAGACAAGAACAACTTCACGCCACATACAGAAAATAAAAACACAGAATGGTTTTGGTTGGAAGGGACCTCCAAAGGTCATCTTGTCCAAACCCCCCCTGCAGGGACATCCACCACTAGATCAGGTTGCTCAGAACCTTGTTGAGCCTGATCTGGAGTACCTCTAGGTATGAGGCCTCAACTACCACCTTGGCCAACCTGTTCCAGTGTTCCACCACCCTCATGGTAAACAACTTGTTCCTAACATCCCAGTCTGAATCTACTCTTCCCTACAGATGTTATTTTGTGACTTAGCTGAAAGGTACAGTCAAAGTAGCAATAAACAATCAGACAATCTGGACTGTTCTCTAAATTTAGGTTTTAATCATTTTCTCTTCTCTAACTTCAAACCACTGCCCCTCATCCTATCACTACAGGCCTTTGTAAACAGTCACTCTCCAAATCTCCCTTTTCCATACAATACACACACACACATAAAACAATAAAAAAAGAAGACTGTTCAGTCAACAATTCATCAGAAATGTTTGTTCACTAGAGGAAACAGCACTCCAACGTGACCTGGACAGGCTGAAGAGCTGGGTGCAGGCAAACCTCATGAAGTTTAATAAGGACAAACGCAGGGTCCTACATATGGGGAGAAATAACAGCAGGCACCAGGACAGGTTAGGGGCTGCCCTGCTGGAAAGCAGCTCCACAGAGAAAGACCTTGGAGTGCTGGTGGACAGCAAGTTCTCCATGGAACAACAATGTGCTCTTGTGGCCAAGACAGCCAATGGCATCCTGGGATGGATCAAGAAAGCTGTGTCCAGCAGGTCTAGGGAAGTTCTTCTTCCTCTCTACTCTGCCCTGCTGAGACCACACCTGCAATACTGTGTCCAGTCTGGGGCTCCCCAGTTCAAGAGAGACAGAGACCTGCTGGAGAGAATCCAAGGGAGAGCCATGAGGATGCTTAGGGGACTTGAGCATCTCCCCTATGAAGAGAGACTGAGAGCCCTGGGGCTGTTCAGTCTTGAGGAGACTGAGAGGGGATCTGATCAATGTCTATCAATATCTGAGGGGTGGGTGTCAAGTGGAGGGGGCCAGGCTCTTTTGGGTGGTTCACAGTGATAAGACAAGGAACAATGGGTTCAAACTTGAACATAGAAGATTTCAGCTCAACATGAAGAGAAACTTCTTTACAGTGAGGGTGACGGACGCTGCTCAGGGGGGTTGTGGAGTCTCCTTTTCTGAAGAATTTCCAAACCCCTCTGGATGCATTCCTGTGCAGACTACCCTAAGTGATCCTGCTCTGACAGGGGGTTGGATCTGATGATCTCTTGAGGTCCCTTCCAACCTCTGATATACTGTGAGACTGTGATACTACCTTCTAGCTAATTCAGCTCAGAAGTGAATATGATCTTTCGGGCTGCTCATAAAATGATGCTACAGATAACAACACAACTCTGAGCAAGCAGCACCATCCAGTGGAGAAAAGTTTCATTTCTCCAGATAATTCACTCTGACACTCCTATCATTTGAAAAAGATAATTGCTAAACCTTTTCACCAACTCTGTGCCTGCAGCATGTGTTTTAACATGAAACATTTAACATTTCTGAAAGTTCTCTATCAGTTCTAACCTAAACCCCTGCTGCATGCTCCATACAACACAGAAAAATAATAAACAGGTTAAATTTCTCCAACAAACAGAAAAATCATACTGCCAACAACGAGATTTCATTTTTAACTGAAGCTATGAAACCCATAATTAACTTTTTTTTTTTTTCCAATAAGATAGACAAAGTTTCTTAAAAGTTATGAAGAGTTAAAGAGAAAAAATACAAACTAACTTCTTTGGACATTTCTGCGACTGATAGTTTTGTTTTTTTTTTTTTAATTCAAACCAAATAAGCATAGATCAAGTTTGTCCCTTCTCAGTTTAGTTCACAGCATCACATAAGCTGAAAGGACCTCAAGATCATTAACTTCAATCCCTCACTTAAGCAGGTTGCATTTCTTGTGTTTCAGTTTGCACTTGTTGCTTCTTGTCCTGTCATTGGGTACTGTTGAGAAGTTGCTATAAGTAGCTTCTCAGCTCACTACAGGGCAGGCATTGAGGTGATGGAGCAGGTTCAGAGAATGGCAACAAAGCTGGTGAAGGGTGTGGAGCACAAGTCTCCTGAGGAATGGCTGAGGGAACTGGGGTTGTTTAGCCTGGAGAAAAGGAAGTTCAGGACAGATCTTTTCTCTCTAACTACCTGAAAGGAGGTTATAGCAAGGTGGAGATTGGTCTATTCTCATGAGCAGCAACTGCAGGAGAGGAAACAGCCTCAAGTTGTGCAGGGAAAGGTTTAGGTTGGACATTAGGAAGAATTTCTTCACTGAAAGGGTTGTCAAGCCCTGAAACAGGCTGCCCAGGGAAGGGCTGGAGCCTTCATCCCTGGAGGGACGTAAAAGGCATGTAGATGTGGTGCTGTGGGATGTGGTTTAGCAGCAGTCTTGGAGGTGCTGGGTTAACAGCTGGACTCTATAACCTTAAGGGGTTTTCCAACCTAAATGATCTTGTGTTCTATGGTAAGTGCCTGAAATCCATCTGCTTTCACAGCTATAGCAAAACCAAGTAACTGGCCTCAACTTTTTTCTAATCTACTAATAAGAGCATCAGAACTAGATCCAGAACTACAAACAAAAAGGTAAGTGTAACATAACTTCACAGTTGTAACTGCAGCTGAAGGGGAGGAACTAAGACATCGACACTCCAAGGGTGGCTCATAGCAATGAAGTTTTGTCTTTAAGGTGTCTGATTTTAGAATTCACAAAACAGAGAAGCTCTCTTATTAATACACTGGCACAGTGTATTCTACCAGTGAGGTGGTAGAAGCCCTATCCGTGAAAATATTCCAGGTCAGGTTGGATGGGGCTCACTCTTTTAGTTTTAAAGCCATCCCCCCCTTGTCCTGTTCACAGTCTCACAGTATATCAGAGGTTGGAAGGGAACTCTAGAGATCATCAGGTCCAACCCCCCCTGCCAGAGCAGGATCACTTAGGGTAGTCTGCACAGGAATGCATCCAGGTGGGGTTGGAAAGTCTCCAGAGAAGGAGACTCCACAACCCCCCTGAGCAGCCTGTTCCAGTGCTCTGTCACCCTCACTAGAAAGAAGTTTCTCTTCATGCTGAGGTGAAATCTTCTATGTTCTAGTTTGAACCCATTGTTCCTTGTCTTATCACTGTGAACCACCCAAAAGAGCCTAGCCCCCTCCACTTGACACCCACCCCTCAGATATTTATACACTTTTATGAGTATAAATCAATCTTCTCAAGACTAAATAGCCCCAGAGCTCTCAGTCCCTCTTCACAGGGGAGATGGTTGAGTCCCCTAATCATCCTCATGGCTCTCCATTGGATTCTCTCCAGCAGGTCTCTGTCTCTCTGGGGAGCTCAAAACTGGACACAGGATTCCAGGTGTGGTCTCAGCAGGGCAGAGTAGAGAGGTAGAAGAACTTCCCTAGCCCTGCTGGACACACCTTTCTTGATGCATCCCAGCAGTCTGTTGCAGCAGACTGCTAAAAAGACTGTCCACATCTTTCTTATAAACCTCTTTTCAGTATTGAAAGGGCGTGTACAGACAAGAAGGTGAGACAAGTCCAAATGCCAACCCTAGACGCGCTCAAAAGACCAATGCCTACACACACAGAGCTCCGCTGCGTCCTGCCTGGCTGACACACTGACCCAGCCCCAAGCATTGAGGGCAGCTCTCCTTTAATACATTGTCACATCGTGGCGCTGAAATGGAATGCCGGCTCTAAAGGCGTCTGAGGGACATTCCCGCAGACTTTATACACGTTCCCCCTAAGCCAGGAAGCGACACAGCCCCACAAACCCGTCCCCAGCCAACGCGAGGACTCCGGGGACCCGCCAGCATCCAGCCGGCCACGCTCGGGACGGACAGCGTGGCCCCTGCCACAACAGCGAGAGAGGTGCGAAAGGGCTTGGAGCCGCCTCCCAGGATAACAGCTCTTGGCTGGACCACAGCCCGCTCTCAGGGGTATCGCCCGAGCCCCACCGGCGCGGTCTCTCCCCGCGGGGATCGGCACTCACGCTCCGCCAGCATCGCCATCTTGGGGACCTGCCTGTCCCCGCGGCGCAGGCAAAGAAACACTGCCAGGCGCCTGCCCGGCGAGGGGACCTTTGTGATCCCGGGCGCACAGAGAGGCATCGAAGAAATGCCTGATTGAAAAGTCCCGAAACAGGCGAGCGCAGCGTGCACCCCCGCGGAAGCGGAGCGTGGATGTCTCCTAAAATTCTACTAAAGATACAGAAATTCTACTAAAGAGATCAAAAGACGTGTTGCTTTGTGTATTGGCTACTCTCCTGCGTTTCTCTGTGGCTACTGGATAGGCACTTTGAGAAGCACTCTTTTGCCGCAGCCTCCGCCTCCTCAGAGAGGGCAGAACCCCGCCGGGATCTGCGGTGCCGCCTTCCTCGACCTGCTGGCGCTCTGCTTCGGGTGCAGACCAAGTTACAGTTGGCCTTCGCTGTCCGATATTCAGATTTTCATCCACCGCAGGGATGTGTGGTTAAAATTAACCGCAGAGCACTCAGAATCCTCAGGGAGATGAATGTCCCTGAACTGGCCCAGTTCCGTACCCGCGTTAGGGGGCAGAGCGATGGGTGGCGGGTGGACCCCTCATACCTTGTGCGCCGTCCTCTTGCCTGTCGTCTTGTAATAAAGCTGAACTCGTCATGGCTGTGTCTTGGCATGCTGCCCCAAGGTGTCTTAACAGCACCAGCCTGAAGCCCCGGGGAAGTTGCATCTTGATTCCCATTTCCCAAGTTACAAAGATTCTGTACCAAACCCAGAGCTTCCTTCCTATCACATCAGCCAAGTGCTTCTTGTCTTGCTCACTTCAGATGGGGGGGGGGAAGAGGTTTTTTGTTGTGGTGTTTTGTTTTGTTTTTTGTTTGTTTGTTTGTTTTTTTCTGCAACAAGATTTGGGGCAGTTTGATCTGAGCCAGGCATAGAACAGCTGCTTTGGAATCGGTCAGGCCAGAAGCAGAGAGAGAGACCTTGGTATGCAGGAGGCTTCCTGCAGTTTTCTTTGTTTTGGGGCAATTTGATCCAGAGTGCTTTGATTGTATTGAGGTTAATGATGGTGATGATAGGATTGAGTATTTACAGGTAAGAATCAGGGGGAAGGCAAGGAAGTCTGTTGGAAGTCTGTTATAGACCACCTAACCAGGATGAAGAGACAAAATAGTCCTTAGGCACCTGGGAGAAGTCTTGTGATCACTAGCTCTTGTTCTTCTGAGGGACTTCCCTGACCTCTGCTGGAGAGGTCACAGCAGAAAGGGAGCAGTCCTGGAGGTTCCTAGAGTGTGAGGAGGATAACTTCCTGACACAGCTGGTGGTGGAGCTGACTAGGGAACGTTCCCTGCTGGATCTGCTGTTTGTGCTCAGAGAAGAGCTTGTGGGTGCTGTAACACCTGGAGACCGTCTTGGGCAGAGCAATCACAAAGTGCTACGTGGAGGTTTTGTATTGTGTGCATCCTGTCTTTTGCCCATACTGACTCAACTTACTTTTGTCTTTCCATTTCATTCTGGGGTTCTGAAATGCAGACCCCTGGTGTCTTTGCTGTCTCATCCCCAGCTTCAAGTGTTCTAAGGGTCTCTGCACCTTGGCTCAGGTCATTGACAGAAGTCCTAACAGGATAAGAACAGATGGCCCACCACTCTTTCTAGATCCATCCTCCCATTTGGATAACAATTGGATTAGAGCTCCCCCAGATCAGCTTTTCAAACTGCTTTGCTTCCTTGCTTTTAAATTTAGATTACATTTCCCTATTTGCATTTAGATTACATTTCCCCGGATTCTAAAGGCTGTATAGATAAAGAAAGCAGAAATTAAAACCGTGTCTTTCCCTCTGTAAGGTTCATTCTGTCAGTCAGCAAAGTTAGATTGGTACAATGGAGCTTGTTCTTGGCAAATCTATAAACTTACAAATAGCCTGTTGATTTTTTTTAATTAGTTTTTTTATTCAGTTCCTACTAAACCAGCTGCTCTGACTGCCCCCGTTCCTCTTTTAAAGAAGGATATCAAACTAGTCCTTTCATAGTATTCTAAGCCACATCTACCCACATGAGAACTTCTCAGTGTGTGTTCTCACCAGAATTTTTTTGCTAGTTCTCTGTGTGCTTTCAAGTCACATTCATCAGGCTTGACTGACATGAAAACAAATAAATCATGGCCAAGTGCAAGGTCCTGCACCTGGGTAGGGGCAATTCTCACTATCAATACAGACTGGGGGGTGATGTGGTTGAAAGTAGCCATGGGGTACTGGTAGATGAAAAGCTGGACATGAGCCAGCAGTGTGCACTTGTAGCCCAGAGGCCAACTGTGTCCAGGGATGCATCCGAAGCAGCATGGCCAGCAGGTCAATGAAGGGGATTCTGCCCCTCTGCTCCTCTCTGGTGAGACCTCACCTGGAGTACTGAATCCAGCTCTGGAGTCCTCAGCGCAGGAAAAACATGGACCTGTTGGAGTGGGCCCAGAGTAAGTCACAAAAATGATCCAAGGGCTGGAACTCCTCCTCTGTGAGGACAGGCTGAGAGAGTTAGTGTTGTTCAGCTTGGAGAAGAGAAGGCTTTGGGGAGACCTCATTGAAGCCTTTTAGTACTTGAGAGCCTGTAAGAAAGATGGGGACAGACATTTTAGCAGGGCCTGTTGTGACAGGACAAAGGGTGATGGTTTTAAATTAAAAGGAAGAAATGCTTTACACCATGTGTAGTGAAACACTGGCACAGCTTGCCCAGAGAGGTAGTAGATGCCCCATCCCTAGAAACAGTCCAGGTCAGGTCAGGCAATTCTCTGAGCAACCTGATCTGATTGAAGATGTCCTTGATGACTGCAGGGGAGTTGGACTAGATGACCTTTAGAGATCCCTTCCAACCCAACCCACTCTATGATTCTACCAGGTTGTGAGATCTTTCAAACTTTCACTTAACGTTTCCCTCCAGGAGGGAAACTCTTGAGATGTGATCGACCTTAGAAGGGCTTTCTTTCTGTTTTCTTGTTTTCCTTTTATTAAATTCATACACAGCAGAGACCTACATGGACAGTCTTGGACAGGGTCTGCCTTAACTGCATAGAAAGGGTACCTGCAACCTGAATTCCTGGTGCCCATCTTTCTGCTGACCCCAAGGGAGTTGAGATAACCAGCTGATGCCCTGGATATCTCTAGTAGAATCCAATAAGCCCTGCTCCCTTTCTGAGGGAGGACAGCTCAGATGAACTCTCATGTCACCACCAGCTTCATGATTCTGGTAGTTCTAAGTCACTTCATCTGCTTTATGGTGTTTGCAGGTCACCCACCAGGATCCTTCTTCCTTTACATCTCCACCCAGGGACTATCAGCAGTGGCTACTCTTTGCTGTGGTCTGGATCTGAAATGTAAGGTGATGTATGCTCCCCTCCGACATCACTCTGCCTGTGTATCTTGAGCAAAATACTCCTCCTGGTAGTAATGGCCATTTCCATGAACTACCCCTCTAAGGCTCTAAAGACCTTCTCACTTGCTGCAACTACCTTAAGGGAGGCTGCAGCAAGGTAGAGGTTGATCTTTTCTCCCAAGGAACATGCCATACCACAAGAGGAAATGACCTCAGGAAAGATTTAGGTTGAACAATAGGAACCATTTCTTCCCTGAAAGGGTTGTCAAGCCCTGCAACAGGCTGCCCAGGACAGCAGTGGAGTCCCCATCCCTAAAGGGCTTTAAAAGATGTTTAGATGAGGTGCTGAGGGACATGGTTTAGTGCTGGGTTAATGGCTGGACTTAATGACCTTAAAAGTCTTTTCCAATCCAAACGAGTCTATGATCCTACGAGGTCTGTGTTACATCAGCTACCGTGCTGTGCATGCATTCAGTGTTCAAACAGTCACTTACTTGCCTGAGCTGTTTCACACCAGCCAAATACTGCTTCCTTTTTTCGGTTCTGGAGGGGTGGAAATCTCTCTGAGACCTGAGTGCAGTTTTTGATGACTCCAGTAGGTAGCACCATGACACACGCCTTTGACTCAGCTTTGCTGTGCTCCCACGACACCACCCGAGGTGGCAGACTGGAAGTCATTTCTGTTAAATGATGCCTCGAGGATGAGGTTTGCTTCCTGTTTGCTTTTCAAACTTAATATTCGACTACATCAGAGCACTTCTATTTCCAAAGCTGCCTTACTCCCCTGCTTGCAAAGAACCACAGCTCGACACACAGGTGAGATACACCTGCTTTAATTATTGCTGACTGTGTTTGCTGAACAGTAGTCTTGAGGTCACAGTCCAAATTACTCTACAGAGAGGCAGACAAAGTTCTTGCAAATTAATAGTTTAAAGTGCTGACCCTAAAACCCCCATTTAATTACATGAATATGTGCAGGGGCAGTGTAATGAGGCATTAGGCACAAAAGGGGAAGGTTCCATCCAGGGGTAATTACTGTATTTCACAATTACATACCTGAATGAAAGCTGATGTCACAGGAAAGAAAAATATGTCTGCCTAGATATGTGTGTTTGTCTTTCTGTTTTCTTCCAAGAGGAAGAACAGCTGATAGGAGTGATTAGAACCTTCTAAGAACAGAGCCTGAAATCCTATTCCCAGAGTGCTTGGAGTAGTTGAAATGTAGCTCTTCTCTGAAAAATAAAGTGATAAAGATGCCTGCTGGGCATTATATTTAGAGTTCTCCAGTGATTCCTCCCAAGGGTCTTACTTGAAACGAGGTGTTTCCTGACAGCCAGCACTGCAGAGATCAGTTAAGGCTCAGAGATTTGATCAGGGTGTTTTCCTCCTGGCACATCGTTATTGATCACACAGTGGCTGCAGCTTGTGCTGTGCTGTCAGTGTCAGCTCCAGAGTCCCCACAGGCTTTGGGGAATTCCTTTGATGCCACTTGCAGGTTGAAGTGTCTGGGTCTTAGGGAGAGATCCAGCTGGAATCAGCAAAGCCAACGATACAGAGACACTGAATCAGCAGATGAATGGAGGAGGGTTGCAAGCAAGTCTGAGCCCGATTCCCACTTTTTCTGAGGCCATTTCATCCAGGGAAGACTTGGGGAAGGTTCTCTGACCTAATGAGTAGCTCCTATGCCCTGCAAAAGGACAGCCCCAAACATAAGCAATGAGCTGATGTCACAGTATCTACACCAGTCTCCTCTACCTGAGGACACTGGGGTGGGAGACCAGTGTGTGATCACTGGAGTGGTCAACATGCCATCCAGAGTGGCCTTGACAGGCTTGAGAGGCTCATCATGTAAACCTTATGAAGTTCAGCAAGGACAAGTGCAAGATCCTGAACAGGGGTTGAGGCAATCCCAAGCACAAATACATGCTAGGCAGAGAATGGATTGAGAAAAACCCTGTGGAGAAGAACTTGGGGATATTGAGAAGCTCAATGTGAGCCAGCAATGTGCACTTGCAGCCTAGAAGCAAGCTGTATCCTGGGCTGCATCCAGAGCAGCATGACCAGCAGGTTGAGGGAAGTGATTCTGCCCCTCTGCTCCACTCTGATGAGACCCCACCTGCAGACTCCCATCTGCAGTCTGGAGTCCTCAGTAGAGGAAAGACATGGACCTGTTGGAGTGGGTCCAGAGGAGGGCCACAAAAGTGATCTAAGGGCTAAAAAACCTCTCCTACAAGGACAGGCTGAGAGAGTTGGGGTTTTCAGCCTGAAGAAGTGAAGGCTCTGAGGAGACTTTATTGTGGCCTTTCAGCACTTCAGCAGCTGGAGAGGGGCTTTTTACAAAGGCATTCAGTGACAAGACAAGTAGTAATGGATTTAAACTAAGAGAGGGTAGATTTAGATTAGATGTAAGAAAGCCATTCCTGTGAGGGCAGTGAGCACTGACACAGGCTGCCAAGAGATGTTGTGGATGCTGTGAACAGGTTCTATATCAAGCTGGATGTGGTTCTGAGCAACCTGATCTAGTTCCAGCCCCTCCATGGCAGGGGGGCTGGAACTACATGACCTTTAAGGTTCCTTCCAACCCAAGCTATTCTATGATCCTATGATTTATTGATCCATGAAGATGTTATAAACTCTTTGAGGCTGATGGGGAGACACTCATGAGGTGGGATTGAGGTCACCTAACACAAGATGCTGGCAAGAGATATCTGGATCTGAATACATCTTCACCAGTTCAAATGGAGAAGAAACAGCAGCAGTCAGAACACTCCTTTCTCTCCCTCTGTCCTGCTGAAATGCCTCGTCAACAAGCATAGATTTAGTGTAGGTAGAAGACATCTTTTACACTGAGTGTGGTGAGACACTAACCCAGGTTGCCCAGAGAGGTGGTAGATGCCCTATTTATGGAATCATTCCAGGTCAGGTTGGGTGGGACGCTGATCAGCCTGATCTATTTGAAGTTGTCCCTTCTCACTCTGGGGAGGTTGGATGAGATGACCTTTAAAGGTTCCCTCCAACCCCAAATGTTCTATGATTTTATGATTAGAGGAGATATGAGAAAGGAGAGGAGAGGCAGCCAGGAAAAGAGAGGTGGGGAGGAAAAAGGAGAAAAGCAAGGAAAGGAATAGGATGTGAGTCCTGGCTGTGCAACAGGTCATTTGTGAGGCAAATCAGCCTCTGTTGTGTGATAAATGGCCTGAGGCCAGACTAGAAATGCTTATTGAAGGAGTCCTGGGAAAGGTGTGATGGAAACACTAGGGACAACGACTGCCTGGAGACCTTAAAATGAAAAGACAGGTTTGATTTAGGACAGTGATTCGAGGGAACATGTGGATTAGAGGTGAGCTCTGCTCCAAAGCTGTATTAGCTGAGCAGAGAAGCCTCCCATCAAGCACCAGGCAGGGAGCAAGAGATTAACAACGTCTGACCCATGGAGCAAAAGATGTCAGAACGAGTGCCTGCAGCCAGGATATGAGCAGTTCAAAGGACAGCTACTGGGGCAGACAAGGAGGAGAAACAGGCTCAAGGCAAGGGGTTGATGTTCCTAGAAACGCCAGCAGCGAACAGCTCAGCAGCAGTGTGCAGTGCCTGGCAGGGAACGCTGGAGGGAGCATGGGCAAAAAGAGGCAGCAGGCAGAAATCCTGATAGTTTGCCTTTATTCCACGAGCACAGTGCATTTTATTATTCTTATTGCTATTATTGTTGTTGTTTCATCGGCTTGGGCTCTAAGGGGAATGAGATCCATGTCCTGTTGTAAGAAGTTTGTTATCCAGAGAAAGGAGGAAGGGAGCAGGTGAAAGAGTAGTAATGGTTAGAGAGTGTACGTGATGTGAAAGTCCTGACAGTAACAGTTTACATTGCTTGTGGAGGTGTCACAGAATTACACAGAGTGGTAGGGGCTGGAAGGGAGCTCTGGGGATCATCTAGTCCAGCCCCCCTTGCTGGAGCAGGTTCATCTACAGCAGGTTGCCCAGGGTCGCATCCAGGTGGGTTTTGAATCTCTCTAGAGAAGAAGACTCCACAACCTGTTCCAGGGCTCTGGTACCCTCACAGGAAAGAAGTTGCTGGGCACCACTGAGAAGAGTCTGATCCCATCTTCCTGACTTCTAGGCTTTAGATATTGATGAGCATAAAGAAGATCCCCTCTCAGCCTTCTCCTTTCCAAACTAAACAACCCCAGCTCTCAGCATTTCCTCATAAGAGAGATGCTTCAGTCCCCTCACCATCTTTGTAGTCCTCTGTTGGACTCTCTCCTGGGCATGCTGATTTAAAGGAGAGAGGAAGACACAGGGTAGGGTTTTTTTTAATCAGCAATAGTGTGGCCAGCAGGATTAGGGCAGTGATTGTGGCCCTATGCTTGGCACTGATGAGGCCACAGCCTCAAATATTCAGTTCAGTTTTGGGCCCCTCCCTCACTCCAAGAAGGACATTGAGGTGCTGGAGTGTGTCCAAATAAGAGCAAGAAAGCTGGTTAAAGATCTGGAGCACAGGTCATAAGTGGAGCAACTGGGGGAACTGGGGTTGTTTATCTTGGAGCAAAGGAGGCTTAGAGAAGACCTTCTGGCTCTCTACATCTCCCTGAAGGAGGTTGTAGTGAGGTGAAGGTTGGTCTCGTCTCCCAAATAACAAGCAATAGGACAAGAAGAAACAGCCTCAAGTTGTGCCATGGGAGGTCTAGGTTGGACATTAGGAAAAATTTCTTCCCCAAAAGAGTTCTCAAGGCCTGGACCATGCTGCCCAGGGAAGTAGTGGAGTTCCCTTCCCTGGAGGGATTTAAGTCGTGTAGCTGTGGTGCTGAGGATCATGGTGGTGACCTGGCATTGCTGGGTTAACAGTTGGACTCAATGATCTTAAAGATGTCTTCTATCCTGAAGTATTCTGTGATTCTAGAATCATATTCCCCCCCATGGGCAGGATGCTGTAGACCAAGACACAGTATAAGATCTATAGAGTGGCCAAAAGTCTTTTCACAGATGTGCTCTCAGAAACCACTAGCTACAAACAAAATCAGCAGGCCAGAAGTGTAATTGTCAGCAAATAAAGGCTTTATAAATACATTGCAGGAGTGACAAGAGGCTGCTGTGGGCTGGTTCTTAGTGTAGATGAGACAGTAACAAGATGCATTGTCAGGAGGCTGAAGGATTTGCGTGTTTCTTGTTTTAGTCTTCCCCTATGGGCTGACATGTCTGCTTGGAGGTTTGTAACTTGGGTACAGCTCAGCCTGGAGATGCTGAGAAATGTCAGGGAACAGGCTCTGAATCACTGCTCGTTATTGTGGGAGAAGGCAGACAGTGCTGGAGTGAGGTAACCATGGACGAGCTCCTTTTACTCCAGTCCCTGGGAAAACACTGCAGAAGGTCTTACATAATTGGTTCAATATTTGGCCACTGGAGGACAACAGAGTGATGAAAAGCCACCTAAATGACTCACTGGGAACAATTCTCAACAAACCAACCTCAGTGCTGAGGGAGAAATGGGGAAATTTGGGAGTCATCCACATGCAGCACAGGACTGGAGTTCCTTATGGTTCCCTGAGCCAGTGGTGGGGTGGGTCCAGGCTGAGGCCCCAGATGTGTGATGGGGTCCCAGGGTGTCATGGAGGTGTCAGATCCTAGCAACTGATATCTTCCCACAGCCAAGGACCTGGGCAACCCTAAGTCCTCTGCAGCAGCCTCAGCTTGCTGCCAATCATGCAACAAAGCTGCCATATGGGATTTGCTCTCGGCCTTTCCACAGACTATCTGCAACTCAAAGAGCCCCATGTTGAGCATCCCTAGGGGTAAAAAGACTTTAAAAGGACTTTCACCACCATCCTACATGCAGACTTGCATTCCAGACAACTTTCTCATAGCATGGGTGTGCTATGTGTCTAGGTGGTACTCTGTGAACAGCCTGGTATGGAGCAAACCATCTCTTGATGTGCAGAAGAGCTGCAAGCAGTGTGAAAGGCAGGATCAAAACTCAATCAATCGCTTTGGAGTGGGAAAATAACCTGAAACAGATGGGATAGCAAGCTTCAGGATAAGACCTAGACCTGGGAAATATCACATGTAGGGAATCTAGGAATAACCAGGAGGCACCAACACTAGGAGGAAGTAAAAAAGGTGGAAGGACTGGAGCTAAAAACTAACTAATGAAATAAGAACCTCTAGTAAAAAGCTGGTTCAGAAGGACCAGTTTTGTTCTGTACCACATTTACTGTGATGAAAGAGGGTAAGTGCTCCCTGTCTCAGAGATGGACAAGCCATAGCCATATCTGTCAAATGCACTTAGGGAAATCAGGGATCAACCAGTCTGAGGAAGAGCTTGGACTTGTTTGGTCCAGAAATTAAAAGCATCTAGGAACTCCAGTGCTGGCTGTTAGGGATGAGGGCAAGTAATTGGTTTTCTTGTCCACTGCCACCTGGAAAAGCAGAAATCAACATAACTTAGCATGTTGGAGAATATGCAAAATACCAGGACTTCTGGGACTGGCTAAGGATGGTGGGGTTGTCTTTTCTGATGGTCAAATTTATCACACAATCACAGAATCACAGAGTACTAAAGATTGAAAGGGACCTCTGGGGATCATCTAATCCAATCCCCCTGCTAAGACAGCTTTACCTAGATCAGATTGCCCAAGGTTGCATCCAGGTGCATTTGGAATCTCTCCAGAGAAGGGAACTCCACAACCTCACTGGTCACCACTGACAAGAGGATGGACTGTTTGACCTGACCACAGAATGGGGAAAAGGAGCTAGACTGCTTCCCAAAGGCTCCTGCATTTCATCCAGTTCTCCATATCTATCCCTTTGTTAATCAGTTTAGGAAGCCCACTCAGAATGCTTCTTTCCTCAGGGCTTGAGGCAATGGCTTAACCACAAAACTAATCCTGTGCTATTTACTCTTCTGTAAAGTGCAGTTTACTCTTCTGCAAATTAACATGTCCCATTTAATTCTATGAAAGACTCACTTGCTTGGTTCAGGCTGAGATGGGAAAGGGAAAAAAAAAAAAAAAAGGATTTCCCACTGATGTTTGCTCAGATTTCAGAATTAGTTCTCTTCCACCATCGTTGTGTTCATTTCCTAAGAAGCAGCTAGGCAGCAAATTTAATTTGCACAAGACATTTGTTGCCAGCCAGGTTCAAGTGTTATTTACCACACACATGAGATAAGAAGCAAATGATATTTTTGTAGATATGGGAATCACTCCTCTGGTCAGGAAGCAAGAAAAGGAGATGTTGAGCACATGCCCTGTGAGGAGAGGCTTAGAGCCCTGGGGCTTTTTAATCTGGAGAAGACTGAGAGGGGATTTAATGAATGTTTATAAATATCTCAGGGCTGGGGGACAAGAAGGAGGGGACAGGCTCTGCTCTGTTGCACCCTGTGATAGGACAAGGGGCAATGAATATAAACTACAGCACAGGAGGTTTCTACCTCAACATGAGGAGGAACTTCTTCACTGTGTGGGTCACAGAGCACTGGAACAGGCTTCCTAGAGAGGTTGTGGAGTCTCCTCTCTGGAGACTTTCAATCCCCATCTGGATGTGTTCCTGTGTGACCTGTCCTGGGTTCTCTGGTCCTGCTCTGGCAGGGAGGTTGGACTCAATGATCTCCTGAGCTCCCTTCCAACCCCTAACATCCTGTGAGCCTGTGAGAAGCACATAAGCAATGCCAAAGGCTCAGTTCAACAGGAACCACCAAAAATACTCATGATGTAATTGCTGAAATAAAGAAACATCCTTTGCCCCAGATATCAAATACTTGTAGATTTTCAAATGGTTGCAAGGCAAGTTCATTTCCTACCATGAAGGAAGGAAATGCCAGGTCCAGTAGAGCATGTTTGAATTATTAGTCATAAGAAATTATATGCTGAGGACAAGTCAAAATCCAACAACAACAAACCAGGATCAATAGTGGGGGAAAAAAAATAGAACTGCAACAGTTTTGTAACATTTTATAACTCATTTTATTCATTCACATGTGGTGTTTGGGAAGATTTTGTGACAGGATCGAGGCTACTTCTGAAGACTTCAGAACCAGCATTGCTCATTCTCAGCAGGATCCAGCTCTGTAAACACAGCAAATTAGACTTGGGGCTTTTGAACAGAAATGAAGAGGGAAATCTACAAGGCCATTGCTCACTTTTCAAAGTGTAGCTACACTTTCAAAGCTGACCCAGTCTTGTCATTTCAGGGATGTTTGAGCAGCCACTGGAAAATAAAAGCACTAAAAATAGCCAGCACAGGCTCATTAGCTCTTTAATTACACATTGTTTTTTTCCTTTCTCTCATCTACACTTGCAACTTTGTCCTGTGATCTCACCACTGACATTGACTGGGGACTGCCAGGAGCTGTCTTGGTCTGATGGATGATTCACTGTTGGTACATCTTCCCATCCTTCCCTTTTCCACAGATGGGAAGAATGGGAATCCCCTATGAAGCTTGTGATAAGTACCCAGGAATAGGAAATGCAGGGAGAACAGGGTGAGAATTGAGAGTAACAGCCCCTGAAGTGCTCAGGGCCTGTCCCAGTACATGAAATCCAAGTGTATCTTCAATAGGAGTGTGTGTGTTAGATGAGTAACCATGAATCCAGCTAAAGACAGGTCCATGAAGCTTAGGTTACAGCAGTGCCCACATTACAGGGGACAACTCCAGTTTTAAACCCAGTTCAGCAAGCATGGCTGAATAACATGCCCATAACCTATTCCATAATCCTGGACCACAGGATTGTCTACCCAAAGGTGATCCTCTAAACTGGGCAAAGCAAAGGATGTGTGCAGGATGTGTCCTGCCACTTCAGTTAGACTTAATAACTACACCAGTGCTACAACAGTAACCTTGACTTGGGTTCTGGGAAGATTTTGTCCCCACTGGTCAGTTCTCATCACGGACCTTGGCCTGGTTTTGACCCAGAGCAACCAGCACTGGTCACGGAATCACAGAATCAGAGAATGGTGGGGTTTGAAGGGGACATCTGGAGATCATCTAGTCCAATCCCTCTGCTAAAGCAGGGTCAGCCAGAGCAGATTGCACAGGATCATGTCTAGGCAGGTTTGGAATCTCTCCAGAGAAGGAGATGCCACAACCTCTCTGAGCAGCCTGTGCCAGTGCTCTGTCACCCTGACAGGAAAGAAGTTTTTCCTCATGCTCAGCTGGAACCTCCTGTGTCCACTGCTCCAGTTTTCCCAGGTACAGTTCAGGGCTCAGCAAAGGCCAGGACTTATTTACAAGAGCAGTGTAGGTGCAACCATCTTGGTTGGAACACTGTCTGATAGGGATGGTGGCTCACTGAAATCTGCTGATCTTGCTGCAGGCCTTGCCTCTGCTCCTGGTGGACTGTATCATGAGCAAGCTGAGCACCATGGCAGCCACGGGGTTCATGAGCTGCCTATGGAGCAGCAAGAGGGACAGGCAACTCCATACCACTATTTGTCAGTGTCACAACGACTGTCCCCAAGATTTGTAGCCTGGGTTGGGCAGGTCAGAGGGAAGAGGACAAGCAACTCCATACCACTATTTGTCAGTGTCACAACGACTGTCCCCAAGATTTGTAGCCTGGGTTGGGCAGGTCAGAGGGAAGAGGACAAGTGTGAGTTATGCCCTTTAGCCAAAGCAAAGTGACAGTGCCTTGGTCTGCAGAGGGAGTTCTTCTCCTTAAAGGGTAGGAATGCACCTCCAGGCTTAGCTACCCTTGGTAAAGTAAGTCTGAATAAACCAAGAGCTTCCCTGAATGGGGAGGTGACACCCAGCTTCTTCATTCCTATGCTGGGCTATCACTGGAGTTGCCTGAATCAAGTTGACCCCTGTCAACCTACTGGCTGTTCTGTTTGCAGAACCAACAGAGGAGGCTCCTGTTTTTCTTCTCTGCCACAGGTGCCTTTGCAGCTGGGCTCAATCTTTTCCAATCTAAATGATTCTATGAAATAACGCTGTGCTCCCCTGTGGTGTTCATTGCTTCAGGATGCTGTGGAAGGATACAGGTGTTGAAAAGGATTCAGGTACACTGCTGAATTCAGGGTGCCATTAAATACTATGGTCCAGCTGCTACTTCCATCTTAGGAAGCCCTTAAAGAAAGAAAGATGGGAACAATCTTTTTTAGCAGGAACAGTTGTGAAAGGACAAGGGGTGATGGTTTTAAAATAGAAGAAGGGAGATTTAGACTGGGTAGAAAAAAGAAATTTTTTATAATGAGAGTAGTGAAACACTGGAGCAAGCTGCCCATGGAGATGGTAGATGCCCCATCCCTGGAACCATTCCAGGTCAGGCTAGACAGGGCTCTGAGCTACCTGCTCTAACTGAAGATGTCCCAGTTCAGTGAAGGGAGGGTTGGACTAGATGATCTTTAAAGTCCCTTCCAACCCAAACCACTCTATGATTTTATGATTGTAGTAGAAAAAGAGTTGTGCAAAACATAAAGATAACTCTAGACTAACCATGAATCTTACAGTTTTCCTTGCATATCAGCTTTTGACCACTGCCTCAGACCATGTGCTGGACTACCTAGATCTTCAATTTGGTTTAATGTGATCATTCTTCCTTCCAGATGAGTGTGGATTAACAATGCTTTTTGTGGAGCCTAAAGCCAACAGGCCAGTTGGTTTTCACAGGATATTTGGCTACTTGGATCCATGAACTCTGCTCACTCCACCCACAGATGCTGAGCCTCTGGAGCATGTGTCCACCCTCCCTTTTTGTTTGTGTGCTCTGCAGTCCAACAAATTGGCATGAAGATCCTCACTGACTAGATCTCTACCAGCAAATTAAACAGGGAGAGATTTATGTGCACACTCCTGAGTACACTTTTAGACAAGGTCAACTGGAATCATCTCAAATAATCCTTGGACTTGGCTCAGGAGTTAGACTAGACTATTTGCAACTGGTATTTTGGAGGTGACCACCCTACTCTGAAGGCTGAAGGAGTTTGGTAGCGTGGACCTGACCAGAGAGTGCCTTAAAGCCAAGGATGGAGTCAGCATTTACTACATGGTCACAAGCAGATCTGCCTTGCACACAATGCCAACCTCCAACACCAATACAGAGGCCTCACAAGCCTGTGAGTCTTGCCTCATAGTTGGCATATTCTTGGTGCTCATAGGCAAGAGCTGCCAGTGCATGACAGACCTGTGTCTGAAGGACAGCTTGCACAGACAGCTCCATCCTGGTACTTTCTCTGTGAAGTAATGGATCAAGGGAGCAATTTTCCTTGGCTGGGCTAAAGATGTTTAGGTTTGGCAAGGGTTTGAGGGAGGAACTCGACAGAAAGCACCAACAGAAGCTGGAAGGCTGGAGCAGAGAAGCCAAAGCACATCTCCTCATCAGCAGTAGAGATGTGTGATGGGTTTGTGCACCATCCTGGAAAGGGGTGTGGGGGAGCAGGGAAGTGGCAAAGGTGGCAAATGAAGAAAATTAGGAATAGGAGTTGAATTCTGGAGGTTGCTGAAGGAGATAATCAGTCCTGACTTATGGACTGAATGGGAATTAGGGGAGATGGGATAGGTGTCAGGCGCTCAATGTCTGTGAGTAGGCTCATTTGGGAGTCTCAGTACAGGGACCACACCACTGCCAGAGGATGCAAACTGCTTTCCTTGCAGCAGTGCACATGGGACGTACAGTGTGATTGTGCCTTGTCTGGGGACTCCACAGGGAGGTCATGTCTGCTAGAACCAGCAGCAGACAATTAGGTTTCTGGCTGTGTGGCAGTTTAGTCTATCCCTGGCTCATCCTTACCTCAGGTCTTAAGCTCTTAAGATAACATGCATTAAATACTGAGTTCAGTTTGGGGCCCTTCACTACAAGGAGGACTTTGAGGTGCTGAAGTGTGCCCAAAGAAGGGCAACAAATCTGGTGAAGGGTCTGGAGCATGTCTTCTGAGGAGTGGCTGAGGGACCTGGGTTTGTTTATCTTGGAGAAAAGGAGGCTCAGGGGAGACTTTCTTGTTTTCTACAAGTCCCTGGACAGAGGTTTTAGTTAGGTAGAGGATGGTCTCTTCTCCCAAGTAACAAGTGATAGGACAAGAGTAAATGGCCTGAAGTTGCATCATGAGAGGTTCAGGTTGGACATTATGAAAAATTCCTTCATAATAAAGGTTGTCAAGCCCTGCAACAGGCTTCCCAGGGAAGTGCTGGAGTCCCCATCCCTGGAGCAATTTAAAAGCCATGTAGATGTGGTACTGAGGGACATGGTTTAATGGTGACCTGACAGTGCTGCACTTGATGATCTTAAAGGTCTCTTCCAACCAAAGTGATTCTTTGGTTCTGTGGTTTGACCCACTGGCCACTGGGATTTCTGGAGCATCCTGCTAAAGACACTCAGGATCACCAGGATCTGCAATGATGCAGATCTGCTTTTGGTATCAGAGGGTCTGTGTCCAACGTGGAGTAGAAAGAATAAAGAATAAAAAGACACAGCACACTGCAAACGTGTTATTAAAATGAACTGTTTATATTATCTCAGTTGAGTCAATACATTATAATGTATTAAAATGGAAAGGTACAAAATTGAAATAAATACTTTCTGATTCATGTATAAATCTTTTGTCAAGATGACATTTTTGTTTGCGTTTTTTTTTCCTTTTTTGATTTTTTTTTGTTTTTTTTTTTCATCAGTACATGTTTCAATAAAACATTTAAAATGACCAAAGTATCATTTAAAACATGGTTCATGGAAGAAAAGGGTGAACTCAAACAACTTTTGGCTCGTTTTGGCATGAGATTTTGACACAATCTGGGTTCCCCAAAACCACGTAAATGGTGGTAAAATATAAATGCTCAAACTTATTTAAAAAAATAAACAGGCTTTACAAAACCCTCTGATCCTTGACTTAGCCACTTGGTCTGTATAGTCTGCACTTAACGATATATACATTCATTATTGTCCAAGGGAAGACAGCCACTGACGTTCATGTAAAGAGCTTGGTGGGGAGGCCTAACAAACATGGTGCAGCTGACTGCAATTCACACGGCTTACAAAAACCTGCAAAGCAAACCCAGCTCAGGAACCAAAGCCTACAAATGGAAACAGGGAAGAGAAGAGGCAAGTGCACAAGCCCACACCTGATGAAAAGCTTGAGGGTGGTTCGGCCAGGTCTTAACAAACCAAGTTTTTGCCAGGATGAAGCCAATTGCTCATCTTCTCCTGCAAAGCTCTACCAGCACACACACACCTAACGCAGACTTGAAGGTCAGCCCATCTGCTGACACAGGTCGTTTCAGGCTCCCAGGGTTATTCTTGCTCCCAAGAAAATCACCCTTTGGCCCATGAGGATCTTCTGCAGAGGCTTCTTTGTCGTTTGTGGTGAAGATGAGAGCCGTGCTAAGCAGAATGTGTTGGTGTAAGCCTGGCCTGGGAAAGGGAGGTGATGTCCGGAGGAGAAATTGCAGAGTGGGAAGGGAGGAGGGGAGAGCGTGAATGTGGGTTTGAGACCTTAGAGAAGAGGCAGTGGGGAATTCACTCCTAGGCAGTGAGTTTTATCAGGATCATGGAGCAGGCATGTTTGTGTGCTTTAGTCTCACCAGTGTGCTTATTTCTTTGTCACCATAGCCATGGGCTGTTGTGGTCCCTCTAACCTCTACCATGTGCTTATCGTTCCGGGGCAATGGACTGGGTGCTGCTTGGGGCAGGAGGTGAGAACTTGTATTTCCATGTTGGATAATGGTGACCTTTTCCAAATTTCAGTATTCCAGGAACTTGTCAACATGTCACCCAAAAGGGAAAAAGAAACACAGTTACATTAAAAGTAGAATTAATTAAAGAGGATCTTCCTGACAACCTCTAGATAAATCTTCTCAATGCCTGGTACAGGTCCGTGGGTTTTATTGCTGCCAGCAAGTTGAACTGCATAAACCAATGTGTGGATTTCCTTTGTTTGGTTGTTTTTAAGGCAGAAGAAGATTTTATCACCTCAGAAAGGAAGTAGAGTCCCATTCCAGCTTGGTTGAAAGGCAGGCAGAACTGGAGGCAGTGTTGCCTGTGCTGTGTTTCTTGGATGCTGTGCAGGTTGATGGGGATTGATGGAGTTTCCTTCTCTGGAAGGATTCAAAATCCACCTGGGTGTGATCCTGTGCAATCTGCTTTGAGTGACCCTGCCTTAGCAGGAAGGTTGGATTAGATGATCTCCAGAGGTCCCTTCCAACCCTCACTGTTCTGTGATTCTGTGACTAACTCCTCTTGGGTACCTGGGTGTTGCCATCCTGTGAGGGAGCATCTTGTGGCACAAGCTGTTTGTAAAGATCTGAACAGTGCTGCAAGTGCAGGGCTCCCATACCAAAGGCAATCCTATTGCAAAGAGCCTTGTACAGTCTGGGACATGTGGGTTAGAGGCTCAAGAAACGTGAAGGATGTTGCTTGGAAAAATTGTGTTCTCTTTTCCCTAAAAAAACCCCAAACAACCAAACAAAAACAAAAAAAAAAAACCCAAACCACAACCCAGTGTATCACAGTTAAAACAGCATGGAAAATGCCAGCTTGAAGCCTTTTCCTGTTGAAAAATAACACAACTATGGGGAAAGGAAGGATGTGATTTGAGGTGGTTCTCTCTGACATTTTCATTCAGGCTTTTTTTTTCTTTTCACAACAGCTTTTCATTTCAAAATACATGGTAATTATATATATATATATATATATATGCACACATACACACATATATATAAATGAGGATGCAAACAGGGAAAGATCAAAACAATCTCCCTCCAAGATACCAGAACTGTTTTTGCTGGCACATGCACTGTTTTGCATATTTTTGTTTCATGTTTGCTGTTAGCCTTGAAGTTTCCATGTGGATTGAAAAAAGAAATTCACCAAAAATCCTTAAGGGATGGAACAGCTCTTTCCTCTATAACTCCCACGTGCAGAAAACTTGTTTCACCTTAGCTAAAGCTCTCTCCTTCTGTACTTTTGAGCTCATGACTCAGTTTTAAATGGCAAACAAAGCAGCATGAAGCTGCTCCAAGAAGATCCATGTATCAGTGTGAGTGAATGGAGATAATTCATTCTACTGGTTTCCCTTCACCAAATTGATGTGGTGCACAAAAAGGGTGTTTGGTGGGCTCCTTTTTCACCTCTGGGAGGATTACTTGCACTTTTTAATTTGTTTTTGGGTTTGTTTGCTTGATTTTTTCACTTGTTCATTTTCGATTTTGTTTGAGTTTGTTTGGTTTGGTTGTTTTAAGTAATTTTGTATCTTCTCTTATAGCTGTCAAGGCTCACCTCAATGGAGGTCCTTAGATTACTGATTTTCTTCAGGGAAGTAGCGGAAATTCCTGCATATATACAGAACAGGTTTTCATCCTGTTAACCATTCACTTTGGTTAAGATAAAGCTTGGGATAAAAAAGCCTCCTTGGCTGGCAAGGGGGTAGGCTGCAAGTGGGACATGGTTTTCTCCTCCTCCAGTTGCTGGGGTTCATGGCACAAAGCCTGTCTGCTAAAGCCTGAGTCTGTTCACTGAAACTGGTCAAGGAGGCCAGTAACATGGTTAAGGAGAGCCTGTCTTTGTGCTTCAAGGTTTTAAACTCTGGCAAAGCAGAAAAATTGTATAAAGATTACTTTTCTCTGCTCTCCCTTTCTCAAAGCAACCAGCAAACACTTCCCTGGATGTTCCTGGGGTGCTGTAGAAAGCATTGGCATCTCATATGCAGCCAAAATGTGCCCTTGAATGATTCTTCAGTGAGATCTTGAAATCTTCTGAAGACTGAGCATACTTGGTGCTAGAGAGATTAATTAGTTGGGGCAGTAGGGAAAAAAATCCCTTTGTCCACTGCTGTGTTGGTAATTTCAGCTATCTCAGGAACAAGAGCAGAACTTTCCATATCTGATCTCCTCCACATGTCATACTCAGTCTTGCTTGCAGGGAGTCTGTGTAAATGCTTCAAACCCTGACGTGGGATGAAAACCGTGGATAAAACTGCCAACAGTGTTGACTCCTGCCAACACTGTTGTCTCAAGAAATAGTTTGTAGAGAGAACATCAATGAGCTAATCTATGAATGGTGGGCACTTCTACCCCACCTTCCAGACAAGGGTCTCATATCAGAGCCTCACAACACCCCTGTGAGGTAGATATTATTATACCTGGGTGGGTAAACTGAGGCACACATAGAGAAAGTAGAGAGCAAATGCACGGAAAAGCTATGACAAGGATCCAGAGATCCTTGATGCCAGTCTGTTGCTCTGAGCAGAGTTTCCTCTCTGAAGAAGAAGACACGTGGCTGTCTGCTGGAAGATGGGAAAGACAAAACCAATATGCTCCTGGGACAATGTATCAGCATTCATTTCCCTAGTCAAAGTCCAGGGTTCATCTTGTTAAAGGTCAATAAAGGACTCTGGGCATAACAACAATGAAAGAGAGAAACCAGTAGTGTAAGAAACCAAGAGGGGGACATGAACAGAAGCGCAACCAAAAGGTAGCTCCAAAGGAAGGTCTCTGGGCTCTTCACAAGGATACCCTCAACTAAACACCCTCACAGACTGAGTGACTTCCACTGAACCTACTACCTTCTCATCTCACAACAAATAAATGGGGAAGGAAGGAAAGAAGGAAAGGGGAAAAGACAATGAAAGAGAATGAGAGAGAGAGGAGAGAAAGAAAGAGATAAAAACAAATAAGGAAAGAAAGAGAAAGAAAACAGAAAGAAAGAGAAGGAAAAAAGAGAAAGCAAGTGAGAAATAAAGCAAACAAGCAAGGAAAGAAGAGAAAGCAAGCAAGAAAGCAAGAATGCAAGAAAGAAAGAAAAAAGGGAGGAAGGGAGAAGGGAAGGGAGGGAGGAAATCGGAGGCAAGGAATTCAGAAGGAAGGAATTAAGAAGGAATTAGGAATTTGTAAGGAAGGAAGGACACACATAAAGCCAGAGTTTCCTCATTTGCAATCTGTCCCTGCTGGGACAGAGGCAAAGTGGGTGTTTTCCCTTCCAACACTCTGCAAAGTTCTGCTAGGCTGAGAAAATACAGGGCAGACTGTCCCATGCAGAAGATTTTGGGAGCTAGCACCTGGTACAAGGTTTGCTACAGTAAGTTGGTTATTCTTTATTGCGTTGGAAATACAACAGTCATGTAAAGTCCTGCATAAATCCACAGCTCTGGCCTGCAGATTCTCAGCCTCCTCTTGACTTTGCTGCATGTTGGAAGGGTTTAGGGCTTGGGAGTTTTTTATTTCACTGGGTTTCAAGGATGGAAATTAAAGCTGATCATGAGGTTTGTTCTTAGGGGTGGGAAAGGGAAGGTCAGTCTATACAGAGAGGTTCTTCAAATGGGTTGCTGCTGAGGGTGAGGTTAGAGGGTTTGGTAGGGAAGAAGTGTGTCCATATTGTAAACCAGTGTAATATTTTTTAACAGAACTTTTATCAAATCCCAGACTATGCTCCCATTGAGGAAATCAAAGCTTAGTAGGCAAGTAGAAGATCAACATCTTTCTGGCAGCTGGTAGAGAGCTCTGCCATGCCCTTGGCTGATGTGTGTTAGAAAAGCTCCAGCTATTTCTGTGGGACTATGATAATTTACATCAGATATATGGTTAATTGCTTCATTCTTCATGAAAATGAATACTTTTTCATGCTGGCCTTGAGATAGGGGAGGAGGTCTGACCATTGGAGTCTGACTCTGCAGGATGCTGCTCTAAAAGCCAGCTTCCTCTTGATGTATGTGAGACCACAAAGAGGCAGACAGACCAAGGGCAAGGGGACAACACCATGAGCATACTTCCAGACTGCATCTGTCAAGGAATAGGCTCTTTTCTAACAGAACACAGCTACTTCTCCCAGATGTGATGAAGATACAGAAGGCCAGCTTTGCAGAAGCAAAGCTTGGCTATTAGGCAAGAGTCTTGGAAAGGATTGAATACTGATGTCCTCCATCTAAGAATGCTCCTCATACAACCTTGAGAGGTCCAAAGGAGCTGTTCTCACAGCCTCTGAAAACAAAATGTGATTTCAGCAGGAGCTTTTCCATCTAAAGAGTTGGAACTCATGACTGACCAAATCCCTCTTCAAGAGCACCCTCAATGCTTTCAAGAGAAAGACCCACTGAGCATCACGCCACGAAACATCAACCCGGTGATCTCCTCCTCTTGCCAGAGAGCCAGTGTTTGGGCATTTCCACAGTCTGACTGGGAAAACTCTGGATGTGGAACAAAGTAAGAATGAAGCTTACCAAGCTTGGGGAGACGATGGCCTCAGGCAGCTTTTCAGAGATGCAGCCAATCCTGCAACAAATCACAGGATTTGCAGTCAGCATCAAGGCCACAAGCCGGCATCCAGCGAGCTGTATGATTTGGCCCTGGACAGTGCATATATCTGCAAGCCAAGCAAGGATTCCTGCCAGTGCCTAATACCAGGCTGTTGCTTTCTGTCCAGATTAAAACCAGTTAGAACATCGAGCAGCAAAATCAGAGTGTAACTGCGGTTTGAAAGAAGTGGTGGAGATCACAGAAGACTGAAAGTTAATTGGCCAATAGCTTTGTATAGAGATGGGAGGCAAGGAAAGAGAGAGATGGAGTTGTTTTCTTTCTGGAGATTTTTTTCCCCCCTCCTATTCTCCTGTGTGGAAAGAATATTTGAAAGGCTTTTGGAAAGGAAAAATCTGATGAAAGCAAACTGGAAAAGTTTAGGTTATTTGGGCAGCTCAAGCCCCAGCATTGTGTGATGATGGGGAAAAAAAGAGAGGAAGGGCCCAGGAAAGTAAAATTAAATGAGTCAACCTGTCCATTGCAGTCTTAGTGTGAATTTAGCTGGGATTTGTGCATGTTACACTTTTGCTAAGCGTCCCCAAAGGTGCAATCCACATCTCTTGCACTAGACTTGCATAGATTTGCTGTGACTTGGCAGATATCAGGCAGGTTCACCTCAGGGGTGGCTGCAGGTTAGTAACAGTGCTCTGCCACTTTACAGGCTGCACGAGTAAGATCATGTTACTCTGTAAAAGCCCTTTGAGACCCTCTAGGATGAAGAATATGAAGAAATTGGATAGGTCTATGGATCTAAGTCTAGCTCTGTCTTATTTTTGGGAAAAGCCACTGGAGATTTTTCAGGCATAAAGAGACAAGAAGATGTTCACGTTGACCAGCGCAGAGAGGTCCATCCCAGGAGCCACAAGGGGGTGACTTTTGATGGTGTTGATGAAGTTCCTTCTGGAGGCTTGGAAATGTCCCCATTCTGGTGCTTCAGCAGAGGCAAAGCTTGGAGAAAACAAGTAAGAAGCGTGGTAGGGAAAGGAGATCTGAAAATGAACCGTGACCATTGTCTGTGAGGTCCCCACTTGGATGTTTGGTCCTAGCTCTCATCGAGTCCATCAGCCAGGCTCAGCTCTGCAGAGCCCAGAGCCAGCTCCCCTTGAACATGGCAGGTTTGTGCTTCTGGAAGGCAGCATGGAGCTTACTGTGAATGCTGAAGGTTCATGGTGTTTCTCATGGTGGCAAGGGCTGGTCATCCACACTCCACTGCTGGTTCCTTGTTATTTCAGCAGTGCTGGAAGGCTGCCACTAAAAGCCAAATTCATCTGTTAGAGAGCTGGGAGAAACCCCAGGAGATGCCTGCTGTGATCCTGATAAAACACATGCTGCTGAGAGCAAAAACCCAGCCTTTGGTCAGTAAGGAAGGGACCAAATCCTGCCCTCAGACCCCTCCGTTGTCAGAGACTGCCAGGCCTGCCGCTGATGTCCTGGTGTCCAATTGGAGCAAGCCACTGGGGTCCTCCCTGTGCCAGCAGCACTCGTAGCCTGGCCTCTAGCATCTTCCCATCAGCAAGTAAGATCCCAAAGGAAAATCAAACCTGGACTTCACAGCAAAATTAAATGGAACGCAACTGAACTGCAACCGAGATGCAAAAAACATATTTTTTTTTCTTTTTTTTTCTTTTTTTTTTTTTCAGACGAAATGCAGTTTCCACAACCTGGTTTTAAGGAACAGTATTACATAGAGATAGATACACTATGCTAGATCTTGAGGAAAAAAAAAAAAAGAAAAGAAAGAAGAGATTAAAAAAAAAGATAAAGAAAGAAATATGCTAAAGAAACTAAGACATACCAATATAGGGGATATTCTGATCAACAAACCAATCACCATTAGAATCAAAAAGTAAACCAGCCTTTCACTTAGGACCCTAACAACATTTCTCAATGCACTAAGTACATTTTAAACCATGCAAATTTACACAAACATCTTAACTAGGTTGTTTTTTTTTTTTGTATTTTTTTGTATATTTTTTTTTTTACTTTTTAAAACACCAACATTATGCATTTCTTTGTTAATTATATTGGTTAAAGTTGCAGCCGTTCACTGCCAAATATCAGATACATCATATACATATTTTTATACAGAATCTGGACAACACAACATTACACAGCCTAAAGAGAGAGAAAAAAAGATTATTTGTTCCTTTTGTTTGTTTGGTTTTTTTCTGTTTTTCAGTTTTGTAAAAAACGTGAAATGGTGATAGGAAGGAAGGCGAAGGCGTGGGAAATCTTCTACCAAATGAAAGGATCGTATCAAAATAATTCCCAAATCACAGTACAGCAAGGAAGAAAAAAAAAATAAAAATGATTCAAACTCAGCTCCACATTGAAGATTCTCTTAGCTAACAAACAAGACTTTACACACAGAATGTATCAGTATTTAAAAACAGAAAGAACTGCAACACCATGCTGTCTGATTCCAAACACATCTCAGTTCAAAAACCAAACCAAACTGAAAGAAAAACTTCAAAAGGGGAAGGAAAAATCAATCAATCAATAAAACAATAAACAGAGTGATTGCAGAGTTATCCTGTTGGTTGGTTTGGATTTCCTACCTACTGACAATGCATTGCTGTGTGTGATGGAGCTGGACAGCCAACGTGGCCAGAACAATGCCAGGATAAAGAGATGGCTCGGGAGCCGCGCGCTGGTTCTGTGAGCAGGGCAGCTGAACTCGGAACAGGGGTTGGGGGAGAGAATCTGAAACCATCCAAAAGGTTTGAGGGGAAGGAGGGTGAGGGGGGTGTCTTTACTTTTCCTTCTACTCAGCTTGTTCAGGTGCACCTCTCTGAACATGAGCAGGGGTGGGGGTGACCTGCTCGGTTCCCATGGCCATAACCTGCCCATCGACATGTAGCAATGCATGTGTTGGGTCAGATGGAGAGGGAACAGAACCTGGAAATTAAGCGTGGAGGATGCCATTGTTGACATGGTTAAGTATACAAAAATGCTAAAATTTCAGATATAATCAAAGATACAAAATCAGTTCTGACAAGAGGTGTTTCTTTTTTTTTTAACTTTTTTTTCTTTTTTTTTAATAGCAACCATTACAGTGCAAGGTTTTTTAAAGTTATTATTACAGTAAAAGGTGTGTATCTGGTTTTACAGTAGCTGTATCACTGATATTTTTATTTTTTATAGTTTTTTTTTGTGTCCTGTATAGTAGGTCCCTGATGTAAAGTGTGTATGCACCAGTTTGAGAGAGAGAAAACCCCGCACAATAACGGCTCTTTAGCTTTTAAACACATTGAGCTTTGCTTCGTTTGCCTTTTAAACACATACAAAATGACACAGCAGTTTCACAAGTTCACAAGCAACAGACTTTTTTTGCCTCAATAAAAAGCATGAAAACCTTGTTGAAAGCATGAAAACCTTGTTGAAAGCATGAAAACCTTGTCGAAAGCCCCGGCGTCCAAAGAAACGCCGAAACTGTTCAATGAGGGAAACTGTTCAGTGCGTGTTTGAGTCGCAGCATTCCCCTGCTCCACTGAGCTCCTGGAGCTGGCAGGTGTAAGTTTGTGCTGTCAAACTGCTCCCTGCTTCTCACCACTCTTCTGGCCAGGGCAAAACTGGTGTTTGGCTTCCCGCAGCTGGGGTTTGAGTTTGTGCATTTAACCTTATAAACAATCGGCTTTTACTGTGTGGATGAGTTCCCCTAAAGAAGGATCATCCATACCAGCCCTGTGACCCAAGCCACAGATGTGTTTGGAAGGGGCTTTGTTGTTTGTTTTGTTTTGTTTTGTTTTGTTTTGTTTTGTTTCGTTTTGTTTTGTTTTGCTTTGTTGGTTTTTTTTTTGAGACTCTCAAGACGAGTGCAGCCCTACTGCCCTACTGGAAATAAGATGCTCAGCTCCTGCCCTAAAAAAAAAGCCAACTTCACAGCTAAGCAAGCAGGCTTGTAGAACATTCCACCAATGTGGAGGCATTCAGGGAAGTGGCAAAAAAAAAAAAAAAAAATCCTGGAAATCAGCAAAAATTCCTGGAAATTAGAAAAGGTGGGAAAACCTAAATTCAACTCCTTGATTCAACTGAGTTAAGCCAGAATTAGCTTCGTGCAGCTGACTGTCCTGTGGACAGGATGAAAGCAGTTGAGATCCCACCAATTTCTACTTGTGTCTACTCTTACAGTACAACAAAACATCCCAGCACTCAGAGAGGAACCTTCACCATGCTGCTTGTCTGTCACTCCTGGTACACTGCTAACACACACCTGCCTTTGTACAACTCTTTATCCAGCCTATCACATGCCCTGGGCACACACACAAATGACTTAGTGTCTTACTGCAACCAGCTTTGACTTTTCTGAGTTAAACAAGCTTTCAAATAGTAGAAGCACAATGGCAACTTGCTAATTTAGTCAAACACATCAGTTTTACTTTATAACCAACTAGCAAGAAAACACAGTAATCAGAAAATACTCAGGAAGATCCAAGGCTGCAGGTTAAATCACAGCTCCAAGAAGAGGTATCCAGCTGACTTCATAACCAACCTAAAATACAGGCTTACAGCAGAAATGTCCTAGTCCCCTGGAAGGTATTTCAGGAATTTATTTAGTGCTTGATTCTGCAATTGCTACCTCCTTGAGGTGCCTTTACTCAAGTCAGTAGGATGAGTTTCATCTGAGCTGAAATTATTGGAAGTTAGACCCAAAAAAGTAGTGCCAGATGAATTCCTCTCCAAAGGTGTCCATCTCCTCTCACTGGTGATAGAGGAAGAAGATGCAAAGAGGTTAGACCAGACACTTTAACTTTTGGACAATGGAATTACTCCCTTTTTCAACTTCTCTTCCCCCTCCAAATGGGGCTAAGTAAATCTATGGCACTCAGGAGGGAATGGGTGCAGGATTATTTAGGAAGAATATTTTATGCTGAAAGAAAAAAAATCCTCTCATTTCAAAACCTGCATATGCAATCCTCAGCTAAATGAGCTCCCATCCAAAGGCTGGAGGAGGTTGGAGCTCAAGAGAGAGAAAGAAAAATGTGTTTTAAAGCTCTCCCATTTCTGCATCCCTTTAGATTTCTATTCTGAAGCCCTGTGAGAGTGAGTCCAGCACAGAGCAGGGTGGTCTTGATTCTATCAGCCACCAGACATTATTTTTGTCAGGCACTACATCCTCCCATCAGGCTTGACTCCTGCAGTCAGCTGCACCATTGCTCTTCAACTCCTCATTGCAAATCCCCTCCACCTCTCTCACAGCACACCTTGATCATGGCTTGGGGAGCTGCTCCACATGGTAAATCTGCCACTGCACTTTGTTTAGCTTAGTTCTTTTAAGTCATCTTTTTGAGAAGACCCTGCCTTGAGAAGGCAGGGGGAGCTGATACCAACCTGCCTCATAGAAAAGTAAAAAAAAAACTGACAGAATGCTTGTCTAGGAAGAAAATAGTTCTCCTTTTAAAGAGGGAAGGCTCAAGGATTAGACTCATTCTCATCGCAGTGCTCCTGTACCCTGGGCTTTCATTAAATGAGAGATTCCACTCAAAGCTTGCTGAGCCAATGGGAAAGCAGTCAAAGTATGCAGGCATGTGCTAGGTGCAGTCATTTAGCTATGCTCATCATGCTAAAGCAGGAAGCAAAAGACAAAGATAAATTCAACAACCACAATGCAAATCCTTCTAGGAGGAAAAACACTGCTCCTCTCAAACTTTAAGCAACAAGACAGTGAACCATAAGCCTAACACAAAGAAGCTGAAAAGTCAGCATGTCCATGAAGATTTCTGTACTGCCTACCCAGAAAACACTCAGATACTTAAAGCATGAGCACCCAAGCTAGAAAAGAAGAGGTCACAATCTGCTAAGCCAAGTTGTTTGAAGTTAACACTGCATAAAGCTTTGGGATGTGAGACTGTGAGGCCAGTTGAGAGGGGTAGGTTTCATTTTTCCAGGAGACCTTGAAAACTTCTACTTTCTGTGGTGATTTTGCCCCTTAGACACTAATGTGTGAACTTTTCTAATGAATCCTGGGTGGAAGAAGAAAATCAAGAATGTTGTCTCGTTCTTATACAAAAGAATTTGCTGCCTGGCTATTGAAAATGGGCTGTGATCTCCATGCTGCATTAGAAACTCACCCTTGGCTCCTCTTTGTAGTTGGTAGAAGGAAATAGGCATTTCCAGAGACTGATTCATCTCTCCTACTTTAGGTTATCTCTGCTAGGAGAGGTGGGTATTATTCTCCAAGAATCAAAGAGAAAGTTGAGCAGCACTAGCTTGAATTTGGAGAGTTAACTTTTAGTTATCTAAGTCAGACAAAGTGAATCTTACCAGCAATACTCATTCTGTCCAAGCTCTTCAAAATTGGTGGAGCTTTGGATTTTCTGAAGTACTGAGCTGTCAATGCTGGCTTATTTCATACTGAACCTATCAATCTGTCTCCCTTTATTTCCTTCATTGTGTTCCTTCCTCCTTGTGGTCCTTCATTTCATGCCAAGGTGTCACAGCTTCTTTTCCACAGCAGTTACCACAATGGGTCCTCTCATCATTGCTTATGGTTTGTATTTTCAGCTGGGTCACTTCTGTGCAGCCTTTGACTGTGGTCTTAGCCAGTGGCTTTGGGAACTGAGTGTGTCTCCTTCACTGGGTCATCCAAGGACACTGATTGCTGGAGAAGCTCATGGCATCCAGATTCCAGCAGGATGTTCACAAAGAAATCTGCAAGATCTGTGCTTTATGGAATCCAGGGAATGCCTGAGCACTGCATCCTTGACATTAGCCCACGAAAACCTCTTTGGAAGATGAGAACAACTGATGGCATTTGTTGTGCCAGGAAAAGATGTCTGCTTTGTGCAAGAGAGATGGGTACACTGAAAGATTTCCTCTCCAACTGTAAGGTAGTAAAGAATGCAGCTCAAGCCTTTGCATTGTTTAGTACGTTGCAGCAAAAGTCTGGGAGAGGTGATGAAGGACCATACAGTGCCCCTTTGGAGGAGCTTGGCAAGCTCCTTGTAGTTGTGCTGCTGTGTGCTGCAAGCTTGCCAGAATTCACAAGATAAGCAAAACTGACCATGACCAAGTCTGGATAGAGGACCATGACTGAAGGTGACTCTTGATTTTCATCACATGACACTTCTCTGTTGTAATCCTGAAGTGGGGAAGAAGATGAAAGCTTGATTATTTGGAAGTGCCACTGTATAAAAAAGGTGAAAACTGGCTGTTAAGGTTGCAATGAGATGCTTTGTGGTGTCATTAACTTGACTCATGATGCTGAACAGGAGAAGTTCTTCCACACACGCAAAGAGTGGAAGAAATGGAAGATCTTGGTGGGTGAGCAGCCTGCAGAGTACACTTTAAAAACTGATTTTGATCTTGAGACACTGGAAGCCTCATTATCTGAACAAACAGAGATTGATGCTTGCATTTGAGCTAGTGTTTTGGATTTCTTCTGAAGCCAAGATATTTCTGGGACATGATTGATCTGACAAAGTGCAGGCATCTGCTTTATGGTGACAGGAATTGCAGCCCAGAAGAGCATACTCCATTCTACAGGCTGTAAAAGTGGCCTCCAGTCATTAATTTACTCATGTGGGGCATCCACACTGCAGATGCCTAAAGTCAGGTGAGATTAATCTCACCTTGGATTGCAGCATTATTCATTTTTGCCCCCTTTTTTTTTTCCTTCCAGAGCATCCAGGATGTTATGGAGCAAACAGAAAGAATCACTACCTGTTTCTAGTAGAGACTCAGTAAAAATATCTTTAGAGATTCCTCCTGGAGTTCTGTTGGATACCTTTTCAGTTCTTGCTGAAGAGCAAGGGGAAGAAATAAAGTTGTCCTGGGAAAATGACAGAGTACCAATATCTTGCCTCACATGTGGCCATCTAAGGTATGGAGTGGTGACTAATGGCCATGGTGGTGAAAGGTATCATAGTAAAGAACAGTAAATAAGCCATGTTCCAAAATCTTACACCCTTGTTGCTAAAACAAATTTTCAAAGAACTCAAATGACAAAGTGTTGGCATGGTGTTCTTAGTGCCTACAAAAGCAACCACAGTAAGATCCTACCAGGTTAACACAGCCTGGCCACACCTAGGGGAAGAACATCTGAGCACACACAGGGCTGAGAAAGCTTGCAAGCTTAAAGGACGTGTCTCCTGGAACTCCTCTAGTAGCTAAACAAATATAGCCATGAGACATGAGACTAGACCTTAATCATTGCTTAAACAGTTTTTCAGACTAGAGAAGTGAGCACAGAACAGTTTCTTCAGCTAGCTGCTACATGAAATGCATCTCAAAGCAAATAGGCTGGAAATGGCAGTGCCAATGGATGGAACAGCAGAGATAAGGAGTTTTCATCCAATATCTCAGTATCCCATAACCAAGACTGAAGCATCAGTGTTCTCCAAGAACATCTCCACTGATAATTTCAGACCAAATTATTCAATGCAGGGGAAGTCATGACTGAAAGTTGTGTCAGAGTAGCAATGCTGTACAGCAGTAATGCAGAGGTAACTACTGGTGTTACCTACTTTCATCCATATTCCTCACTGATATCAACCTCTCTTGCCTGCCCTGGCTAGAAATTCTCCATTTAGAAAAATTGTATCATTTGATGTAATTTTTTTGGTGCCAGATTCATTTCAACTGCCCTTTTGCTTCACATAAACCAGACACTTCTTTTCCTGAGAAATGAACTGCACTGCTCCAATGAAGTGATCCCTGTTGTTTGAACTACCTATACTTGCCTGAGAGGGGTCAAAGTTGCTTGTGTCATGATGTAACAAGAGGCAAATGCATTTGTTATCTGCAGTAAAAATGTTCCATATTTACAGAAAAAAGTACTAGCCCCAAAGGATGTGATGCACTGAATACAGGATCTGCTTTAACCAAATCTGTAAACTCTTAACCCAGTCTCAAGTTGCCATTCCAAGCACCTCCACAGGGCTCACTTGATGGAAATTCTTTCAGTGCTCTTGGCTGTGAGTTTGGAGAAACCCTGAGGCTGACTTCCTAGTAAGCATTGGACCTGAGGAAGTATTTGGGGAAGAAAGTAAAGAATTATATTTTAGATCAGTCTTGGACTGGGGGAAAGTCTATTCTCCTACTGTCCCAGTGGAGCTAGAACAGAACCTGTTCTGCTAAGTGATTTTACTTCTCAGTTCAGTCTCCTCCCAGTGATGGCACGTTCTGAAGCTAAGGGCATGTTTGCACAGGCAGTGGCTGCTGCTAGCAGTGATAATGCTGATGTGTAGAGTTGCTGCCAAGGACTGGAGTGCAGATAGGCTCTTGATTATGCTTGCTCCTGTGAAGACCAAGGGCACTGCTAAATGTTGTGTACCACACTGGTGCAGTAAGTCAGAGGTGGCACCTGCAGGGAGGAGCAGACAGGACAGATGACACTAAACTAACCCTCAAGGGATTCTGTTCTATGTCATAGTCAGTATAAAGATGAGGGGTCTAGACGGCCAAGCTGCTTCTTCAGTGCCTGTCATCCAAGGAGGACTCTCTCTGTCCATTCTGCCTTCAATCCCAATCCACTTGTTCCTGAATCCAGTTCCAGAATGCAGATGCTGAATCCATTTCCCATCTTCTGCTGATTCCAGTCTGGGACTTCCCTAGTTCCCGCCCACAGCATCAGTGATGACAGTGACACAATTGCTGTCAAGGGGTTGGGCTTCATATTGGTTTTGTTTGTATTTGCATACATTTCATTACTTTTTTTTACCTGTTAAAGTGGTTTCAATTTTCTTCTCCAACCCCTAAATCTCTCTCCCTTATTCCCTTTCTCTTCCCCTTTGCAAAGGGAGAGGGGTTCATGGAGTGTGTTTGACACTCATTTAGTGGCCAGCCCTGCCCTAACCCTTGACACCAAGCCTGATAAATAAGGAATTATTGCAGGAAAATGCAGCCAGCCCTGATGTGGCTGAATTCTGCAGAAATACCTTGCTTGTTGAAGGGAAATGCACATAAGCACAGCATATTCTGCAGCATTAGAACTCATGCAGCACCATGGAGTCTTTATTTTGATTAAAAAAATAGCAAGTGTAAGAAGGGCCATATGCTGTCCTTGAGGCTCTGTTGGCAGCATAACAAAGGGAAGGCATGAAGCAAACAAATTCTGGGCTCTTCCTGGAACATACTGATCCCCTCAGCTCCCATGGAATGTAGGGAGGTTATTTTTGGACTTGATAAGAAACCTTTAGCACCTTGCAAACTTGAAGTCTCTTGTTTTGGAGCACACCCTGGGCTAAGAATGGGGTCCTGACCATAAGAATTCAAGGGGCCACAGAAGCTGAAACAAAATCCATTGTAAGACATTTCTAAACACTTCTCAGTCATGCTTGGGTAGCTGGCATAGGCGAAGGTAATATGAAAGGCATGGTTTAAAGGGGGAGATATTTTAATAACAAAATATATATTTCTAGTAAAAGATATGATCTCTCCCTCAAACCTTGCCTCTCTTATTAAGTGGAGACTTGGTTGCAGGTCGGGTCTAGTATTACCTCCTCGTGACTATCACACCGTAGCTTGGCATGACATCTAACCAGCAGCTGGCAAGGTTCATGTTCACTGTAATCAACACATACAGCCAGAGTCTGTTCTTTCCCCCTGTGACAGTCTCCTTTAGTCTCCAAGACAGGGTACCCACAACCAAAGTGCCTGTTGTCTCCAGATGCCCTGCTAAATCCTCAAGTAGGGGATTGTTTGGGCCAGTGCCAGCTGTCCCCAGCCAAAACTGTGCCAAGGACGTGGCTTACAACTGAAAAGCATTGACAACTGCATGCCAGTGCCTGTGGCCAGGTTATGCTCTGTTTAATTTATTAGTGGGGATATAGACAAGGTACCAAACAGGAATGGGATAATAATCTGTGGCTCTTATAAATCCAAGAACATTTACATCTTCAAAGCACATCCAAATGTTGTCCAACCCCTCAGCCTGCATCTCTGCAGTATCTAAAGATCATGAGATGAGATCCCAGGATGGTCCACCAGCAAGGTTGGTTGTTACTTCATCTTGAAGACTAAAATTGGCTGGCTGGACAGTACAAAGCTCATCTGGTGCCCAGACAGATCTGTAAGAAATTCACTGCCAAGTGATGTCATCGGTGTTGAGCTAATGATCCAAAGAGGGCCTGGCACCAACAAGAGCTGAGTGTCCTCACAGCTAATACCACTATCACTTTAGAAAATTAATTCAAGGTGCATCTCAGCCTTAGAGATGGGGCAGACCCATTGAGTAGGAGGAAGATTATCTTTTCAGCACCTGTCAGACTTGTATACCTAGTCAAGGTGATGCTGTGGGCTGGATGACATGACCACTTTGACGATTCCAGGCTGATTCTGCACAGCTTTAAGATGATCCATCCCTTGTTTGAACAACCACATTTTCCCAACAGTGGAATGGCCAGAGCAAATAAATCTTCACAGTTGCTGTGTCAGGAATTATGTCCTTAGTCTTCTTTGCTAAGTGGGTCTATATTTAAGAGAAGAATTTCAACAGGCTAAAAGTGCAGCACTTTTTCTGTATGATTTAAGCTCTAGGATCTTCTGATGGTGCAGTGGTCTTCCATTCAACATATGAGCCTGGAAATGTTTTCAACCATACAGCCCTTAGGGGACCGAGAAGCTCTCCAACCATGGTTTCACCATAACACTTTAGACACAAGTCAGCTTCTTAACATCATGGACAACTCTCTAACTCATTGCCATCCATCTTGACTTGACCTGAGCAACTCTGGCTCTGTGCAAGACTTTGTACCTCCAAACCTCAAGGTATAACCAAGAAAAGATAAAACAGTCCCAGAGGTGAATGTGTCTGGCAGTGTTCTGCTGACCAAAGGATCTCAGAAGACTTTTGATTTCAGTCAAATGAGTCTTGGTATCTGTAAAGGCTCCCTTGGCAGAACCTTTATCCAAATCTTCTGTTTAGTAAGTGAGACAGCAGAAGACATTCCCAATGTTACTGTAGCCACTTGTTGCAACCCATCTGTCATGCAAGTCAACAGAAAGGCAACACCTGTGTAAATAGCACACCCAACACATGCTGCTGCTCTGTGCTAGATTATATATTGAGTCTGCCACACTAGACCTGGCAAAGCTCTCCTACACTTACAGAGCTAGTGTAAGAGGGAAAATTTGCCAACTGCCAAAATAAGTGGGACCTTTATAGAAAAGAACAATCTTACAACCTGGACAAGAGCAGATAGCACAGCAGTGAGCATGAAGCTAGAAGAAGCACTCTTTCCTCCACAGAGACATTGCACATGACACACCCCTCAAAGGCAGCATTAGCAAATCGTCATGAAACGGTCGCAGTAGCAAAGCAACAAGATGTGACAAGAAAATGCTTCCCTGACCAAAACCAAAAGCATCCCACTAGCATCAGGGGAGAGACTTGGGAGAGTAAGGAAAGACAACCTAGGCTCCTCTCAGGCAAAGAGGTGAAGAAAAAGAAATGCTTAAGTTCATCAAACAATCCACCAGCACCCTGAACATCTGAGGACACTGTTAATGCTACTTCAGACATTGACTTCATACAGCACCTGTGCCTGCAGCTGCAGAGTGCAACAGGGAGAAACCTGGCCCCTCATTAGCATTTATCAGCATGACCAAACCAGACCCAAAGCTATTTATAAATCACAGAAATCACAGAAACATTCAGGTGGGAAGAGACCCTCAGGATCATCAAGTCCAACTGAGAACCCTACTCTACAAGGTTCACCCCTAAACCATATCCCCAAGCACCACATCCAGACGACCTTTAAACACATCCAGGGTTGGTGACTCAACCACCTCCCTGGGCAGCACATTCCAAGGCCTGACCTCTCTTGCTGTGAAAATCTTTTTCCTAATGTCCAGTCTAAACCTACCCAGTCATAGCTTGAGGCCATTCCCTCTTGTTCTATCACTAATTACCTGTGAGAAGAGACCAGCACCAGCCTCTCTACACTGTCCTTTCAGGTAGTTGTAGAGAGCAATGAGGTCTCAATTTGCATGACCTACTCCTTCACAGACCACACTTTACTGCAGGTGTGATAAAACCCAGGCTGCTTCTTCCATTTGCTGGACAGACTCTTTGTCACATTAAGAGGAGACATTTTTGACTTCACAGCAGGCATCTAAAAGAAGAACCGCTCAGCACAAAACCCATTCTCATTTTTTAAAGCAAATAAAGAGCAAATAAATCCAGGAATTCTACATGATTTCTGAGCAGAAGTGAAACAGCTGCACCTCTTCCTTTTGCCTAATACAAGGTGATTAATCAATGATAGAAAGGATTGTATAACTCAAGTCAAAATTTGGGGGATTAGAAATGTTTAGAGAGGAAAAGAATGAAATAGCATAATGGAACCTCAGCTAAATTATAACAGTTTAACAATAGTTGTGCTTTTTGGTATCTCAAAGCCCTCAACCTTCATGAAGCCTCATTGTTTAAAAAAACCCAAAAACCACAAAAGAAAACACCAAAAAACCTTTCCAAAAGCTCAGTGGAATGATAAAATGCTCAAATTCAAACACACACTTTGGAAGCATACTTTCCATATAGATATTTTTGTCATTGTTAGGTTATTATCCTTTCTTTTTCTTTTTCTTTTCTTTTTTTTTTTTTTCCCAGATCAACTCCAATTCCATCTGCCATACAACTTCAAGAACACATCTGTATTTCATTCCATGTAGACAAAATACTACACCATAAAAATAGAAATAGCTGGGAACAGGCAGCAACAACCAAAAAATAAAGTAAATAAATAAGAAGAAACGATCAAAAACCAAGCCAGATTTGTACAGACACCAGATCAGAATGAGGAAAAAAAAATGCTGTTAGTACTGAGCAGTTGTGCCAATTTCAGAGAGAAGATGACGTAGAAGGGGTCTCATGAAATCCCTTCTCAATGTGTGCTTTGCAGTCCTGTCTTGTGCTTTAAGATGAAACCCAACAGCATTTTCTCCACTGAGATTTATTCATGTCCAGGTTTCATTTCCTGCATCTTCTTGTTTGTTTATTTGTTTGTTTCTCCTGATGGAATGGATGGATTGAAGTTCAGTAGTATGTTTTTTCTCCTTCTTTAAAAACCTGTGATACTCTATTCCTCCATTTGTATCCAGTTCTTTCTGGTCACTAATTTTTCACTTGCTTTGACAACGCAATGGGGGGAAAATATTCTTTTCCCCACAGCCTGGTGGAAAGCAACTTGAGAGGGTTGCTGGATTCCCCTCGTTCTGCTCCCAGTAAAGTCAATGCGTGAGATCCATGGAGTCCCAGTATTTGGGCTCCAGCCTCTGGGAATAGTGTGAAGGTTGAAGGATTGTATTGGGCAGATGTGGGCTTTGTCCTTTCACATTTCTGGCAGCAGGATCAAGCTGCAAGGCTCTCAGAAAGGCTTTACTGGGAACAAACAAAGGAGAGGTTCTAGTGTGAGGTGTCCCTGCCCATGGCCCGGGAGTTGGAACTAGATGATCCTTGTGGTCCCTTCCAACTCTGACTGATTCTATGATTCTATGAGAGCTTCCTCCTACGTCAACCTCAGTCCTCCCTGAGGCTCCTCCCCACCCTGCAGGACTCAGCCAGCATTTCTTGGTTATTACAGTATTGCTGGCTAGTCACTGGGCCCAAGGACATTTCCCACCACATAAGCATAGAAGCAGTAGGCAAAGTCCTGCTCACTTTACCAGGAGCTCCTGTCTTCCTCACCCCTTCCACTGACAGAGCACAAGGTACCATGTGGTTCATAAGAATGGGCATGACCAATACAGAACACTTTCACTTGCCAGGATGATATCTGTGCACTGAGTCCTTGAACTTAGTTTTAAGCCACAAAGCTGAGGCATCCAACATGAGCTCATCTACTCAGCTCCATTCAGAGATGGGAAGAAAAAAGACATCCTGAAGGAGGCACATCCCATAAGCCTTAGACAAGTGTCTTAGCATGGGGTGAACTGTCCTAAGGAAATTTTTTCCCTTCCTCCATCCCCACAGAAAGGACCCAGGATTTGTGGCTCTGGGCCACTGACTACCAGTACACAGCCAACTTTTCAATGGCTGGGGTTAATTATGCTGAGCATGGCCCCCATGCTCAGGGAAGTGCCACATTTCAGTGATTTCCAAGAATTAATCCCCTCTTCACCCACATGGAAACAGATGAACATATTTTTAACTTCATCAGTCCTAATAGCCTCTGTCTGCTCCTTCTCTGCCTGCTCTCTGTCTCCTCTCTGCCTCCTACCAAATTCAGTGTTCAGATCAGACAACCTACAATTGAAAGATCAGGACTGCAAATCATTTTCTTTCAATTTCACTGTTTGAGTTGAGTTTCAAACAGGCTGTATTTGTGGGGAGAAAAAAACACAAGTCAACCAATTAATGCCTGACAGTTCTGGTGTCTATCTCACATCTCAAAAACACTACTTAGATGGGAAAAAAAATAGCAAGAAATAAAATCCATTCACTCATGAACACAATATCAACTCTAGAGTACAGGAAATAGGATCCAGACAGGATTTTACAACTAAGAAGGGAACATTACAATAAAGATTATGACATATTCTTTTTTATGAATATTCATGTTATAGCTTTGAGCTTTATTGCAAAGCAAAAAATATATATTTGTGTATATATATATATATATTTATCTACATATCACCTCTGACATTGTATACAACACTAAATCAGCAGAAATCAAAGAAATCATAGTGAGGTAGATACAAAACAAAGGGATGGTGAAGAATCCAGTGGCTAAATTTGGCTTAACACAACTGTCATTTAACATATGGTATATCCAACACAGCAGTGAGCTTTGATTCACAGCTTGATCTATGGATCCTACTAACACTGATATTGAGATTAGAGCCCATTTAGAAATAATGCCATTTGGAAAGGGATAGGAGATGAAGGGGTGTGCAGGGAAGGGAACAGTAAATCAGAACTGTTTCCTACAGACTAGTCATCTCCAAGGGAAAGTTTTCCATTGACTTTTCATTGCTTCCTTTTGTTTAATTTTTTTTTTTTTGGGGTGGGGATGTGTGTGTTGATAAACTAGCTCTGAGAAATAGCCTGTGTTCTAGGGGTACTGGTAGTGCATGAGGGCAGACAAAGAGGGGGGGCTCTACTCTGGGGAAATCCACTAGGGTTGAAACACGAGGAAAAAAGAAAGACAGGCTGTTTCCCCTTCCTTGGTGAGAGCCAAGAGGAAGCAGCACACCCTGGGAGTGCTTCTCCTGTTTGTGAGCATCAGTTTGGACTTGCTGATGATGGCCAATGAAACAAGGCTTCGGCACAAGGGCAGCCCCTTGATGGATTCTGTTGCTCTTTTCAGGCAGCTGCAGATACGTGGCAAGAAAGATGGTACCACTGAAGTGACCTGGGTGTTGCTATGGTACTTAGTGGGACCTGGCTGCTTGTTAAGGCACCTGGATGACTGGGGCTCTTCACTTAATTCTCATCACAATAGCTTCAGGGGGGATTTGCAATAGCCTTGGGTTTCCTGGCTTTTGGTTTTATTCTATCAATGGAGGACAATAGGAGAAAAGACACAAAGATGAGAAGCAATGGGCTTAGCTACAGCAAAGGGCAACTAGGCTGGGTATCTGAAAATGTTTCCAGCAAGGCTGAGAAAAGCTCTTTGGGCCATTGGACTATCCTCATCCACGAGGTGACATGCACAACAAAGGGAAGTCATGGTACCCTCATATAGCAGGATAAAGGAGCCATGTATTTTCAGGGAGCTCTGTGAGGTGCCTTATGTTAAACAGACAAAACCAGGTTTGAAGCTGTGGACTAGGTCCCTTTGCTGTTCAAACATCCCCTAATCTTCTTGCAAAGGGAAGAAGCAGTGCACTGGAAGGAGTATGATTCCTCAGCTGTTCTACAAATGGTGGCAATCTGAGCTTTATTCTCATGTCATTTACAATGGCATGGTTGAATTAAACAAAATTAGTAGAATTGGCATGAACAGGTTACTAATGAGCAGGAAAAGAAGCCAATGCAATTCTTAGCAGCTTGAATCTACTGAAAAAGTCACTGCTGTAGCTCTGGTTTTACTTTTTGCTTTTCACCTAGCCAAAAAAAAAAAAAAAAAAGATATTATGCTTCAGGAAAACATACAGAAGGTTATTGCTTGTGCATTCATTGCCAGGGGTTTCTTGTGAACCCCTAGAATCACCAGAAGACTGTCACAGAAGCTGTGTGTCACTTGAGAAAATCCAATTCCTTCCTCCCTTGAGTGAATCCCACTCTGAACTGCAACCTGACAGCCTTAGTCCTGGGAGGGGAATGCCTGATGTGTATGTGCCACCAGCAGGGACTGCTGAGCAAGCATGGACCTGTGGTGAAGGAAGCAACCTTGACAGTTCATTGGCAGAGTGGAAAGAGGACAAGTCTCATGGTAAGCTGTGGTGGGAGGTGTTTTGGAAGTGTGGTAAATCCTGTCCACTTTTGGTGGGGTTCAGCTCATCTAAATGTAACCTAAAGGGCGCACAACAGATCAAAACTGGAAACCAACTGGAGTGAGTCCCTACCTAGAGCTATTTTACTGTCTCTCTTCTGTATGGAAGGGACCTTCATAACTCACTGGATACTCAACTTTTCTGGCTAAATCAGAGGATTGGATCTCATGCTCAAAGTACTTTGGAGAAAGAAATGCACTCTCTCTTAGGGTCTGAAAGCTTTGAGTGGCTTAGTGTTTGTCCACAAAGTGAAACTTTCTTGCTGTTTGCCAAATTTGGTCTCTTGTGTCACACACACAAATAGCTATATTGAACTGAAGCACATGTCTGCTTTTATTTTAACTCTGATGGGTGCATTGCTTTGCTTTGAAGGGGAGGGGGTAACCTCCAGAGGAAAAATATATTCCCAAGTATCTTCTATCTATCTATCTATCTATCTATCTATCTATCTATCTATCTATCTATCTATCTATCTATCTATTTCTTCCCCTGAATAGATTTTCTTTGTGAGTCACAGAAGGAAGAAGCTTTTGCTAGTTACTGCCTTTAATAAACTGGATTGCATGAATTAAAAAGAGTTTAGCTGTAAAATTAGGGATTGAATCAAATTTGCCTTCTAGGTTCTTCCTATCTCTGACTCCTGCAATTAGAAAAGTATCTTAATTTCTTTCCTTAAGGCTTTAGTAGAAACTGCTAACTGGGGCAGAAGATGACTCCACCTGGGACTCCTTACCACAGTGGGCACTTACCACTACCTTTTCAGGGAAGAAAATTAGGTGTTCTTTCTTAAAGTATGCAGGGGCTAAAATATTTGGTTTGTGTGTGGGCTTAACAATTAACACAGCCCACTGAGATCCTAGTGGCAGATCCAAGGGACAACTGTAGCTCCTTGCAAACATCAGCCACAACCAAAGCCTAAAACCTATCAATGAAGGTAGATCACAGAATCATTTTGATTGGAAGAGACCTCTAAGGTCATCAAGTCTAATCCTAACCTAGCACTGCAGTACACCACTAAACCATGTCCCCTAGTGCCACATCTACACATCTTTCACATCCTTCCAGGGATGGTGACTCCACCACTTGCCTGGGCAGCCCCTTGCAGAGCTGGAAGAGCCCATGTTTATGCAGGAAGAGTAGATAAGTAGACACTTGAGGCAATACAGACTGTGTTACATAATATACCAATAAATAGTCAATGTATAACATGTAAGGCAGGGTGAGGTGTCCTGCATTAAATTATGTACGTATGAACACTGCCTTCTAGAGAACTGAGTTACCTGAAGCATTCACACAAGGTTTGGGAGACCATCTGGATTTCCAGCTCAACCAGCTGACTGCCCTCAGCTTTTCCACTACAGTTGTTTCCAGGTAAATGTGGCTTTATCTTCACTAGGAAGGCTGACACTGAGTTATTGTTAAGGATTCAAGAGCAAAAGACTGGCAGAAAGAAGCACTCGTTCTTCCATAGACTAATGTGAACACATGGTAGTGGTGCCACAAATCCATTCTCCTCATCCTTCCCACTTTTACTGACTTCATTAAAGGTCCTTTCTGTATCCACACCTGTATATGATACCCAGCCCAGCTGCCCCTTGATCACTTGGAAGAATTTTACTAAATCAGGTGTCCAGTGAGACAGAAGTGGAGTTCATTCTGCCCTGCTCCAAGAAACTTGAGATCTGCAGAATCATAGAATAGCTCAAGTTAGAAGGGATCCATAAGGATTGAGACCATCAAAGCTGCATGTAGAATGTAGGGCTAGAGGGGGCTAAGATCAGCAACCCAGGGGTTTGCCCTTTGAAAGGTTACAAAACTAAGCTGAGGACAGTCCAATAAAGGGATTTGAAGATCATCAGCACGGTGAGCCACGGCTCTCAAGGATGGGGAAGGATGGATGGGAAGAAAGGAGAAGCACAATGGTGCTCATTTAAAATGTACTGGTGAGAAGATGAAGGTCAAAGCATGGTCCAACAAGGCAGCAGTGGGCTTCCTGAACAGAAGAGAAACGAAGGACAAAGGGTAGGTTGGTGAAGATCTCACTGTAAACTGGTCCGAATCACCTCCCACTGCTCTGGAGAGGAACCCTGCGGTATTTGCAGAGAGGGACCATGAGTGCAAAGTGCTTAAAGGCTTGGTAAGCATTAGTAACCCCAGCTGGACAGGCACAGAGAGGTGGGAGTGCTACGCTCTACGTTGCATGGCGAGGCGGTGGTTGGGCGGGGGACATGGCAGCCACATCTTGTGGTCTCCTGGTTTCCTGAGCTCAGCACTGCATGACCCTGTTTCCTCACCAACACTCTCTCCTCGGCACCCATTGGTAAACTGGGGTGGGGAAAGAAAGGTTATAAAGGCTAAATCCTCCCAGGACTATGGACTGGGACTAAGGGGGGGGGGGGGGGTATAATGTTCCACCTTTTATCTAAGGACAGGGAAAGAGACTACCCAGTAGAGTCAGCCTATTTGATACAGCTTAAAGAAATACAAACCCTCAGCTTTAGTGGTACTGGTGGGCATGATCATGTGCTTGGTTGTGTGTATATGTAATACACACCCTGCCTGGGACAGAACCTATTATATATTTCTATAATATATAATATAATATAGTATAGAACACACACACACACACATACACACATACAGTCGTAGGAGATAACTCAACCATCTGAACCCCTCCTAATCCAAATGCTCCTCCTCTGAAGGTCAGATAACACTCCCTACATTTTCTACACAGACAGCTTTGTACATACGAGTCGTAAAGTGCCGTTAGAAAGCGCCTCAAATTTCCTATGTAGAAAACTATATACATATAGCACACACATGTACTGAAAACACTGGAAGTTAAGCCAAATTTCACCTTCATCTTCACATCCCCAATACCTACGGTACAAAACCAGAATAAAAAAAAAAAAAAAAAGAAAGAAATTAAAAAAAAATATATATCCTAAAACTAAAAAAAAAAAAAAGAGAGAAGAACAAATTGAGAAATGAAAACCAAAGCCAAAAAAAAAAAAAAAAAAAAAAGTCAACAGAAGCCTGGCACATGTAGAAAACATCAATTCACTTAGAGAACATAAAGAGGATCATGTCTGAACCTCCTTTTTTGTTGGTTGTTTGTTTTTTTTTCCTTAAAAACAAAACCAAACCCCTTCTGTTTATCTGTTTGTTAGCTCTTATTGTTTGAGAAAAGTCACAGTAGCACTCTCACCTTGAACCAGAGTTTGGAACTTGGTTTTTGTTTTTTGGTTTTTTTTTTTTTTTATGTGTGTGTGTGTTTCTTTGTACAAAAGGAAAAACGGTTTAGGCTGTGGGAAATTTGAGGTTGGAAAGAGGAGATCTAGAGAGAGAAACTGGAAGATTGCATAGTTGTGAACAGTGGCTTCTCATCAAGGTGAAAAAGTGCATCATCTGATAAAATAGCATTTGATTCTTATTCTTATCATTATTTTTGTTCGGTTCCATATGTGATTTTTTTTTTGTTTGTTTGTTTTTTCCTCAGTCAACTGTACATGTCACACATGAGAAGGTATATACAGCACACACACATGCTAACATTAAACGTCTGACATTGAAACAGCCATTCTTTAAATGTTCCATCAGAGTTTTGTTTGTTTTTTTGTTTTTTTCCATGCAAAGTTGTATTCTTTTTAAATACAGTTTTTGCTACATCCTAAGACCACGAACTCGTCTAAAGCCCATCTCATGTAATTGTGATCGTTAGCAACACAAAAAGGGGGAAAAGCACCAGAATGGCTCGGTTTGATCACCAATTCTCTGCTTTGACTTCTTTCTTTTTTTAAATTTCCATTCCTTCTTTCACTGCTGGTTGTTTTCTTTTGCTTTTTTTCTTAATTTTTTTTTTGTTGTTGCTGTTGTCATTTGTTTGCTTTAATTTTCCAGAGATGGGGAAAAAACAATTGACTTTTTGTTTCATTGTGGGTTTTTTTGTTGTTGTTGTTGTAAGCGTTCTTGAGGTAAGAGTTATGCTCAGCACCTGGGGCAGGCAACAAAGCTTTCAAAAGCATTTGAGAAATGAAGCCCGAGTCCAAACCCTGTCACCAATGTCATAAACAAACAACAAAAGAAAACCAAATTGAGATGAATATTCCACGTTTCCATGCTAGCTAAACCTCCCACCCTCTTCCCATCCTTCTTTCCTTTCCCTCCCCCAAATCACAAACCGAAATAAAGGGAAATAAAACCAGCTTGGCACATTCCCTCTTGCACCAGCCAAATGAAAAAGGACAGGTGTTGAGCACTAAAAAGGATACTTCAAATGCTTTTCATGCTTGCTGCCTGCCTCAAGTGCATTTTAATATATGTCTGATCATTTACATTTATATAGGAAAGTCATATTTGTTACACATTATACAGGATCGCTTCATTTTTGTCCTATTTTAACCTTTCCACTTTTTTTTTTCTTATTATTGTTTGGTTTTTCTTTTGTTGGTTGTTTTTTCTTCTGTTGGTTGTTTTTTCTTTTTTTTTTTTCTAGTTTTTTTTTCTTTTTCTTTTTCTGTTTTTTATTTTTGGATAAAGAGTTGATTATAACAATCTACAGTAAGGCTGCACAGGAAGAATTCTGTGGGTTTTGTGTTTATTTATTTATTAATTTTTTTCTTTAAGAACCAAAGTATAGAAAATGAGGTTTGATTCTAGCACCTTTTAGAGTATTATTGGTGTTGATCCTATTAGGACAAAAAATGCCTTCACTCAACATCTATGCTAGCATCTCTCTATAGTTTCAGCAATACTTCAAGGGTAACGACAAGGTGACCATAGACCCAACACAGCAGTCCCCTGACAAAAAAATAGAAGTCCCCCCTCTGAAGTCAGTCAGAACTATTAGTGTGAGCAAAGCAAACCACCTTCACCAGCCTCCCTCCTCCCTGCCAGTGAGGGATGCTGTGCTCACCTCACTCAGAGCAGTGTGGGAAACTGAGCATCCCAAGAGGAAAAAAGGAATACACCAAGTTGCTGTCTTGCTGGGGAAGCTGAGATGGAGAGACTTGCTAGCAGATGGTTTCACTAGCTAGGGAATAAAGCTGCTTGCCATCTGGCAGGTTGCATTGCCTCAGTGCAAAGAAAAAGCAAGGATACTGCCATGGGATACCATCCCGGGATGGCATCCCGGGATGGCATCCCGGGATGCTGTCTTGGGATGCTGCCCCACCAACCCCACAGTCCTCCTTCTGTGGCAAGGGGAGACTTTCCCATACCATGACCAGAGGAGAGATGGCATCTTGCAGCACACACTGGCAGGAGAAACATCTATGGTGTGAAACAGCAGCTTTCAGGGAGTGCAATTCTGGGATTGGGGAGGAGAGGGGCAGGAGGGGAGAAGGGAGCTGGAAAATGAAGCAGGAAAGAGAAGCTCCTTGCCAAGGTCGTAACACTTTACAGGACGTTGAGTTTCATTTGAGCAGTGTATAATCCTGCAGAGGAATGGTCCATTCCCCTGACAGTGGCATCAGAACCTCAATAATAAATATATATATATATAATTATAACTATATCAATCTATCTATCTATCTATATTTATATAGGTATACATTAAAGTCTGTTACTGCACTGGCACGTAATACAGAGGAGAAGTATTGGCATCGTTGTTTGATGCAAGTGGTTGCCTTGACTGAAGTCCTGTGAAGGGTAAGCACCACAAGAAAAGGCACCACAAGGTTTTGGGAATTGAAATGTCACTGTCCTAACAGAGCTGTCATCAACAAACATCAAGGACTTTTGGGAGTTAATGTGGGCAGGTAGGGCCAGGCTGAACTGACAGCAGAAAAATCAGGGTATGCCCAGGAAAACTGTTGGGGTTCATGTAGAGTGGCTGTGGCCTTGGTGAAATAGAGACAAGAATTCGGTCTTTTTAAGGGGCACATTTTGTGAGCTCTGATCTAGCACTTTGGACACTTTTTAATAGCCTTCCTAAATGCAAATGACCACATCTTGTCATGTTCAACATGCTTGCACCAGAGTAAGGAAAGCAGAATTGAATTTTGAATGCTCAAAGCACAATCTAACATAAACAGGGCACAACCTCACGTGGGATGGCCTGGATGCCTTCAGCTTCCACTAAACCAAGGGAAGCCAAAAGTGCTCAGTGAGTCTGATCTCATCCCTCTGTGGAGCCTTGCCCTGAATATCTCAATCTGTCACTCCACAGGAGTCCAGAGAAGAAATTGTCCTGGACGAAGACAACGATCTTGATGGATTTACAGAAGTCTCACTAGACTGAAATGAAGGTCAAAACCTGCAAATCTGATTTTCCAAGGTCTTAGCCCATTCTTCTTTATTGGTCAAAACCTCCACTGCACTAAATATTTGGGTTGGTCCTTGCTCTGTATCTTTTGTAAATTCACACTCAAGCAGACAGACAGACACATGCATACCTTGCCCTCCAAGACACAGAAATAAGAGGAAGAGCCAGGGAATAAGACAAAGTACATCTTCAGAGCTCTCCTGTGAGAAGTCACTGCAGACACTGTCTATAAACAACTGGCTTCCCATGCATAAAGTAATTGCTTGGTGATGAAAAAAGAAAAAGAAGAGACTCACAGGCACTCTATGCCAAGTGAATAGCACCGGTTTTGCATCATGTTGACACCTGTCAGCTCACCCCAGCTACACCACCTTAGCTCTTCAGACAGCTGCTGACAAGCTGCCTGCCCCTGCTTTCATAGGCACTGCACCAAATCCAGGGCAATGCCACAAAGGTAGGTAGAAATGCATTCACTGGACATAGAGGAGGGTCGGGTCTGCCCTCAGCCGCTTCTCTTGGCTAGCATAGAGCAGAGATTTTTGGCAGACCTTGTATCTCCCAAGCACCACATGTGCTGGCAGAAGCCAGAAATGTTGTTGAAATACCTCTGTGGAAGAGGAAAAGAGTTCCCTGTGGTTCTCCTTGTTCCCTTAGATCTACTTTGGGTTTTAATTTGGATCCCAGTCTCTTTAGACACTCAGTAAGAAAGGCTCAAGTGCAGAAGTAAAGTAGGAAGGAGCCAACCTCCCCCAGTCAAACTAACAGATCCTTGATCCTAACTTGGATGGATGGCTGTCTTCACTTGCAAGTCACAATGGGCCAGAACAGCCCTGGAAGGACAACTTCTTATGAATGACCTGGGGCCAGACTGTGCTGAATGCAGGTAATAAGGCAAGATTCAAAGCATGGTCCTGACTGAATTGTAAGCTCAGTTAACAAAAAGTGTACTTCTTACTAGGAAAGCCTAGACTGTGATTTCTGTCTGATGAGCCTGACTGAGAGGATCTGGGATGAGCAGCTGCCTTCTTTAGAAGATTTCCAATGAAAGGGAATTTAAAGTGGGAGAGTAAGATACAGGGATGCCTGTGGCATGAACTCTTGGGAACGCACTTGATGACCCACGTGCTAAATCCCTGGATTTTCAGCTGACTTCCCTGAATGCTTTGCAAAGGAGAATGGAGCATTTCAGAAGACAGAGAAATGCACTCCCCAAAAGCTTAGTGTGGCATCTTGAATGGGTTGTGCTTGAGAAACCTGATTTCAGACCAGCCTGCGTCTTTGCCTCTGCTGGGCTGCATAAGGGAAAGTGAAATGTCCTGATGTTAAGGTCATGAAGCACTTCATCAACACTCACCAAATGATCCTCACATCATCCTTGTGAGGTAAGCTTTGCCCCTCCTGTTTTACAGATGAGGAAAGTGAGGCACAGAGCAGTTACATGACTTGCCCAAGGTCACCCAAACAACCGCAGTGACACTGAAGGCTGTTTTGGGGCAGGTCTCTCTGTGTTTTGGTAGAGTGCTTAACATGAGGGGATCCTAAGCCTGGCCACAGTCCTAATGTGCCTACAGCAAGGCAAATGGACAACATTCAGCAGATATAATTTATTGCATGGCAAAAACATTAGAAGAACCCAGGTGTCCTGCTTTAATTGCCTTTTTCCAGTGATTGGGGAATTTATTCTCCTTGAACAAGGTCTATCCAAAAAATCAAGTGCAGGAGTATTTTTCCGTGTCTTGGATGTTAACAACGAGTTCCAGCAGTGATTAGTCAGATCTCAGTGTTTGTGGGAAAAGTGGCACTTCTGAAACAGAAGCATTTGAATTGTGCTATTCTCTATGGCTGTGCCAATTTTCCAGCACTATCAAAATTCGCAAATCAAAAATACTCCTCGGATGAAAGCTAATTTGAGAAGATACTGTGAGCTTTCAGAATTCCTCTAAACTGGAAGGTACTCAAGAGCCTTGCAAGAAGCATGTACCCAGTCTGTCTTCCCAGCACTATCTCTGAACCCATGTTGCAACACCCAAAGCAAGTATGGCAGGGATCCAGGGCTGGAAGAGGGACTGGTGAACAGGAGCCAGACAACAGCCTGACCATTCCCATATGACATGACCTGGAACACAGGCCAAGGGTACCAGGGAACATATTACATCTGCCGGCAGAGACAATCCTAAAATCCTCTTGACTTTGTCAACCAGCAGCCCATGGCAGAGATGAAGAGAGAACGTGACAGGCACCATGATTTTACCTTCTGTATACAATGGTGCACTCAAAAATACCCACACCAAAGGGATGAGATTTCATTGCAATCAAAAAGTCATTCAAACACTCCAAAATGTATTTAGTCTTTCTCTGAAAATCCTGGCTTTAGGGGAAGAGCTCCATGATGGGATATTCTATGCCAGGTTCCTCAGCACATCACTATGAGTCTGTGACTGGGAACACACAGAAGACTCTGCAAAGACCTCATTTCAGCTATTATCCCATACTGGTTTCATACTGGGGGTAATCACATTGCCTTTAGTGGAATGGTCTGAACATGGCCTGAGAACATGAGCAGAAGTCACCAGAACTGGATGTGAAATAGTCCTTCCCTGAGTAATTTAAACACCTTTGAAACTACATCCTATTCCTCACTAGAGCAAAAGGCTGAAATGGTAAAACATCTTACAGAATGGAAACCTTAGCCCCTTCCTCCTCCCCCCCCCCCAAAAAAAAAAAAAAAAAGTTGTAGATCCATTTTGGGAGGGATATGTTTGGTAGACCAAGGGCAAACTTTGACACTCAATGTAAAATCTCTTCCCTCTCACTCTCCCTGCACGGAGATAAGGGCCAAGGGCTGTGACACTTGCTGGGACACTTCTTTAGAAGATATGCACCACAGCTTTCCTCCAAACAGCTGCAATTACACCCAGGTTAAGGCTTGTTTAACTGCTCAAGTAGGAGGTCTATGGAGAAGTGAAAACCAGTCCACTCCCCCTACTACTCATCTGCTGTAAGTGTGTTGAGTGATACTTGGGCTTCAGGAATTGTAGAAAAAAAATCCCAAACAGGTTATGTGGGAATGGTGCAGAACTGTACTGATTTAAAGGGGTTGCCTGGGGACCACTTGGGATATGGTTCCTCTTAACAGCAGTGTCAGCTCAGAGCAATTCCATTGAAGTCATGCAGCTCCAACTCCAGGCTACCGGAATTTGTGTGGGTGCATGTCCCTGCATGTACTCAGCTGACCTCAAAAACCAAAATAAAAACCTGAAACAGATTGCAGGTGTAATCATCTGGCATTTGTCCTGGATTCTCACTACATGGGAAAGAGCAGTGTTTGCTTTGAAGGGGAAGGGGAAGGGAAGGGAAGGGAAGGGAAGGGAAGGGAAGGGAAGGGAAGGGAAGGGAAGGGAAGGGAAGGGAAGGGAAGGGAAGGGAAGGGAAGGGAAGGGAAGGGAAGGGAAGGGAAGGGAAGGGAAGGGAAGGGAAGGGAAGGGAAGGGAAGGGAAGGGAAGGGAAGGGAAGGGAAGGGAAGGGAAGGGAAGAGAAGGGAAGATGGGGGTGGCATGCAGGTGGTGTTCAGCTGGGGCTGAGGGAAGGAGGTTCTGGTGCTGGCAGCACATTTTATTGGTAAATACCGCTAGAAAGGAAAAAGTTATTTGTCCTTGTGACTGATGAACGGGAATGACATCTGGAGTGAAAACAAGAATCGTTCCCTTTGAGTGGCATTTGAATTCCAAGGGCTTGGTATCAGATTGGAGGGGTTTCATCTTTGCAAAGGAAGGCTCTGTATGCTATGTATGTGAACAGGGCTGTTCTCTTTGCAGTGGTGGAAAGGGAATCCAGCTCTTCCTCAGCTAAAGCCAGAGACAACAAAGCCCCCAGGCAGGTCAGGCATTTGCTACACTCAGATGGCTCTGCTTCAAAAGAAACTCCTGATTTTGTCCACATTTTGCCTGGGTTTTGACAAAATATACAAGCTCAAACAGGAAATTCATGATCAGAGGTTAAGAAAGGAAAAACCAATAGGGCCCAGTTTGGGCTTAACTGGCACCAGTAGAAATGACTGCTTTTAGCACAGGGAGTGAAAGGAGGCACTTGGACATAAATGGAGCTTTACTGGTTTATATTGACACAACATTTGGCCCTCATTTTTGGTCTGATTTTGGCTTCTAAATCTCTTAAGAAGCAGAAGATCAGGTGGTACATCCTTTCCTCAGAAGGACCTTAACCTTCTGCCAATCTTTTTACTTTAAAAACAAAACAAAACAAAAACAAACAAAAACCCATACAAGGAATATTTCTTTCAACCCTTCTTGCAAATCCCAAATTGCTAGCACCTCACACCAGGAACTACCTTCCTCATCTCAAAAAGCCCTTTGCAGTTCCCAAAGTATTGATATATAATATTAAAAGATAGAACCTGTTGCAGTAACGTGGCATGTATGCTCTGCTATATTGCCACAGGATTGTGCATATAGACACAGACATACATGTTGATTAGTCCCTTTAATCCTGAAAAAAATCATAGTTACCTACTTCACACCAGGCCTAATGTCTAGCAGGAGGAGTTCTCCCTCTCTCTCTTTCTCTCTCTCTTTCTCTCTCTCTCTCCTGCTTTTTTACCTTTGCAGTTAAAGCAGCCATAGCTGCTGAGCTGTGTCAAAACAAAACAACTGGGTGCAAGCACAGCCAGGTGTATTTACTCTTGGACAGTACATTTTCAGGGAAATTAAAGGGTGATTTATTGAAAAGGTGAACTTTTTGTCTCTTTATTTATTTAAAAAAAATATATATAGATGTAATGCCCTCAACACCTTATAGGCTATATCCTATTTACTTCCACAAGGTGGGCAACAACTAGCTTTGAAAGCAGATTGCATTTACATAGTTTTTTTTTGTTGTTGTTCTACTAGATAGACATGAGACTTTAATTGCTTTCAAAACCTTGCTTGCCCTCTGTCACTCCTCTCAGTCCATCCCTGTTCAAGACACAGATGTGTGGTGCTTCTTAGGACAAAGAGGGAAAATCTAGATGTTGGCCAGCATTTGGTTGGGTGGAACAAAGCAGTTAGAATAGCACCAAAGGAGTTACATTGCTGTGTTTTTTTCCCAATCTTTTGGAACAGAAGCAGTAAAAAAACCCCAGAAGCACTGAGCTGAGTGCTTAAAACAGGGTAAATAAATGTCTGGAGAGAAGAACCAAGAAGGAGTAGACCCAAAGCTGATGCAGATGAGCAGTGGCCCATCTGCAAGAATAGGGCTTCTGAATTTGCTCTGCCCTGGTGGAAAGATATGCAGCTGCCTGGTTAGTCATGTGGAAGAGCCTGGCCTGTGTAGCCAGAAAACTTTGAACTACCACCCTGTGGTGGATACAGAAAAAGGACAGGGAAGGTACGTGGCAGACCAAGACAGAGCTGGAGAAGAAGGACTTCCTAGCATCATTCCTAGCAAGTCTTGGGTTAGAGAAGACAATGGCTGCCTGAAACACCACCCAGTTATCCAGAACAGGCAAAATTCCACAGTCCTTACTCAGGACATAAAACAAGACCCAAACCCGAAACCTAGGAGTTTTGCCTGAGTAAGGAGTGCATGAGTATAACCAAAAAGCTTTTCTAAAAGACTCAGATTGCATTTCCAAAGGAGACATCATATAATGGTCTGGACACTTAGACAACAAAACCATTTGGTTCAAAAACACAACTCCCTCCTCCCCCCCCCACCCGACCCCAGGCTTTCTATCACATTTTTTTTATCCCTTCTGAATTATCTGACCAGCAGTGATAATTGGAGCAACAAAGTGAATCCCTTCCCTTCTTCTAAAGAAAGTCATCCTAGGTTTCACCCAAGTGTCTTGGGCTTCAAACAGGGATGAGTTCACCTCAATGGACACATCATCACCAATCAAAACTCCTGTGGACAGCCAGAGAAGTTTTGCCTGCGGGAGGACAGTGGAGGCAGGTCTGCTCTAGTTTCTCTGGATGTGGCATAGAATTTTCTCCAGGGAATTGGGTCACACAAGAGTCTAGCTTATCCTTTGGTAACCCACCTTCATCCCTCAAGTAAGGAAGCAGTTCAAAAAAAAAAAAAAAAAGAAGAAAAAAAAAGCTACTGTACAACCAACTAAACTGCAGTTATTGGGCTGTCTGAGGCAGTCAAGAGACTTCAAAGGCAAAAAGGAGGAAAAAAAAGAAAGAAAGAAAAAGGAAAGGAAGAAAAAAATTAAAAAGGAAAAGATTTTTTCATTGTTTTTCACTTGAGACTCTAGTTTTCCCATGCCTACAAGAGGCCTCAGCAAACACTACACCAGCCTCCCAAACAAGGTCCAGGCTATTCCAAAACAGCGTGAGCAAATTTTTCACTGTATTCAGCTGGAAGCTGATGACTGAGAGATTAGTGCACATTAACCATGCTGATGGAGCAACTCTTAAAGAAATTCAAGTATTCATCAGTAATCTGTTGGGTTCAGAAATACTTTTGTTGATAGTTTTGTTTTAGTTTTCAAGTTTCCAGAAACAGAAAGGAAAAGGGAAAGGTCACCTGCTGTGTAAGGAAATAATATTGCAAACAGTGCTGTTACATTTGACCAGGAAAGCAAGGCTATTCAGCTGGCACACCACCATTTTCTCCATTCCTTGCTTTTGGGGAGAGAAAAGACTTCAGATCACGCCCTCCACACATGCATGCAGCAGCAGAGTTTCCTTCTGCATGCTGTACACAAACCCCTTTAGAGCTCATCCCCGACAACAGCACAAACCCAGCAAGAATGAAATGTTTGCGGTGCATCGCCAGCACCGCTCACATGCGTTGAAGCCTCACAACACCCCTGTGAGGTAGGTAAATATTATTATACCCATGTGTACAGATGGGTAAAACTGTAGGCACAGAAAGGTTAAATTCACTTTGCCCAAGGTTACACAGCAACTTTGTGGCAGGGCTGGGGTTGAAACCCAGGAGTACTGTCACCCAGAAATCTGCAATGAGTTTTAGACCACAGCTGCATTCTATGCTGGCTGGAAAAGGACCATCTGACAACCACAGCATTGCACAAACCCAAACGGCTCTCAGTGTCACAAAGTGCCTGGTTTTCAAACAGTTGCCTTGCTGCATGTGTCCCAAAGGTGGGGAAGGGAAGCAAAGTTCATGCTCTCAATTAATTTCTTTGGTCTGCCTGCAATCCTTCATTTTGTTGTGGGTTTTGATTTGGTTTTGGTTTTGTTTTGGTTTTGATTTGGTTTGGTTTTGTTCTTTAGGTTTTAAATGTACAGGTGGCAATTACAGTCCACATTATTTTATCAATGCTAGTCCACATTATTTTATCAACAACATCACTTTCCAGTTGGGTTGTGTGTACGTCTGAATATGCGTCAAGGGCCAGATGGTTTATGCAGATTTATTCTAATTGCCACCAATTGCCTCCCTCCTCATCAGTGAAAAGCCAATGGAACATATGCAGCTATCTGTCATCTCATTTTCTTGTTTTTCTCATTATCCTACTGTCTGAGCTTCAAGTAAGGAACAAGCTTTGAGCACAGGCAATATCTGGCACAGCAGGAAGGTTCCTACCACCTTTCTTCACATCACACCTCAACAGAGAAGAGTCACGGCACTGTTATCCCCAAGTTCAACAGAACAGACCAAGTTATTCCCAAGTTCAAACACAACAGAACAATGAAGCAATTCTGAACGTGCTCATGGAGAAATAAGTGGATTGCAACAGTCAGACCTGAAGGTCTTGGAAATGCATTCTGCACACAGTGAAAGGTTTGCCCACGTCTATTTGGGATAGCCTCACTTCTTCTCGTTCAAACCAGGCTGAGATTCTCTCTGCACCAGAACACACCAGAGCTCCAAGGAAAAACTAAAACCAGCAATCATGACCCTGGGAAACTACCATCCCTAAAGCCCCAGGGCTTTAGGCAACTGCCAAAATAACCACATGCAAACTTCAGCAAGCAAAGGGTACACAGTGGGGTTCACATCATCCCTACCATTGAACATCAACTACCGCAGCTTCTGTGGGGATTGGCATAGATCTTATTTTGTTGTGGTTATTTCAAGGTTTGTTTTCTGCATGTTTGGTTGTTTGTTTTTTTCACATGACCACATTTGATCTGAAGAGAATCCAGAGAAAAGCTAACCCAGTAAAAGAAGAGAATACCTCAGAAAAGCCTGTCTCCAGAATTTTCCGCTGACTCTGGCAGCTTCCAAATTGTCTTTTGCCCAAGCTGCCCAGCAAGCAGGCACTAAAAGGTTTTGCAAATGCACAGTAGTAAGTTTCCCTTTTCAAAGCACCTCTGAGCTTCCATGAAATCATACTGGACGGACCTCAGACCACATTTTCTTTAGGAGGTTCAGTCATGTTGTGGTTATGTGGGTGACAAGGGCATGTCATGCGTTGCTGTGAGGGACAAGTTGTGAAGTGGATAAGTTGTGGGAGGGAGGGATAAGTTGTGAAGTGGATCTCAGTGCACAAAAAATATATCTGAAGAGCAGAGGATGACTGCTCTGAAAGGCAATACCAATGCTCTCCTCGTGAGCAGCGTCAGGCAGGTTTTAGCAGACCACTGCATAAAGCTTGACATTAATTTTGTCCTGTTTCATCTAGTCAGCTTTAAATAAAAATATATGCAAATAACTACTGACTTTTGGCAGACGCAGGTAAGGACAGGATGAAGCAGACAATTAGCTCCAATCCAAAATCACTAAAATTATATGTATTTACACCTGAAATCTGTGTCTCACTTGCACTTTCCACTGGTAATTATACAATGCTAAGTCCTCTTCTGCAGTTCACCTCAGATGTGCTGCAGATGAAAAAATGCCTTGTATGGATGGCAAAGAATTACAAGGGCATGGGCATGGACCTTGTCATTCCTCTATTTCCGTGGTTGATTTGGTATGGTCTGAGTCATTCCTGTCCCCAGATGAGCTGCCTACAGATGCATAATGCTATAACACTAAACATAGCAGCCATCTGACATGGATGGATGGATGGATGGATGGATGGATGGATGGATGGATGGGTGGATGGATGGATGGATGGATGGGTAGATTGGCATAAGCACGATAAAAACTATGCTATTTGCAGAAAAACCTAAGCAAAAAGAACAAAGTGACCTGAAAAATATCTTGTCCACTGAATCAGGCAGGAAGCTGAACAATTCCAGATTGGAGCTGATGTACTCCACCAATCCTGGTCTGTGGCACCTGTTTACACCTTTAATAGGAAATTTAGCACTGGCAGGATCCATTGTGGCCACAAAGCCAACCGACAAGCGCTGGTCACATCCACATTACTGAACAGAGCAGCTGCATCCAAACTGCTGATTGGGGATGGTCTCTTCCCAGAGTCAGTGGTATCTGTGCAAGCTGTGCCTGAGCCCAGGGCTCATTGAAGTGGGTTAAAATCATTGCCAAGGAAGGTTTGAACACTACAGTACTGGTGATGATGGAGCCCTCGTGCCCCAGCTTTGCTCTGACATGGCATAGTTGGCTGGTTTAGATAATCCTAGGTGAATTGAGCAACACAAACATGCCAGAGAAGTTGCCCACTGATCTTCTGAAGGTAATAAATGTGGACTCAAACTTCTCCTATGACAGTATGAAAAAACCCTTATGCAGTATCTTCTGGCAGGAAGGTAGGACATGGTATAGCTAACTTGCCAGCGAGAAGGTGAAAAGTTAAACATAAAGTGAAATCAAAGTCACTGACTGTCCTGACAAAGTGTACACCAAAAATTAAAGGTACCCTGGGCAAAAAAACCAAACCAAACCCAGGAGGCAAGGACTAGACTCTTAGCACAGAGATTAGTACCAGTAAAGAGCGGGAGTAATGGTGTTCCCCATGCTTTTGACTTGTCAAAAGGCGCTGTTTGGCAACAAGATCACAGATAATCCCTAGAGGAAATGGTCACCACACCAAGCTGTTCACCATGAACTTGTTTGGTGTCGTGGTAGAGCACATGTTTTACATTAAGGCTGTAATGAAGTCCTTCAAAGAGACATAGCTCTTCAGGGTTGACACAGGCTCTCACTGGAAATCTTTTGCTAGATCAAATTGCCAGCGGATATCATCCAAAGAAAGGACTAATAGCTGAGGCAGAAAGTTTATGCAACTAAGTGTAATGAAACAGTCTTAACACAGTGGAGGAGGCACCTGCCTTCATTGTTATCCATACTACAAACCAAGAAGGAGGACTTTGGACCAGGAGTGTGTCAAGCCCTTAGTCAAGCTGGTTTGGCTGTGAGAAATTAGCACTGTATTGAGAGGTAAGGTCACTTCTAGAGTGTTTTGCCTCTCCGCTCCCATAACGGGATGGAGAGGACGGCTGTTGGTGTTGTGGTCTGGAGCAGAGGTTCCGTTCCTGAGGGAAGGCAGGCTGCAGATGCTGATGAGAGGCAACACTGAAAAGTTTCCTCCTTGACTCTTGATAAGCATGACTCAGATCATTGACTCATTTCACTGTCGTGGTGTGAAGCGGCAGGGTCCAACTGTTCGGTGGGGCCAGAGGCTGGGATCCCGTCTGTGAACCAAACCTCAAGGTTGAGAAGTTCTGAGAGGGGGATCTTCTCATGGTGTTTTGAAAATGAGGATGCTGTCTCCTAGAGGAAAGGTCCTCAAGGAACAGCAGAGTTATAATCCAGTGGGGTTTTTTCATGCTTATGCCAATGAAATGCAGATGTGAGAGCTCTTCACCGAAAGATCAAGGAGATCATTCATACATGTGCATGAGTCTCAGGGCACTGGATAAGAATGAAAACACACTAGTATTAAAAGTAAGTCAAAGAAAATCCTGGGAAGAGAAATGTAGGCTTGTTGCTGGAAGATGGGCACCTCTGAGGACAGGAAGTCCACTTCACAAATTACCTCTTTATTTGGAGACTGCATACTGATGAAGGAAGAAACAGGGTGAAATGTTAGTAAGATGCTTGAGAAGCGACTGGTTATGGGACTCAGATAATGGAGGAGGGAAATGAAAGCTATTCACAATTATGTATAAGTGTACGTATATACATGTGCACAGTAAACCAGGGACCAGGAATTTAGATGGGGGATGACAAGACAAAATCCCTCCTTTTGCATGAAAATGTGACCACCAGATCACATCACATTGTGATGTAAAATCAGAGCCCAGAAACATTTGCCTGAAATGGAGTTTGACTGGGAATTACAGTACCAGTGACAATTTGGCTTCTTATAAACTTTGCCATGTGTCTATAGTTTGGCATGAGTGAGTCCTGCCCTCTTTAACAGGGACAGACACCAGTTAAAAGTTTCCATTACAAAAGAAAATGAAACAACTGAACAAACCCCAGTTTTTTTTTCTCAGAACACTGCAAAGGATCACTGATTGAAACAAACAAACAAAAAAAAAAACCCCAACAATGTTTCTCTTCAGGTATATTCAGGCAAGAAAAGCATTCAGCTTCTTTAAACTGTTATATAAAATTGGTACCAGTTTCTTTAAATACTGTTAGAATTAAAAAAAAACAACCCAACTGATTCCTGAAATTAAAAATAAATTAATAAAATCATAAGCATAATTAAAAAAATATCCCCCCATGCTGATCTCCTTTTCAGAATAGGTCAGCATGGGAGCTTTGCACCCTAGACAGTTACAGTATTTCTGGAATAAAAAATTGCAATTGCACACAGGAAATACTACAGCATTCACTTAAAAAGATCTCATTTTGTTGTTGTTGTTTTTCCCCTCCCAAGCAGAAGAATGGTGGGATCGAAAAAAAAGAGATGCCCTGAAACAGGAATATTCCTTTAAAGGACCAATACTCTGGAGAATGGAAAAGGGTGGTTGGATAGACAAGACGCAAACCTGTGGTCGAACTCAAACCCAGGAGATTCCAGCACAGAAACAGGAGAGAGATTCCAGCACAGAAACGGAAGTGGAGAGATGCAAATGTTCACAGACACCGGGCGGGTGATTTGGAAATGTCAAGACAACCGCACTGCTCTCGGCAGGTGACCAGCCAGGCTTTGCCATCACGGGAGGTGGCAGCATCTCCTTGCGGTGAGAAGGCTAAGCTAAACCACGGTCTTCTCTCTATCCTCTTGGGTTTCCTCTGGTGGTGTTTCTCGCCATGTACTTACAGTAGAAGGTGACACGAGACAGTTTTTGTGTTGTGTTATATCAGCAGTTCCCCACATGTACCGAGTTGAAGAATTCTCAGCTAAATCACAACAACAACATCAACGAAAATACAAAGCACCAAAAAATCACCTCGAGACGTGAGTCAGTTTACAGGTTATTACCGTTTGAAGAAGTTTGTTGGTTGGTTTTTGTTGTTGCTTGTTTAGTTAAGTCTGTTTTTGTTCGTTTGTTTGTTTGTTTTGTTTGTTTTACTCCAGATTTTCACGTTTTGTTTTCCTTAAAAAAAAAAAACAGAAACAAAAACAAAGCAACAAAAAAAAAGAACAAAAAAATCAACACCCAAACCCCCCGCAATGGAACGAAAGATGCTTTACAATCACTTTAAGGCTCGCACTGAATGAGACATGACAGATCTTACACGAGATCACAAATAATACATGTATGCCTTTCACAGCCTTAAAATGATACAGTAGGTCAAATTATTTTGCCAGTCACTGATCAAGTATTGTGCCTTTAAATTGACTCGCTTTTTGCTACTATGCTGAGTTTTATTATTACTGAATTAGTTGTCAGATATGTGTCAATGAGCTTTAGCATCATGGGGTTTCGGCAGAGAATTTCGATGTCTGCGGATTTCTTTACTGGCAGAAATCGAGGTGGGAGGCCTTATTCTGGACTCAGGCTCCACTGAAGGCAGTGGGCAGCTTTTTAGCATGTGAAAGCCTTCACAACAAGATCAGATTCTGCACTACCATCTCCATCTGGTGCGAACCAACCATCAGGCGTGGCCTGTTCACACGAGGGGAATGGTCACACGGCGGGATCGCCTTTCTAACGCCACCAGGCAAGGCTGGCAGCCTGGGCCAAATGGGGCTAGAAATGCATTGCCAAACTGAGTTACAGACCTGATTTTGTCATTGAGCTGCTGGGAAAAAATCAAACTCCCTTGGGGATGTCTTTCTTTAAATGTTTGGGGTTTTTTTCTGCTGAATCCAATAAGAGCAACAAGATTTTTTTTCCCATTCATTTCTTTCTTTTTGTTGTTGTTGTTATTTTTTTTTTCTTTTTCCCCCTTTTTTTAACTTTGGGGTTTGTATTTCAGTCGGTTGGGGTTTTTTGTTTGTTTGTTTGTTTTCTGGCATATAATCATCAAAGAGTTTTGCATGAGAGAGGTGACAGTACTTAATGAAACTCAGCACCTAAGGGCATAAGGCAGTTGTAGGTTTGTTTGTTTGTTGTTTTTTTTTTATAATATATTTTTTTCAATCAGCACCAATCCCATAAATAATGTTCTACACTTGGTGTACGGTATAAAACTGATGTGGAGATGCCTCCTTCTCCACCTGTGAATCCTAGGTGTGGAAGTTGAAATACTGTTTCTTGTGTGTAAAAAACAAAAGAAAAAGTTTTTCTTTTTGTTTTTACTTACAAAACATAGAGAATATCTTTTTTTCTTTTTTTTTTATACATACAGCAACCAGAAAGAAAGCTTATCTGAAGGTTTGTGTTTTGTTTCATGATCTGTGTTTACCGTAAACAAAAATAAGGTCCCCTCTTTTACTTTTGCTTTAAGGAGCTTTAAAGTGAAGATTCATATTGTAGCAACTCATATAAGAGAGGTCCATCTCTATACCTAATACCTACAGCTGTGGGGGTGACATATTGGAGGATGTTGATAGTTCTTCTTAACCTCCTGTCTACAAAATGAGCATCCCATGCAGGGTATCTTTTTCTTGGGATGTCAATTTTAATGAGAGGCCCCTCGGGGGGGTAGGGTCGCCCAGATGGAGTAGATGGTACCATTGCTCTCACCTGGAAAACGGGCAAGCAAGTGTCAGCTGTGAGTTCCTCCTGTTGCTCCGTGACCGCTCTGGTAGGCGTAGCCTGGGCCCCCCGGTACCCAGGGGTTTGGGGTGCCATGGGCTCAACATCAGGGGGCAGAGGAATGCCCCAGAGCAGCTCGGCGCAACAGGAGCTGACTAAGATCTTAGCTCTTGGCCCCATGGGATGCAGCACACCATAATATAACAGCATCAAAGCAATCCCAGCAGCAAAGCTAAGAAAGACACAACACAGTGCTGGCACGGCATATGAGTCAGTAGTGTCAGGATCTCTGTAAAAATACCAAAGGAGTGTCAAGGCAGCGTTCTCTGTCAGCACTACCGTGTAATACGCGAACATTCGGTATCGAGTCCGCCCTTCCTTGACATTAAACCAGCAGAAAATGTATACAATCCCTACCACCATGTTGAAGAGGATCTCCTCCCACTTAGACATGCAGAAATCTGTCCCACCATGGATGATCCAGAAAGCCATGGCACACCAATGGACCACTACAAAGATCCCAAAGTAGAGCTGGAAGATGGAAGCAAAGAGAGCAAAAGAAATAACTCGGGATGAGATGGTGAAGAGGCGCCAGAAGAGATGGATGAGGGCCCCTCTGTAGCTCATACTCTTCTTGTCGTCCCTAGAGTCCCGAAGAAGCTTGTGATAGGAGGCTAGCACCCAAGCCAGGGACATCAGGGAGGCCACAGAGGACACACCTGCCGGAAGACACACAGATCCACTGGGTTAGACAGGAGATTTGGTTGAAAACATCATCTGCTCACTAAATTATTGCATCTGGGGCAAGCTCAGGAGCCCAAAGGTTCAACTCACGTCAGGCTGTCTGGAGGAGAGAAATACAGAGATATCAGTGTGGGAATTGGAAATGATGCCATATTCAGGAGCTCTCTGAAACAACACATGCTGCTCCCCACGAGCCGTTGGCTCTGCAACCCCACCCCAGCTCTTCTCTTCTTACAGGCAACAGCCTCTGTCCCTATCCCACTTAGATCAACTTCTGAGAATTCGAAATCTAGGTCCCATCTAAACGCTGTAGCCCAAATATGCCTTCTGTAGGAAGGGGTCTATCCTGGAGTCCACCATCACAAGAGCAGGACATCTGCATTCCTTGTAACTGCATGGATCTTTTTTATTCTCCAATAATTTCTCACAAGCAACGTTCACATTGCCTTGCACTTGACTCTGCCTTAATCAGGAATCCCTGTTTGCATTTGCCTTTGGGAAAAACAGGCAGTTGGTCAGGATTTTTTTCACCCTGTGGTCCCAAGTAGATGAATACATAAACAAAGGGAACATCAAGGCTCAGCAATACTATCCAAATGGTGCCAAAACACAGAATCTAATGTCTCCAACAACATCCTAGCTCTGTTTCCAGGATGGAATGAAGACTTGTACTGGAGGTATCTTATCTCCAGCCTTGTCTCTTAGATGGACCACAGATCCAAGCCTCAGTCATATATCTAGCCCTGTCTCTGGTGGAATGACCTGAAGAGAGCTTGGATCTGGTCCATCCTCTTGCCTTGTCTGGGACTGCTGAGGGAGCCATCACCAGCGTGCAGCACTGCCCAGTGCCCTCAGACCCTGCAGCACTGCTCCCATCAGTGAGGGTATTGTTTGCTCTGGGGCCAGCTCTCAGTTCCCAGCTCATGGCTCTGTACCCTGGGCAGGCGTACCTTGATATTCCAAAGGGGCCTTATTCCCCATCACAACCAACACTTAGACTATTTATTTGCTCTAGAGGATAAAACAGTGCCCCATTACATATCAGAAACTTTCAGAAACATGATACCATTGATTATCATGAGGGTAAATTAAACAACTTATTCAATAAAGTATCACAATCAAAATTAATTGATTCCTGGGAAAAGATAAGGCCACTGGCATCTTATTCCTTTGCTCCCACTTCTGCTCAATGGACAACGGCTCTGCAGGTGAGGGAACAGATGATGGACTAAGATCCATGTTTGAAGTGCTCATTAATTTGGTATCTATACATTGATGGGGCTTTGGCCAAGGATTTGTCTAGGAATATGGCCTAGAAAATCTAAATGGAAAATGCTAATGGTTTCAAGCAAAGCAAACAGTAACAGACAGCCTCCACCTCTGATGTGTAATGTACTGGGAGACAGGTCCAGCTCTTTCTTGCTTTAACCACTTTAAAAAAACCCAAGGAGCAACTTGTTACATCTGCTCAGGGTTAAAAACTGAAAGCACCTGAAATCTAAATTTCTTCTCCTGTTTTCTTTGCACTTTTCCCTCTGCCCACAAGCACATGACTCCCACAGGGATGGGAAGGAGACCCACTAACTCTTCAGACCTCACTCTAGAGACTTTACCTTCTTTTTAAGGAGCCCATTCCACTGCGCATTTGGGTTAGATTTCCCCCCTTACAGCCTAGTTGTGTTTGGAGAAGAGACATAGATCACTGGAACAGCCTGCCCAGAGAGTTTGTGGCATTGCCTTCTCTGGAAACTTTCAAAACCTACCTAGATGCCATCCTGTGCAACCTGCTCTGGGTGAACCTCCTTTAGTAGGGAGCTCTAACTAGGTGATCTCCATAGGTCCCTTCCAACCCCTACCATCCTGTGAGAGGTGATGGAGAAGGTGGCCAGGAAAGGTGGCATACCTTTGTCTCTAAATAACAGAATCATAGAATACATGGTTGGAAGGGACCTCAAGGATCATCAGGTCCAATCTCTCTTGGCAAAAGCATTGAAAATGCTTCTTCTCATTGAAATTCTCCCAGCCTGCAGGTCCACCAAAACTATGCTTTTCCATCACCTCTCAGGTTTCTCTCTGAACTTCCTGCCTTAGGGCTCACACATCCATCAGTGTTTCAGACTGAAGTTTGAAAAAACAGCAAACCATGAGCCAGTAAGATCAGTGGCCTTATGAAAGAGGGAAACTTTAGACCACTGTCTTTAAGAAAACCACAATGCTCACAGAATCACAGAATGGTAAAGGCTGAATGGACCTCAGGAGATCATGTAGTCCAACCCCACTGCTAAAGCAGGTTGCCCAGAATCACATCCAGGTGGGTTTGGAATCTCTCCAGAGTAGGAGACTTCACAACCTCTCTGGGCAGCCTGCTCCAGTGCTCTGTCACCCTCACAGGAAAGAAGTTTTTCTTTATGTTTAGGTGGAAGTTCCCCAAGTTCTAAGTCCTCAGTAAGAAACACTGCGTATGGGGCTCGACGACTCTAATAGATGGAAAGTTCTGAAAGGGAACGCAGACAGCCCCAAACGGATGAAGTTTAGGTTATTTTTTTTTTAACCTATCAGCTGTATTACATTTTTGGCAGACTTAACATTTGGAAGGCTGAGCAATGCTACAGTAATTCTTTGGGTAAGGGACACTATAAGTACTGCTTGTTGCAGTATCCTCTAGCTCCTTAGATTAAAAACTTTCTATCATTAGCCAAAAAGAAAAACAAAACCCCAAAACAAAAAAAGAGTCAGATATTGCTTTATTTTAACATTCTTATCCTAGAAACCTGTACAGCACTAGATGTACCTCTCTACTGAAATCCAAGCAATACCAATCCACTAGAGACAGATGTGTCACACTGGCTTAAAAATGTTTCCATTGGGTTCATTTATTCCAGAATAGAGAGAGGAATAAAACAGCAGAAACAAACCCCCAGTGTATACATAAAGGCTTTTCCCACTGAAATATTTCCAGTGGAGAAGCCTATACTAATCACAGTCTTTGCTGTAAACTGCACAGAGCTTGCTGAGAGTCTGTGCGTTTAGTGATTCACAGTGTACAGTACCCTGCCTGCTGATAGTCATCTGAATACCTCCTCGAGTCAACAGAGAGAGGCAGACACCCCCAGAAAGTGATTCACCCTGTCCTAAGATCCATGTGTGGGACAAGGAGGGGTTGACTCATGCTCCCAAAGTGTCTGATTCCATCCCTTGGCAGGAGAGGGAGGGTGCTTGCGAACACCAACAGTCAGGTGGGATGAGTCCTACCCTTACAAAACTGTTTGTTGCCTCCTCATTTGCACTAAGATCTGAGGGGGGAATGAAACATCTCTAGACATTTTGGCATATGCTTGCTGTTGTTCAAAAATTCATGACTGTGGAAAATGTGAATTTTAGCCTACTAGTGATGAGAGGGATTCAGACCTGAGTGTCAGCGGGTGGAATAAGTAGGTGGACATCAACAGGAACCGTGGAGCATGGAATATGGACTTTTCTTACTGTGTTAGCACAGGATTTGCTCCTTGGCTACTTCATACTGACTTAAATGACAAAGCACACCTTGGCTTTTATCATCTTGACCATGAGTTTCACATTTCTATCTTCCCCTATTGCTTCTAGCCTATGACATCTTCATACAATGTACAGTTCTCACAGACTGTGGAATAAACAGTTCCTTTCTTTTCCATTTCTCTAGGGCTTATCTCTGGGCAACTATAGAGGTCTCTCCAATTATAACCAGACTCAAAGTCCTGGTAAGTTGCATCACATGAGCAGTATTTTCTGTTTTGATTTTGACTTTTGCACGTGGTGACTGATGCACCTCCATCCAGCATGAGTAGGTTTTAACTCCTTTCCAAGTTTTGTTTATTCAAAGTTCAAACTGGAGTCACTGCAACAAATCCACTCCCACTCCTCCCTCTGTACTTAGTTTGGGGAGTAGAAAATATCCTCCGTGCACCGCCAGGTCTCTGTAGGCATTCTCAAGCCAGGAGGACATCAGCTACCATGGGGCTGGATCCATGGGACCTGGATCCATGGGATCTGGATCACACCAGCCTGTAATACATCAGACTGCTCTAGACTGGGGTTACATTCAAACCCTCTGCACTGGACCGTACAACAGCCCCTTAACTTCTCCTCTCACCTCCTAGAAGCAATAAATGATTCACAGGCTGTAGTCAGCACCATTGAGGAGTCAGGCCCATGTGTCTTGGGTGACACATCACAAGAATTAGTCTCCCAGATCCCCTTAGTGATGTGGCATGAAGTCATTGAAATGTACATTCAGGGCAGTGAGGCAGAGTGCTGTAATGGCCACAGTTGATGCATGAAGGGCTAAGATTTGAAGGTTTTACCCAAGGTCACACACAAAATCCATGCTAAAGCAAGGAAGAGATCTTCACATCACAGTGCACCTTGCCAAGGCACTTCAGACAGAATTCAGCTCCTACTGTATAGAGACTCACCTCAGGATATCCATGAGGAAGTGATGCCTCTTACTCTACTCAATGGAGAGTTAAGGCTTAGTGCCTTAGTGCCATCTCAGATGAGAATCCAGCAAGATTTGAGATGCTCCAGACCTCCATATGGAGCTGGCAGATCTGATAAACTCACACATAGAAGACAAGAACAGTTTTGAGCTGGGAGCTGGACTGAGGCAGTGTATTCAAGGAATCTCAAATGACACTAGACAAAAGCCAAACAAATTGTTTCCTTAGTCACTACAACCAGCAGAGGCAGAGCTGTACAAAGGTCGTTGTGTGGATCCTGTGGCGGTGTTGCTTGTATCTCCACTGAACACAAGGGGATCTTGGACACACAATCACACACTCTGCTAGAGTAGGTTGCACAAGATCACATCTAGGTGAGCTTTGAATTGCTCCAGAGAAGGAGACTCCACAGATTCCCTGTGCCAGTGCTCTGGAACCCTTGCAGGAAAGTTTTGCCTTATATTTAGGTGGAAGTTCCTTATGTTTAGGTGGAATCTCTCATCATGTGGAGATGTCTCCACCAGAGACACCTTTGTGTACATGTCTGAATCTGGAGCTGAACTTGCCCATGATCTTGAACTGTATTGATGCTGACTTCTTGCCTTAGTAATTCTGCCTTTCTCAGAGTGACCTAATGAACAGTCCTCAAGGGTAACACATGGAACAGAGACTAAGCAGTGGAAAATGGTGAAGAGAAATAAGAAAGCAGTGGGAAATAAGGCAGCTATATAAAGCTAAACTTTCTGAGAAGAGTGTTGGACCAAAGAACAGAGTCTCTAAGAAGGGAAACAAGAGCATGGGATTGTGAAAACATGAGTGGGCTACAATACAATGCGGGTAGTGATACATATCAGAGGAGAAGAGCATGAACCACTCTGAGTTCAAGAGAAGCTCTTGGAGCATTGATGAAGCGTACAGGGGCAGGATGAATTTCAGCCAGTTTTGATTTTCCTCCTGTAGTTCCTACTGACAGCCCAGGAAAAAACAAAAGGCCACCTCAGAAATGTAATGAGAGTCTTTGTAAACTCCACATCCGCAAGAGAGACTCAAAACAATGACTCCCCTTAAATTGACTTTGTTGTTTTTAAAGCCTATATATGTGCAGGAATAAACCCAGCACATTGGCCTATCTGATTCCTGCTATGTAGTTACACGTGGTTATACAACTAGTCTAATAAAAGCAGTAGAGAAATCACACACACACACACATACACACATACACCCACACAAATGAATATTTGAAATGAACAGAATCACAGAATGAACCAGGTTGGAAGAGACCTCCAAGATCATCAAGTCCAACTGATCACCCAACTCTATCTAATCAACTACACCATGGCAGTAAGTGTTTCATTCAGGCTTTTCTTAAACACCTCCAGGGATGTTGACCCCACCCCCTCCCTGGGCAGCCCATTCCAATGGGCAATCTCTCTTTCTGGGAAGAACTTCTTTCTAAGATCAAGCCTAAACTTGCTCCTGCACAGTCTGAGACTGTGTCCTCTTGTTCTGCTGCTGGTTGCCTGGGAGAAGAGACCAACCTCAACCTGGCTACAACCTCCCTTCAGGCAGTTACAGACAGCAATGAGGTCTCCCCTGAGCCTCCTCTTCTCCAGGCTAAACACCCCCAGCTCCCTTAGCCTCTCCTCACAGGGCTTGTGCTCCAGAACCCATAGCAGCTTTGTTGCCCTTCTCTGGACACATATCATGAACAATATATGCCTTTTTCCCTTAACTTGCAGCATTTTTCAGCTGAAGAGAAAGGTTTTTTCACTGCAAGTATGTACAGTTTGCATCACAAATCCAGCTGGAGGTTATTTGCCATAAGTAATTCGACTGCACTTACTGCAGCGTATTCCCCAAACATTGACTGTGGTTCCTGTCCCTTTAAAGCTGAAAACGGTGCCTGAAGAGTGCTCTATTTCTTTTCTGACATTAATTCTCCTGAAGACTCTACTAAAACAAACCAGGGAGATCCCAGCATTTCTCCTGGGTGAGCTGGGCAGCAAGTACTCAGCGTCACACGGAACCTTCTGTCAGCCTCCATGCAAACCCAGCGCCTGCTTCATGCCAAGTGCCACCTCGGTTCCTCCCCATCACTTGCTGGCTGCTCAGGCCTCTGTGCTGGGAACCCTGTTCTTGTGTTTTCCCCTTTAGGTGGCACATTCCTCCGTGAAGCTCAGTATGAATCAAGGAACAGGCTTTCATTTGGATGCACACAGAGCGAAAATGGATTTCTATACAAATGTGGCCGAGCCAGATGCTGCTTTTGTAACAATATTGCCTGAGAATTGCCCCCCCACCCCCTTTAATTTTTCATCTGTTTTCGTTTATTTGGACCAGAGTAAAAGGAGCCAGAATCAGAACCTAGGTCTGATTTAATTTGTTTCTGCTGGAGTTTGATGTATGATCACTGAATCACAGAATCACAGAAACATTCAGGTCGGAAGAGATCCTCAGGATCACCAAGTCCAACCAATAGCCTTACTCTACAAGGTTCACCCCTAAACCATATCCCCAAGCACCACATCCAAACAACCTTTAAACACATCCAGGCTTGGTGACTCCACCACCTCCCTGGGCAGCACATTCCAAGGCCTGACCACTCTTGCTGTGAAAATTTTTTTCCTAATGTCCAGTCTAAACCTACCCAGTCACAGCTTGAGGCCATTCCCTCTTGTTCTATCACTAATTACCTGTGAGAAGAGACCAGCAGCAGCCTCTCTACAACATCCTTTCAGGTAGTTGCAGAGAGGAATGAGGTCTCCCCTCAGCCTCCTCTTTTCCAAACTAAATAGCCCCAGTCCCTCAGGACCATTTATTCTCCAGGCCCTTCCCTGGTTTCATGGCCCTCCTCTGCACTCTTCCCTTTTTTCTTTCTTTTTGACCTTCCTTTTTCAATTTCTTTTCAGAGGTGGGAATGACTTTTACATTCTTCCCTCATTCTGCCTCTTTATTTTTCACTTTGCACATGCATCATTGCCAGTATATAAACAATAAAGGGCTGTGGAGATTGTTGTGCCGGGTGCTGCACTTTGGCCACAACAACCCCATGCAGAGCTACAGGCTGGGGTCAGAGTGGCTGGAGAGCAGCCAGGCAGAAAGGGACCTGGGGGTACTGGTTGACAGCAGCTGAACATGAGCTAGCAGTGTGCCCAGGTTGCCAAGAGAGCCAATGGCATCCTGGCCTGCATCAGGAATAGTGTGGCCAGCAGGAGCAGGGAGGTCATTGTACCCCTGTACACAGCACTGGTTAGGCCACACCTTGAGTACTGTGTCCAGTTCTGGGCCCCTCAGTTTAGGAAAGATGTTGAATTGCTGGAGCATGTCCAGAGAAGGGCAACGAGGCTGGGGAGAGGCCTTGAGCACAAGCCCTATGAGGAGAGGCTGAGGGAGCTTGGGTTGTTTAGCCTGGAGAAGAGGAGGCTCAGGGGTGACCTCATTGCTGTCTACAACTACCTGAAGGGAGGTTGTAGCCAGGAGGGGTTTGGTCTCTTCTCCCAGGCAACCAGCACCAGAACAAGAGGACACAGTCTCAAGCTGTGCCAGGGGAGGTTTAGGCTGGAGGTGAGGAGAAAGTTCTTCACAGAGAGAGTGGTTGGCCATTGGAATGTGCTGCCCAGGGAGGTGGTGGAGTCACCATCCCTGGAGGTGTTCAAGAGGGGATTGGACGTGGCACTTGGTGCCATGGTTTAGATAGGCATGAGGTGTAGGGTGACAGGTTGGACTCGATGATCTTTGAGGTCTCTTCCAGCCTTCTTGATTCTATGATTCTATGATTTTCCTCAGAGGATTTCAAGACACTTCCTTAACCAGTTTCTCCAGTGTGCCACCATTCCATTAAGGCAAATGAGCACTATCCCACCTATTGTAAATCTGACCTAGGAATGACCTCCTCACATCTATGTGACACCTCTGTACTCTACTCAGGGCTTGAGAGACCAGGGATGAAAACCCAGAGCTTGACACTAGGAAGAGATGTTACACCAGTGTCCTGTCCTTTGCTCTTTTCTTATGAAAGGTGTTGGTTTCCTTGGGCAAGGAGTTTCAAATTCTCAACATCTGCTTCCTTGCTAAGGCAGATCTTCTGAGACCTTCCTCCAAGGATCTTGCACAGCCCAGGACCTGTCTCCCACAGGACACAGTCTCACCAGTCTGTAAGAAATAGAAAACTGCTGTTGACTATCTGGGAAAGGCAGTTACTCAATTTAGGGACCAGTCTTCAAGTAGGTCTGGGCAATAAGGAGATCTTCTACCCAGTGAATCCCAGTGGAACTTGCTGACATAAGGCTTGCTGTGAATTTCTATGCAGGACAGTCCATGCCCAAGGCAGCACAAGAACAAACAGCTTGCTCACACAGAGTTGCCCTCCCACACCTTGCCAGATACAGGCTGACTCATGTCCTGAAATGTGAAGGCTTCCTAAGACCTTTGTTTTTGCTCAATTAAGATGTCCTCACTGAGCCCAGAAACATTCTATCTCTTCTGAGTTCCTCTCCAGCCTTCACCTCATCACTGCCTTGAGCTGAGGTCCACAGGTTCACCTCAGACTGTGTTTCAAAAGGCCTTGCTTCTCTCCCTTTTCACCCTGTTTCCTTTCAGTTCTCACAAATGCCTCTCTGCTGCTAGAAGAGGTGATCGGCCATATTCATGTGACCAGTGCTCTCATTATCTCAGCTACTTCTGCTCCTATTCATCTCCTCTGTAAACTTTGGAGCTGCCAAACTGGTTCAGTCTTTGGGACCATCCAATCTTGTATCTTCTTCTGGATGCAAGGCAGACACTGATCATTTTGTGGGAGAAGCACCCTAGGCCATGCAGAAGTGGAATAATCTGCTCTCTGGTTTGGGCTGTCCTTCAATACTCTCAGCTAAGTGTCAAATCTCCTGTTGAAAGTGTTGGCTACCACTCACCACAAGGACCAGAAAGCTTCCCTTCCCTGTTTTAAAATGCTCTCAATAAATATCTTCCTTGTGTCATAGAATCATAGAATCAGTCAGGGTTGGAAGTGACCACAAGGATCACCTGGTTCCAACCCCCTGCCATGGGCAGGGACACCTCACACTACATCAGGCTGGCCAGAGCCTCATCCAGCCTGGCCTTAAATACCTCCAGGGATGGGGCCCCAACCACCTCCCTGGACAACCCATTCCAGGCTCTCAACACTCTCATGGTGAAGAACTTCTTCCTCACGTCCAGCCTGAATCTCCCCACTTCCAGCTTTGTTCCATTCCCCTCAGTCCTATCACTACCTGATATCCTAAAAAATCCCTCCTCATGAACCTCAATGTTTATGCCTCCCAAGGAGAGCTGTCTGAGACATGGGATGAGTTGCCCTCTGGAAATGTCTCTCTATTTCTCCATTGACTCCACATAGAATGTGGATGACCAAATTGAAATGACCAAAGAAGAAGTGGATAAGATAAGAAGTATCTCAGGCAGCAGCATTTTGGCATCCGCCAAATCCCCACAGGAATTCAGAGGAGAGCCCTTAGATCCAGCCAGGTGAGGAGAACAGAAAACAAAGTTGAGGAAACCTGTTTCTGGCTTCCAGATGAGCAGAATAGCTTACACTGGTTTCTTCAGAGCAGAAGCTGACAGACCCAATGTAATATGAACAGATCATGTTCATGTTGTGACACAACACAATGATCTTATACCATTGTAGGACAAGCAGGCAAAACAACCCCCCCAACACCCTCCTGATTGGAGAAGGGTGCCACAGTCAGAGGACATATTCAAGTTTCATTTCCCAGAGTTAACACCATTCCCAAGAAACTGGTAGTAGAAATACAATATCCCACTGCTACATCAATGAGAAGAAGCCTGATCTCAAGAGAAATGTGTGCAAACATCCTCACAGGCTGCTGACATCCACTCCACAGCTGAAACATCTCTAGCAGCACTTAGCTGATCTTCAGACAAGGCCCTCCCCACCTAGCTAACCAGAATCTTTGACCTTGTGTATTGTCTTGCCACCACATACTGGCTCATAAAAAAGCAGCAGAGAGGAGAAGGGCAACCTGGATTACTGTGGTGGCATCTAGACTACTTAATGAGAAACAGGGCTGTTCAATCACCTCAAACCCAGCTGCCATGTTCATACTATTAAACTCTCCCAGGCTCCAAAACACAGTAGTTGTATCCCATCTGCCATTTGGGAATGGTCCTGACCTGTGTGAACTCATTTTCCCATTCCTGGAAAAGCTTTGGAGAAGGGCTAGCTGGACAAAACTGTTCCAGGGACCACATTAGGTGAACCACTTGAGTGCCAGTGCTTGGGCTCCAGCACTGTTTGCATTACAGGTATAGATGTAATCTGTGCACAGTCCTCTACCTATCACAAATATGGTCAGATAATCCTCTTCATCACTTCAATAATAATGTTCAGCTTCTGGAGATGGAGCCTCTCATCTCATCAGATTTTCCAGGCTGTTTTTTTGGTGGGTTTTTTTTTTTTTTTTTTTTTTTTTTTTTTTTTTTTTTTTGGCAGAGTAAATCAGCCCAGATGGTTTCTGTGCCAAGACATGGCAACTACAGCTTAGGTAAGGTGTAATACAGATGTGTTTGGTGCCAGCAAAATGTTCTTTTGGCAGTATAGGTTCACCTTTCTAAGAATCTGGTCTCAGCTATCCTCCCAAAGTTATCTCTGAGGAAAATGCCACAATGACTCTATTGCTATGGTTAGACAGGGAAACCATTCCCTATGGAGAAAGGGTCTGAAAAGGTCTTCTGAAGGTCCATCCAACCTCCAGAGTCTCTGATTGGAGCCTAATGGAGTTAAAGGAAATGAACTTCACAATCACACTTTTCAGGGGGAGCAATGCATGGCAGGCATCTAAGGCTACTCAGGAATACAGGGTGAGTTTGGGGAAGAGTTTTTGTCCTAAAGAAGCTGGAGACAATCATGGAATAGAGAAGAAAGAGGACACACAGGAAGACTAATCTTTCTTTTGTGGTCCCTTTTGGTGTGGCATTATTATAGCATTATTTATGACATGGAGTTATTGTAAAACTTCCCTTAAATACTAAGAAAATATAATGAATCCACTGCCCCACTCTGACCAAAAGCAAACAGTTCCACTTCAGTGGATGCAGTTTGGGGATGTTAACATACAAAAGTTCTGTCCTTGGTGATTTTTGATGAATAAACCAAAAATGTCATTAATGGTGATGTTTGATGTTGCTCTGGGGCTACATTTGATGGTGTTTCCACATAACTCACACTCCCAGGAGTGAGGACTCAGACTATCATACACAAGCACCAATATCTCTTCAGGATATCCCCACTGTGCTCTGGTGTATAATTCCTCATTACATCTTCCAAAAGGCTGGATCTCATGTGGGCATGGCTGCATGCAAGTTCACAGAGAAGCTCAACACCAACAACTCTGTGCATCTGTCTTCTAATGCCTGGCCTGAGCTTGCTCTAAATTTACCCAGGTACCAATCACCTGGGCTAATTCTGCCATAGAAATGTGCTGCAGCCAGGGTTTTCTGGACACAGTTTGGATTGTTTGGAAATAGAGCATGAGAACTCTTTACACATGTCTGTTCTGGTCAAAAGCTGTATTAATTGCCACTGTGGTCACAGAGAGATGCCCTCTGCAGAGTCATCACTGTCATTATAAAGACTTCAGTTAAATTCCTGTTAATCTGAAAGTCTACACTAGAAAAGAACCCCATCTGAATCCCCAAAAGCGAGCAGTGACAGACAAGAGGAGCTGAAGCTCCTTGAGAGACTCCAAAAGATTTAATTTTAAATGCTCAGTCAGGATGTCCTGAAAACACTTCCTGCAAGGACAGGATTTAAAATCTATGTATGCAGAGCAACATTTTTCTTTGTAAGCAATACTACAGGGCAGGAACACAGCCAGCAGAGAAGTGTAAAAGTCATCTCTATAGACTTTTCTTGGTCTACTTTCTTGGTTTCTCTTACACTCACTCGCTTCTGACCTCAGTTCAGAAATCAGAGTAGCCTGAGCAAAACTTTGTATCTACATGGCCATCAGCATGACCTAGAGGCATCCAAATCTTACCAGGCACCTGAGATGGGAGAAAAGTCAACTTAAACTGGTTTTGGTGTGAGCTAGGCAACACTGATGCCATGGATCTACCATGAGTCTCTAGAGACTAAAGGCACCCAAGTATGACTTGTGCTTCTCTTGTAGCTTCTTAGTTGGATGTGCAGGTTGCATGGTCATTGGTGGCTGACATTTTTTTCTCTGATATTTAAAATAGTCTTTCCCAGAGCAACAGGAGAAAAAAAACCAACAAAACCCCCCCTGAACATATGACTTTAACTGGGAAAAATAAGGTAACAAAATCTCAGAGAATTCAGCAGATGGTTCTGTATGAAGGACCCTTCAGACACAGTTCTTAGAGGGCAATTTTCTGCTCAGGTTCTTGAGTATCTTGGATGTCTTCGCAGACTCCAGCAGAGTCATTGCCAGCTTACACTCTGCAAAGATCAGATTGAGTGTGCTATATTGAGAATTTTTTTTTTCAGACCTAATGATATTTGAACTCTACCACTAGGAACCTTTAGAAGAAAACCATCTGAATGATACTTCTAAAATGCACTGAAATGGGAAAACCCCCTTTTGCTAAGGAAAAAAAAGAACACATGGCTTGATAAAAAGTAAATATTTCTTCATCCATTTTTATGTTTTGAGTAGGGGTAGTTGGCACAAAACAACACAAGTCTTAGCCACAAACACATACAATATACTTGCATTTTGGCACTGCATGCTTGATGTTTGTCACAGCATCTTTGTCCTGGCATTCTTTTTTAGTGCAGATGAGAGCCACAGCCCCTGAGAAGAATTTAAATCTGCATAGCACCAGTTGAACAGATAGTGTAATCTTGCAGGTGGGATTAAAACACTCTGAAAAATAGGGGAGCACATCAGCACTGGCAAGGAAAGTCCTAGGAGTTCTGCTGTCCACTGCTGAAAGTGTCCATGGGAATCTTTTTTTTTTCCCTAGTACTGGTCTGGGGCAGCTTTTGAATCTGGGCACCTGTGCTCAGAGATCAGTAAGTGAGCAAAGCCTAATTCTTTTGATTCCTACATCCATGTCACTGTGATGCCTCCAAAAGAGGGTGGTCAAATCCAGACTTCTTACTGGGAATTGTCTTTTTCCTGTGCTAACACCTGAGCCAAACCTGGGAATAGCTTGGGTTGGTGCTGGCTGCTGTGGACTCCCAATGTGCCAAGGACTGTGTTGATAATAGAACCATGTGGATGACCAAGATCTGCTCATGTTCTGATGTGTTTCAGTTTATTAGCACAGATTAAACCCCAAAGACTTCTCATCAGACTGAGGAGCATCTTCTGCCAAGGCTTAGTGAAAGAACTTTCTACTATAAACACACCTTCCACATCCAGTTCCTTGGAGATGAGGTGACATCAAACAGTTTGTGACAGCACAAAACATGGATCCTGCAAACCACCTCTGGTTAATGGTTTGGCCTGGACACAGAAAGTTTGTAGGCCATTAGAGAAACAACTTCATCCCAGCTCTGGAAATGCTTTTGACCTGATGGGGAAGAGGAAGGAAGCGTGACTTGATTCACACTCACTGGCCAAGCTAAGAGGTCTTCATTCAGTGTGTTTAGAAGAGATGTGTCAGCAGCTCACAGTTTGCTAACCATACGGTTTGGAGATCCTTGCTATTATGTAGCGGGGCAATGGTGGAATTGTCTCAGCATAACTGCAGGTGAGGGGACTGGTTTCCTGAAAAGAAAGCATCTCAATATTTCTGGAGAGTACACAGGGCTGGCATTATTAGAGTGAGTCTGGCAGAGCATTTCTGTGAGGGGGAGTGACAAAAATGGATGTGATGCAGCTGGTGCTGTCTCACAGTGGGGTAGCTGAAGGCACCAAGGACATTGATTTCCAAGGATAGCAGCAGAAACCTGTTTCTTCCTCTGCTTTCCATGCTTTGTATGCTCTGCAGAAGTCCCAGTGATGTGTAGCAGGCTAGAACTCAATGACACACCAGCATCCACTGGTTAAGTCATGCTCAGGGTGGCTTGTCTCTCCTGGGTCTTTTTGGCTTCTCAGAAGTTCATGTGTATGCAAGATGGAGTGGAGATTGCCTCTTCAACAAATTAACAACCACCACCTTCCCCAAAGACAGGCTGGGATCAAACCACACATCCGTTTCCCGACTGCAAGCATCTCTTTGCACCTTAGAGTATATCAGATATGGGCTCCAGTGATAGGCAAAAGACCATGCCTGGTGGCCATGGTTGCCCATCAGTGATTTGTCTGTGTGAAGACATGAACGTACTGAGGACACTGAGATCATGAGGTTGGTCAAATGCCACTTAGGACAAAAGTCATTTCAGGAGATTTCTACTGACTCAGTAAATCTGCTGCATTCCCAAGCTCTCAGGACTGTCACCCCAAGCTACTCATACAAAACAATTAATAGTTTCTGAAACAAGAAAAGTTCTTTCCTTCAATACTCAGCAATTTTGAGCCAGTTACATCAACCTGTACTGGTCTATCTACATTAGGGGTAGAAGCACAGAGAAGTCCCTGCCCAGCATCCACTCAGCATCTTCCCCATTTTTTTTGCTGCATTTCAGTGTCTTTGTGCTCTCTGTTTTCCCAGAGTTAGCACATTCTCTAGTTGTGATGTGAACCCCAGAGGTGCACTCTAGAGCAGCCTGAAGACGAAAAGCTGATTTCCATGCATTTTACTAGCCAATAGCACAGCAGTGTGCAGACAACCTTTTCCCAGACACCTTTTCTTATGCTCTAATCAAAAATCTGCCTTGAGGGGTGTGTCTCCAAGAAAGTCTGCAGCATAAAGTTACTTGTGGGGAAAAAAAAAACAAAACAAAACAAAAAAACCCCTTAAGTTCCTTCTTGGAATCTTCTTGGCATGAACTTGCTCCTCAGGGACAGAGTTGCACAGAGATTTCCCCACCCTGCCCATGCCCTCAGACTACTCAAACTGCTTTATCTGTGCCTCGGATCCCCAGCCAGCCTGCAGCTGCTAGGAACAGCATGGGCTAATGCTTGTGTAGTGCTCTGATGATGTAAGACCCTTCCAACGATTACTACAGTCTTGCAAAGCCTAAAATTGGCAGCACTGGCTACCTGCCAAGGCTGTCCCGTGAATGGTGACTCATCTTTATTGGCTGTGGCATGTCAGCTGCGTGCTGGAGGCACGTGGCACGGAACAGAAGGGTGGCTTTTTTTTACCAGCACTCCAAAATAACTCCAGTGAGAGCTACGTCAAGGTGGTGAACAGAGAAGCTGCAGGTGGGGATGGGCTAAAGGATGACATCTCTCTTTGGGTTTGCTCCAAAGCCCATTGGGAAAAAATAGCTGTGCCTGGCTTCAAAGGCTGCTGGCCAGTCCTTCCCCACTGTGCTGGGACAATAGGGCTGATGACGGGACACACTTTTCCCATGACACTCCATGCCAGCACGCCTCAGGCCTGGCCTCTTCTCAGCATGCCAGAGCAAGACGTCCTCAGTGCCCACTGCCAACTGTGGAGATGGCTTTTTGATGCTGCTGGGAACTGGCCCGGGACCAGCGACTCATTTCAAGCAGGGCACCAAATTGCTATCTGTCATCCGGCTTTGGTGAGAAGGAGGGGAAGGCAGGAACAGGGCCATATGCCTCAGTCTGGCAAAGATTTGGAGTCATATGAGTGGCCTCCCAGGCGAGCTGCTTATGCCTTTGGAGCCATGTGGGCATTTTGTCAGGTGCCTCCTCGGTCCGTTGATGAACATTTAAAGGGAAACCGTGGCTGAACAGGACAAACTTTCAACACTGACTACCATGGTTTCTCCCTGCCAAGCCCCTTCAGCAAGCACACAACTGGCAGGGTCCCTTGCCCACATGGCAATGAGCAGCTGCTTTTCTGCTCATGCCTCTTCTGTCACAGGGAACCATGTCTGAGTGATGCATGTCACTCATTTCTTTTACTCCCAGCATGAGAGACAGAAGGAAATAATCTGCCTTCAACCCCATGGGCATCTTTTTTTTTTTTTTTTCCCCATAGAATCACAGCACCAATAAAACCAGGGGGTGGCCTCATTGTATACAGCTATTTTTTAATATAAATAAACACCAAGTCCTACCAAGACAACTCAGAATTTCAGTTGCTGAGGCACACTGCACAGGAGGGGGAAAAGAAACAGAGAAATCACAGAATCACAGAATTATTGAGGCTGGAAAAGTCCTCTGAGATCATCAAGTCCAGCCTATGACCTAACACCACCACGTCAGCTAAACCATGCCACCAAGTGCCACAGCCAAGCTTTCCTTAAAGACCTCCAGTGATGGTGACTCCACCACCTCCCTGGGCAGTCCATCCCAGTGCCTAATCAGCCTTGCTATGAGGAAGTGCTTCCTAATATCCAACCTAAACCTGCCCTGGAACAGCTTCACACCATGCCCTCTTGTCCTGTCACTAGTTGCCTGGGAGAAGAGCCTGACCCCCACCTGACTACACCTTCCTTTTAGGTAGTTGTAGAATGATAAGGTCCCCTCTAGGTCTCCTCTTCTCCAGGCTGAGCACTCCCAGCTCCCTCAGCCTTTCCTCATACAACTTTCCCTCCAGCCCCCTCATTGGTCTCATTGCTCTCCTCTGGACCTGCTCCAGCACCTCAATATCCTTCCTGAAGTGAGGGGCCCGGAACTGCACACAGCACTTGAGGTGAGGCCTCACCAGTGCTGAGGATGGGGTTGGAATTCCATCTCCAGTCCTGCTGGCTCACTATTCCTGATCCAGGCCAAGATGCCATTGTCCTGCTGTGCCAGCTGGGCACGCTGCTGGCTCACGTTCAGCTGCTGTCACCCAGCACATCCAGGTCCCTCTCAGCCAGGCTGCTCTCCAGCCACTCATCCCCCAGCCTGCAGCACTGCCTGGGGGTGTTTTGGCCAAAGCGCAGGACCCTGCACTCAGCCTTGTTGAATCTCATCCCACTGGCCTCAGCCCATGGACCCATCCTGTCCAGGTCCCTCTGCAGCATGATCTGTCTCACAGCCCAAGCCAAAGGCCAGAGGATGACTGTGGTGGACCTTACCTCTGCCTCACCTCCTCTTGCTGAGGTCTCCAGAAGGCAGAGCCTTTTTAAGGGATACACTGCAGTTGTTTTGCCTGATCTCAGAGAAGTGAGGAGGATTTCTGCTTCTGGAGGGAAAGGACTTTGCTTGGGCCTGCATCAATGTCTCTCCTATCCTATGGAGCAGAGTCCATAGATGAGGTGTTGGTTTTTTTGTACTGAATCTGATGCTGGTGCAGAAAAAAGGGGGAACCACGACTGTTTCTAATGAATAACTCTGATTATGAGGCCACACAAATGGGGACAGTTCTGTGGAGTGAGGTCACAGAGACTTGAATTTCGGGTTCCTGTTGGAGCACTGCTGGAATGTGTGTATTCAGTTGCAGCCAAATGGAAAGACACTTGTGGGAAACAGGCAACACCCCACAACAAGCACTTTCCCCTACACACTGTGACATCTCCCACCCATAGCCCTCTCTGGCTGCACCTCTACCAAGAACCAGGTATTTGCAAGGAATGTCCTCCAGCCCTGTAGCCAGAAGGCACATCCTGGCCCCATTCATACCCCATCTCTTGCCATACAAATGTGGCCCGGTCCAGCTGCCTGCTGAGAACAGCCTTTGTTCTGTACTCACTCCTAATCAGCCCTCGGGGATTTTTTTGTCTCAGATTTATCTGGTTCAAGCCAACACCACGTCAGGCCCATGTTACCAGGGCAGCAGGGGTGAGGATGGATGCCCATTGCTGGTGTCATGTCTGCTGGGCTCTCCAGTGAAGGTAACTGCTTGGCTTAGGCCAGCATGAAGAACCTTGCACTAACTTCTAGTGTTCCTTCAAGGGTAGCAGTGCTATTTGTAGGGTGAACTTTCAAATCTCCACTTTCAGTGCAGCCATGGGAATTTTAGTTTCTTCAATTACTTTCAGGCCACTGTTGATCACATTTGAAAATCGTATACTTGGGCAACCAAAGGCTGAAACTTTCCTTTCTAACTTGGTTGGCCAAGCTAAGAAGATTACTTTGACCTTTGAGGCCTGAGTGGGAAGAAGACTGAGTAAGAAGTAATCCACTCATTTGTGGTCCTTCAGATATGGCTTTGTTTTTAGATCCCAAATCATTCCGGCACAAGATGTGGTGCATTGGGAGATTTCCTACCCCAGGAAAACATTTCAGGTAGTGTGTAGTTCTCAGTCTATCCATTATTCACAGCATACTCTTGGTTAACTATCAGCCTGTCATCAGGGGAAAATTAACTTGAGAAATTTATCTCCACGTTAGACTTAATCATTATCACCCCCACAGGAAACCTCTCACTCAGGTGCAGAAATGTTAAACTTGAGGTTGACTCATCCCAAACCCACTCATCTTGACTGGGCATGCCTTCTCTGGGCAGCGAGGACAAGAGCTAGCCCATCTCTGCTTCTCATCTTCCAATACCCTGCAAAGACCAGTCAAGTTTTCTAACCTAAGTGACACAGAAAAACAGAGTGCTCTGGGGAAAAAGGGCAAAAGGGCAAGCCCTGACCACAAATGTCTTAATGGTGCATTAAGAAGAATGTGACCAGCAGGTTGAGGGAGTTCCTTCTCTCCCTCTATTCTGCCCTAGTTAATGGCACACTGGGAGTACTGGATCCAGCCCTGGGCTCCCCAGCTCAAGAGAGAGTCCACTGGAGGCCTCTGAAGATGATGAAGGGACTGGAGCATCTCTCTGATGATGCTGAGAGACCCGAGGCTGTTTAGCATGGAGAAGACTGAGAGGGGACCTTACCAATGTTTATCAATATCTAAAGAGCAGGTTTCAAGGGGATGAAGTCACTTTTCAGTGGTGCCCAGAGACAGGATAAGTGGTAGCAGGCACAAACTGAAACACAGGAAGTTCCATCTGAACAGGAGGAAAAAGTTCTTTCCTGTGAGGATGCTGGAGCACTGGAACAGGCTGCTAAGCAAAGTTGTGGAGTCTCCTTCTCTGAAGTAATTCCAAACCCACCTGGCCACAATCCTGGACAACCTGCTCTGAGGGAGCCTGCTTTAGCAGAGAGGTTGAACTAGGCAATCCCCAAAGGTCCCTTCCAACCTCTACTGTTCTGTGATTCTGTCCCCCAGACATGGTACAGAAAAAAGTGAGGACATGATAAAACAGATAGGACATTGATAGAGGGAAGAAGATTTGGCTACACCATTTGTGAGTGCTACCAAGAAAACTGCAGCCAACACACACCTGTAGCTGGGATGTCTCAAATCCCTTTTAGTGCCTAAAAAAGGAATTACTCTGTTAAGAAAAGAGAAGCCCCCCAGAAAAACTGAAGTTAACAGTGCTTTTTCCTTAAATATACGAGCAGCTTCAGACTACTTATTGCAGGCTGGAGGGAGTGCAGACACCTCACAAAATCCCTGAGATTTCAACAGGACTTTGCATAATGAAGGGCTTACACTGCAAATCTCTTTCAGATCCCCAGCAGGGTTATAGAGGAGACAGGCACAGCCTGGGTGGACAGACAGCACTTTTTCTTTTTTTCTGGGTGGGGGGGGAGGGAGGGAGTGGAAACTGCAGCCTCATGCAGGCAAATTCCCAGCAAAAGTGATGTGTAAAGGACTCGTGACATGAGTGGGAAGGGTGTTAGAGGTTCTGCAAAATCTCATTAAGTCTTAAAGTAGCCACGTGAAAAAAAATTAAGTGAAAGGAAACCTCTTTAAGAGGAGATTTATGCCAAAAAACTCGAATCCCTCTCACCTCACCAACTGCTCAGAAGTTGGGTGTCTCCTTTAAGCTGGTAATATCTGCTCCTTTCCATTCAGTGCAGAGGAATAGGCACCTCTGCAGGGTGAAGAGTGTTAATGATGGTTTATTCTGCACAAAGTGAGCTAGATAATCGTCTAGGAGTGATTATGAAATGAAGATCTGGGCTGCTGGGCTTTTGTTGTTGTTGCTGTTGTTAATATCATGCAGCCAGCAGGAGTGGGGAAGTGGTTGTCCCCCTGTACTCAGCACTGGTGAGGCTGCACCTCAAATGTTGGGTTCAGTTCTGGGCTCTTCACTCCAAGAAGGACGTTGAAGTGCTAGAGTGTGCCTAAAGAAAGGCAACAAAGTTGGTGAAGGGTCTAGAGCACAAGTCTTGTGAGGAGCAGCTGAGGGAACTGGGGTTGTTTAGCCTGGAGAAAAAGGAGGCTGAGGGGAGACCTCACTCTGTACCACTTCCAGAAAGGAGGCTGTGGTGTGGTGGGGGTCAGTCTCTTTCTCCAAGTAATAAGCAAAACAACAAGAGGAAACAGCCTTAAGTTGCATCACAAGAGGTTTAGGTTGGACATGAGGAAAAGATTCTTCTCCAAAAGGGCTGGCAAGCCCTGGAAAAGGCTGCCCAGGGCAGTGATGGAGTCACCATCTTTGGAGGACTTCAGAAGATGTGTAGATGTGGTCCTGAGGGACATGGTTTAGGGGTGGAACTGGCAATGCTGAGTTAATGGTTAGGTTTGATCTTAAAGCTCTCTTCCAAGCCAAAGGATTCTATGATTCTCATTTCCTCCTGCAAATACACCGTGCTATTTGAAACAGGGGAGGTCCTGTAACCAGTGCTTCCCTAGAACCTGAGACAGATTAATACTCTTTCATCCCATCCTCTCCTAAATCTCCAGGACAATTAAGGTGAGTGAAGGACAGGGCTGCATCCTTTTCAGTGTCCCATCACCTCCTTTTGCCTAACCTTAAGGGTAGATCTAAATGAATCATGTAGCTTTTGTCTAGATTCCCTTGAGAAATGTGCTGGTGGAATGTGAGCATCTCATCTCACCTCCTTCAGCCACTTTGGGCACAGACTTGTTCCTGTTTTGGAGGCATGCTTCCTCCCTCCTTTTCCACTGACTTTGTTTTGGAGCCATACAGCTGTGGATGGAGCAGATGAATTGCTCACAAAGGGCTCCTTCCATATAAATATTCAGAAGCTGACATCAACCCATTTGTCCCAGCAGCTACAGCACAAAGTACTCCAGCTCCAGGAGTGTGCACCATCCAGGTCAGATCTGCTCACTTGACAGAGTACACCAAGTTCTTACCTCCTTTGTCTCTGTGCTATTTTCTACTCTTCCCAAGTCAGGGGGCAATAGCACCTAAGCTGGGATCTGGTCTGCCTTGTGCTTGAGACATTATGAAGGAATGTATCCTGAACTTGATGAAATCCCAAGGTTGTTGTCCCAAGCTTTACTTAGGTTGATATTTGAGCTGCTGCTGGTAGTGTCAGACCGTGCAGGAGATGTCTTGGGTGAGCATGGGCCCATTAGTGAAACTGATGTTGTCTGTGAGCACTGAAGGAGCAATGAACACAGATTCTAGCCAACCCATTCTAAAAAGTACCTCTCAGGGTAGAATCACAGAATGGGTTGGGTTGGAAAGGACCTTAAATATCAGCTAGTCCCAACTCTCCCTGGCATAGTCAGGGACGCTGTCCTAGTTTTAGTTAAGCCCTAACCCCTGAGAGACACCTTCACCTAGAGCAAGCTGTTCAAAGCCCCATTCAACCTGGTCTTGCACACATCCAGGGATGAGGCATCTCTGGGAAAGCTGTTTCAGTGTTTCACCACCCCTACAGTTAAGAACTTCTTCCTTACATCTAATCTAAATCTCTCCTCTTTCAGCTTAAAGTCCTTGCTCCCTGTTCCATCGCTAAGTGCTCTTGTAAAAAGTCCCTCCCCATCTTTCCAGTATGTCCACATTAGGTACTGAAAGGGTACAATAATGTCTCCCTGGAGTCTTCTCCTCTCCAGCCTGAACCACCCCAACTCTCTCAGCCTTTCTTTATAGCAGAGATTTTTCAGCCCTCTGATGATATTTCTGGCCCTCCTCTGGCCTTGCTTTACCAGGTCTATGTCCATCTTATGCTGGAAGTCCCAGAGGTGTATACAGCACTGTAGGTGGGGGCTTCAGTAGAGTAGAGGGGCAGAACCCCCTACCTTGACCTGCTGGCCATGGTGTTTTGGATGCACTGCCAGGTCACATCTTCTAAGTCATGATGAGGCTTTTCTTTCTTCCACCCACCCAATAGATATGGAAACCAGGAATTGAAGCAGTAGCCTGATTGCATCTCCTTCCATCAGTCCTTGCAGTGTTCCTCTACTCACTCACAACAGGCAAGATAACACTTTCTGTCACTGCGTTCCTAAACACCTCTGGAAGAGATGCTCTGGGTTGAAGTAGAGACCTCCAGTGTCTTTACTCTTCTTACCTGAATGGCTACATTAACACAGGAACTAGGAGAAAAAAGCAAAACTTCCTGAGAGTGATCCCAGTAACTCCCTTTCTATGACTCCTTAAATAGGAAGAGACTTTAGCTGACTAATTTGGAGAACACTGAAGCTTGGGCTGGATTCCTGCACTGGGCTTGGCATTGCAATCTTATGAGCAGGGAGGACTGGGCTCTGTAGAAAGGGGGGTTTTATGCTACACAAAATGGTAAATTGACCTTGTTCTAGCACTAAATGAGTTCATAAGGGACTGTGTGAGCCATATGGAGAGAGCTGGAGTCTGGACACATCAGCACAGGCTGTACCTGGGTTTATAAGCCCTGCTGTGGGCTGTCTTGCCAGTGTGCATCCCTCGGTGCTGCAGCTGCTAATGTTCCTGTTTAGAGGCAGAACTGGCCTCTTCGTGTGGCAAGCCACATTCACCCAGACACCATGAGCTAGGAGTGACTTGATTTGGGTTTTAAATGGACTGCTTTCCTTACAGTATCCATCTTCCTCTGATTTCTGCCTGCTTTAAGGGAAATCTCTGACACTCCCTTTCATAACAGCTCCTCTCAGCATTTAATTTCCTTTTACATAATTACGTAGTGGCCAGGAGGAGGAAGGGGTGGGGAGGGAAGACAGAAGCACTGAACGGGGCATGGAGGAGCTCTAGGAAACCTTGCATCTGAGACAGGAGCACTGAGCAAGCTCTGCTGCTTGTATCCACCAGCCGCCGCTCAGCACGCAGCCCCGAGGTGCTCGACCGCATCTCTGGCACGGGCAAGGGGGGAGGCAGGGGGAAGGTGCACTGGGGACCCGTAGAGTTCGGCTGCTGGAGTGTGGCAGGCAAAGAGCCCTCCAGGGCTCGGGGAGGCAGGCGGGGACGTGCGCTGCCTTGGAAGAGAGCACAGCCTGCTCGGTGTGCTGGAGGAACGGAGGAACTGCATAGCTGGAGAAGGGAGGGGGTTGGAAAATGATGCAGCTTGTTCAGTGGATTAGGCAGCCATGCCTGGAAGTGGCAAACTGAAAGAGGCACAGCTTTGAAAGCCTAGAGGGATTATTCGGCCGTGTGGTCTGACTTGCAGCACAACAAGAGGCCAGCAAACTTCACCCAGAGCTTTCTGCAGCCGGTCCAGCAATCTGCATAACGCCCCGGGCAAGGCTCTCAGGTTACAGTTTAGACATTTGCAGCAGGGTTAATAATGTTGAAGTGGCAGGGGAAAGAGTTCTGGCAAATGAGAGTTGTTCTAGCAGGAATTGTAGAAAGGCATGTTCATCATGTCAGCAATTTGGAGACCTGGAGAGCTTGTGATGAGAGGTTTCAGAAAAACACTGCATAAACAGGAGAAAGGCGGCCCCTGTAACCAACTGTGATGGACATGCTTGAAATATGGAGGAAGAGGAGAGCAGTCTGACTTCCTGGTGCTGTAGAGAGTGGTGACCTTGATCCAACCAGCAAAATTTAAGAACTGCCCAGTTCTAGTTCCAGTCTCAGATCCCAGAAAGTCTCCAGGTCTGTCACTAATGGCCACAATCAGGCCATCCTTGGGAAGCTGAGTGTCATCCCTGCTGTATGAGAAATAAGCAGGGGCTGAAAAACCCAGCAGCTCATCAGATGATACCCCTGTTGGTTGCTGAAAAGGACAATTCCCCCTCAAGCTGATGACCCATGAATCATTGGCTGGTAGAGCTGCTCACTCCAGGGCTGGGACAGATGCATTTCATAGAATCATAGAATGGTCCAGGCCAGAAGGGACCTCCAAAGGTCATCCAGTCCAACCTCCCTGCAGTCAGCAGGGACATCCCCAACTAGACCAGGTTGCCCATTTGCCTCTCAACTAGGGGGGAAGTCCCATACTTGGGACATCACTGCAGCAAAGGACATCAGAATTAGCAACCTCCTCTCCGTGGTTGCTTCTACACCTCTGCTCATCATTTCTGTGCAATGATACCTGTACTACAACATCTCTGTTCCCACACAACCCCCTCCACTGCCTTTCCCACTCTCGTTTCTTTGACTTGCTGAAAACCATGGTACCAATGACTACACCTGAATTTCTGGGCCCTCTTCAGGAAAGGTCCTACAAGTGTTCAGGTATTAAAAAAAATCCCTTCACAAACTACACTTCACACCATCAGAGCATTGCACAGGCATTGAACCATTTGTCTTCTCCACACAAGCTGAAATCTGGCCAGCTTTATCATCCTACTTGTGTAAGGAGGGAAGCTGAGGCAGGGAATGGTTGTGATTGCACAGTGCTAGGTGGTACACCGATGGTGACCCTTGCCTCCTCTTGATAGAATCATCATTTCTTTAGAGAAAATCGAGTGTGGAAGAGCTGAATCTCATCTTTTCATCGACACTGTTTTATTTTCTCAGCAGAACAAGCAGAAGTTTTACCCAGAGAACACAGTGCGGAGCTGGAATGAGATTTGTCCCAAGTGGCAGCCCCTTACATGCCAGGTTGAGCAGAGGGGAGGGTGGGGGGGGGGAAGCCAGGAGGCTGGGGAGGGGGAGAGGAGGGGCCCACTTACATGGTAAAGTTTCTGCACGGTTCTTTTGGATCATTATGCAGAGCTGTAGCACCAGTTGAGGGGCGCTCTCGAGGAAAGTCTCCAGGAGGCGCAACATGTTTACGTCTGCATATTCGTACATCATAGCCCAGTAGAAACGCCGCTGGTGTTCCTTCCGCCGCTGGCTCTGGATCCCCAGGTACATAGTGCGGATATATCTGCAGGAAACAGGGGGGGAAGCTGAGGGTGAGGCTTTGGCATGTGTCACAGAATCATAGGATCATGGAAACAGAATCATAGAAACATAGAATCATGGAATTGTGGAGTCATATAATCATAGAATCACGGAATCGTGGAATCATTGAATCGTAGAAACAGAATCACAGAATCATAGAAATATAGAATCATGGAATCATAGAGTCATAGAATCATGGAATCATGGAATCATAGAACCATAGAATCATAGAATTATGGAATCATGGAATCGTAGAATCATAGAAACAGAATCATCGAATCATAGAAACAGAATCATAGAATCATAGAAACAGAATTATGGAATCATAGAATTGTGGAATCGTGGAATCATGGAATCATAGAATCATAGAAACAGAATCATAGAATCATAGAAACAGAATTATGGAATCATAGAATTATGGAATCATGGAATCATAGAATCATAGAAACAGAATCATAGAATCATAGAAACATAGAATCCTAGAATCATGGAATCCTAGAATCATGGAATCATGGAATCATAGAACCATCCAATCATAGAATCATAGAATGATGGAATCATAGAAACAGAATAATAGAATGATATAAACATAGAAATACACAATCATGGTCTGGGTTGGAAGGAATCTCCAAAGGTCATCTGGTCCAACCCCCTTTGCAGTAAGCAGGGCCATCCTCAACTCAATCCGGTTGCTTCTGAGTAATCCTGACCTTGAATATCTCCAGGGATGGGGCCTCAACCAGCTCCCTGGGCAAGCTGTTCCAGTGTTCCACTACCCTCATGGTAAAGAATTTGTTCCTAACTTCCAATCTAAATCTGCTCCTCTCTAGTTTGAACCCATTGCCCTTCATCCTATCACTGCAGCAGAACCTGGGGAGGATGGGGCTGTGGGCCAGTTGTTTGAGGGAAAGGGAATCTGTAGTAGGCACAGTTCTAATAGTGTTTCCTGCAAGATCTGAGGAACACTTTTATATTGCAAGAGTGGGAAACTTTTGACTTACATCACCCAAATGTGAAGTGTAGGGGGAAATGCTTATGAAACATTTGCACAAGAAAACAACTCCCTCACTTTGTTTTCATGTTGCGAAGTTACTTGACAAATACTGGTTGTAACACTTGGAGGTGGTTTGACAGATCATCTGACTCTCTTCAGCACTCTAATAAGGAGCTTCCCTCACAGACTCCAGAGATCTAACCCTATTTCATCATAGGTGGAGCAACAAGACGCTACTTTCACCTTCAGAATGTGTGACCCACAAAAGCAAAAGGCCATAGCTTGCTACTGGTCAGTTATTGAGACCTTGGGCAATGTTGGACTGGAAAAAGTTGTCTCATGCATGGACAGGTACTACTTGTCTATCACTGCCTCTGTTTCCATACTAGACTTGTAAGCAGACCTGCACACCTCACCCTAGGGACACCGCTTCCCTTTAGGGAACCTTTGGCTAACCTTTGTAAATGGACTTGATCAAGTCAGGGTAGCACCAGGGGCTCCCACATGACAGGATTCATGGCATTTAGAAAGGAAGCACCCCCTAAAAGGGTCCTTCCTAATGCTTGCTGCTATCAATGGATAAAAACTACAGCACAGGAGGTTCCACCTCAACATGAGGAGGAACTTCTTCACTGTGAGGGTCACAGAGCACTGGAACAGGCTGCCCAGGGAGGTTGTGGCGTATCCTTCTCTGGAGACTTTCAGGACCTGTCTGGATGTGTTCCTCTGGGACCTGTGCTAGATTCTATGGTCCTGGCAGGGAGGTTGGACTTGATGACCTTTGGAGGTCCCTTCCAACCCCTAACATCCTGTGATCTGTGATCTAGTTTTGGGTCTTCTTTCTTCTCATCCTATGCAACGGTTGTAGCCTTGTGCTCTGAAGTGTGGGATGAGAAACATTTCACCTCACATCGACTCTAAAGCTGGTCATCTGAGCTCGTCACTGGATAGAAACATCACCTGACAAGACTGTTCATCTGTCTCACCTCAGATGCCAGCCTGACAGTGCCTTCTGGAGGCTCTGGGAGGGAGGGGCACACAGCACCAACTGGGGGTTGGCCAAAACGATTAGATCATTCCTTGCAGCTCAGGGTGAGATTGCACAGCAAGGAAGAGCAGGAAGAAAGGACACAAGCCTTGACGGCCTCTGCATCTCCAAATTATTCCCAGGCCTAGGGAGCTGGGACAGAAGCAGAGCCAGCTTTGCAGGGCAAGTGTCTTGTTCTTCCTTTCCGTTCACAGATCACAAGCATAGAAGAAAAATCCCGAAAGACACAAGGACATAAAAAATGACACCGGAAAGCCACCAGATGGGGCTCGGCACTCGAGAAAATGATCCACCAGTCACACGACACTGGTGGCACTGGCATGACATCCCCAGCAGAGCTCGAGTGTGGTGGAAATGCCCACGGACCCACTTGCTCTCCTCTTCCCACTCCCCAACACACCCAAGGCCACTGCCTGTTCTGGCACTACTCTGAAAGACTTCAGCCCCAGAAGCTGCAGGATGACACAGGAATTCTGCCTTCCTCTCACACGTGCAAGAAATTAAACAACGTAGCTCAGCTGGAAAGGCAAAGCTGGGGAGAGTGAGCTGTGATGGCTCACAGAGAAAGCAGAAGAAATGATCTGGCAGCTCTTTTTTATAATATGAGTGACACAGGGCCACTGAAAACCACAGTAGTGTTGTCCATGAAGTGCTGTCCGTGGGCAAAGGCAGCATCACTTCTGCCAAACTCTGTCCAGGGAGATAGTCACCAAATCTGTCCTGTAGTCTTGCATGGCTTCCCCTTCCAAGGAGCTCCTGCTCCTGCTAGTACATGAAAACTAAACTCTACTTCTGAAGGTTAAGAAGTAATTTATCATCATCTCAGCCATGCACAAGGAGAAGAATTAATTCATTTTCACCCTGCAGCAGTCTTTTACCAGTTTGCACATAGTTACCATGTAAACCTTTCCTTTCTCCAGACTAAAAATCCCCTATTTCACAGAATCCCAGAATCACAGAGTTATTGAAGCAAGAAAAGACCTCTGAGATCACCAAGTCCAGCCTACGACCTAACACCACAACATCAGCTCATTTCTTTCAGTCCCTTCTCACAGCTCACGTTTTATAGAGCTCTCCTCTTCTGCACTGCTGTCCCTACCAGTTCTGGGTTACTTTTAAGACCATCTCTACTTTTCCACGCATTCTGGATTGGCAGAACCAAACTATAACAATGTCACTGAGTCACACAAAAAGATTAAGAAGAAGCTAACAGAATGGACATCACTTCCTGCAATGATTTATCCTTGATCTCTAGGGATTTTTTACAATTTCTAAAGCTTTTTTGTCCACACTGAGGGTGGTTAGACACTGGCACAGGTTTCACAGAGAGGTGGTAGATGCCCCATCTCTGGAGACATCCCAGGTCAGGTTGATGGGGCACTGAGCAACCTGATCTAGTTGAATGTGTCCATTCTCACTGCAGGGGAGCTGGGCTAGATAACTTTTAAAGGTCCCTTCCAACCCAAAGCATTCCATCACCCTGTGATTCACCACCATCCGCACAGTTTAAGCATGAATGCATCTAACTGGCCACAGCAAGAGGACATGCCTCCTATCTATGGAGGCAGCATGCATAAAAGGACCTAAAAGTAGATTGGATTAATAAAATGCTCTGGTCTTGCCTCCATTAATGGCCAGAACAACAGCAATGACAATAACACTGAATTCTCTTGACTACTGAGCCCACAGCCTTTTGCAAAGGTCTTTTGTAATGTGCCCCATCCATAGATGGGGAAACTGATCACCAAAAGGCCTCCCCCAGAGCCTTCTGGTATCAGCACACAGATCTTCCAGTGCTGTTCCCCAGCTTCTAAACAACACAACACAGACCTGTGAGTGGAGCACCACTCCACCTAATGATACATCTCCAAACCAGGATGGACATGGGGAGAACTTACTGTGGCTTTTCAGTACTTAAAGGGGGGCTGTAAGAATAATGGGGACAGACTTTTCAGCAGGGCCTGTTGTGACAGGACAAGGGGTGATGGTCTAAAACTAAATGAGGGGAGATTCAGGCTAGATAGAAGGAAGAAATGTTTTACACTGAGGGTGGTGAAACTGACACAGGTTACCCAGAGATGTGGTAGAAGCTCCATCCCTGGAACCATTCCAGGCTTTGAGCAAACCAATCTAATTGATGATGTCCCTGCTCATTGCAGAGAGGCTGGACTAGATGACCTTTAAATATCCCTTCCAACCCAAAACATTTTATGATTCAATGAGTCTATGACATACTTCCTTGAAACCATAAAACTCATCCCTGCCCACTTTGATCTGTGCTGGAAGACCCAACAGGACAGATCTGTCCCTACTCAACTACCATCTCAGGAATCCCTGGGCATAATATTGGCCAGAGGAAGGTCACAGCCTTCCACATTAATCATGTGTGAGCAAAACAGCTCCGAGGACCATTTGCAGCTAAAGGGAAGTGATCTTCCCTTTGCATTCTCTCTTTGGTCCGTGCAAAACCATGGTGCTCTCTCTTTAGCATTCTTCAGACCCAAAGCTGAAAGAGAGAGGAAAGAGGGGAGTAAAAATCCATGCCAGCTGATTCTGAGTTTTCAGTAGAGAAAGTGCAAGAATAACTTGGAAAAGGAGGTTTTCTACCTGGTAGGCTTTCAACAACTAGTAAATACCCAATTAATCAATATAAAAGCTCACCCAGATGTAACACTTAGAGTGCCCAACACTATTTCCCAAACCAAATGCACAGCATTGGTGTAAACAGTTTTATTCCACTATACCTATTTCTTTTGTGGTATTTTGTTTACTTCTTTGAGGGCTTTTTTCCCCCCTACCTTTACTAACACTGGTTAAGTGTAGACAAGCTCTGAAGGAAAAAAAAAGAAGAAAAAAATCAATGTCATTTCACCTGGAATTTGTTGCTCTCGGTCAAGCTGGTAGCAAGCAGGATTCTATAATTAGCCTTTCAAATCCATATTCAGGGCTGGTCTTCAATCTTTAGCAACACGATGCTTCCTCTTATGTCAGTGAAAGCCATTCACTGCTTTGTGCTTTTGAAAATCAGGCTAATTTATTTATTTAAGAGCTTAATTTTGGATACAGGAGCCTAACTTTGGGCTTTTTCTTTTTTTTTTTTTTTTTTTTTGAATGCTGGCTATTTTTATCTTCTAATGTGTGCATTTGTGTGCACGCATATATTTTTAGTTCTAAGTCCCATCATAGCTTGAAGAGATAGAACTAATTTGGGGTTGGGAGGGGGAGGATTTGGGGTGATTCTCTGTAAATGCATAAAGGATTGACTGTCCTCTCTGTCCTGGCAGGGTTCCCAGAATTCCTGTTGGTACAATTACCCTCATGCTTATTTACTATGTGTGTTGCAGTAACACACAAAGTGCATGGAGCAAAGTCATTGCTGTCCCTGCACCAAAGCATGTTTTGAAGGAGCCAAAGCCACTGGCTCCACAAATGTGGCCTTTGGAGACAGCCCCAAGATGCCACCAAGAGGGAGAAGAAGAGATGGCTCTGCTCTAAAAAATCCCCAGCGCTCTGAATGCCATGGACAAAGGTGCTTCGTGCAGATGGTAGAGGCTCTTTAGCTGTCTCAGTGTGCACTGGAGCAGAAAAGTCCAGAGATAGGATTATGGAGTCAGAGGCTGTGTCTGCACCATTAAACCAAGCAGAGTGAAGACCAGCCATTGTCCTTGGCAAGCTAACATGACTCGACTCCATATGACTGTGTCCATGCTAGTTGGCCTTGGCCAAAATTGCCAGAGCTTGAGCTGACAGTTTAAGAGGGTGAACAGAATCGTGCCTGTGCCTTGGCACCATTCAATGTACAGAGGCGGCTCTGAGTATCAGGAGCAGAAAGTATGGGAGGATGCCTCAGGCAACAGGCAGGCTTGAAATGAAGAGGATGCTGATATGTAAAGAGGCTGCAGGAGCACAGAAAGGCAAGCCAGTACAGGCCCTGGGCTATGTTTTGAGAAGATAAGAGTCCTGTCCCACACAACCACAAGCTGACCAAGGTCAGGAATCTCAGACTGTGTCTACAATAGTCAACAAAGGACCGAGGCTCGATCCCTTTTCCTGAGGCCAATGGACCAAGACTTAGAAACGAACTCTCTCATCCTCTAAAACCAGGCAGCTGCCTTCATTCTCAGTATTTGGAAGGATCCCTGGCCCCTACAGAGTCCTGAACCCTGCCCAGACTATGACCATGATTCTATCCCTGGAGGTATGTAGAAGCCATGTAGATGTGGTGCTGAGGGATGTGGTTTAGTGCACCTTGACAGCGTTGGGTTAACTGTTGGACTTGATGATCTTAAAGGTCTCTTCCAGTCAAAACAATTTCATGATTCTGTGGTCCATTGGGAGAGTGCTAGTAAGCCTTGACTAAGCTAGTGATTCTACTAACAGTTTAGCAGCATGATAAAGTTACAGTGCCCATGAGCATGCTAGCTCACTAGCAGATATATGTGGAAAGATGGAAAGGAATAGAATTTGAGGTACTCAGTCCATCTCCAACAATCCAGGTTGGAAAACATTTTGACCAAGCACAACCAACACCTGCCTTCAAAGAAGCAAACTCTGACTTGAAAAATGGCAGAACCTGCTTAGAGAAGCCAGAAACAAGCCTCTAGAGAAAGAAGCTCAAAAAATTAACTCTGCTGAGTAAGCTGAGTTAGTTCACTTACACCTGCAGCCCCTTACATGGCCCTTTGGATGAGCAGAGCTCATCATGACCAGAAGGACAACAGGCACAACTCCCTTCCCAGCATCACATTAACCTTCTCTGCTCCTCTCCAGACAACTTTGCTTTGTCTTGGCACTACAGGAGCATGGTGATGCTTGAGATGCCATGGTAGTAATGCATACCATATGGATGGGCATCATCTCCATCTCCATCCTGAGGCACCAACCTTCTCCCTGGTGCTCAATCCTGGAAGAAAAGGGCTGGGATGGGTCACATTATTCAGCTGGTGGTTCAGCTTCCTGCTGTCTCCTTCACAGGCACTCCTGCTCACTCTTGCAAGGGGCCATTATCCTTATGCACTGGAGGGTGTTTACAGTTTAAAAGCCAACTCCTTGGAAAGGAGGAAATGAGGACATGCGTAATGGCTCGGCTGGATGGTTTGCAGAGGAGGCTGCCTGAATTGTACCCTTAAAGTGAGGTTATGTAAGGCCAGATCTCAGCTGGAGCAAGCTGGCATCCACAGGGCTCTAGCAATTTACACCAGCTGTGGCTTTGGCCTGTTTTTTTTTTTTTTAATTTTAATGAATTATTTTCATTCTAACAGATACAAAAGGAATAGAAGATGCATGCAACAGGGGAGCATGAAAAGTAAAATGCTGTTTATTAAAAAAAATCAAAAATCAAACACAGTTGCCATCACAATTAACGTGCTCAATATCAACATTTGTTAGTGATTTTATTTTTTTTCTTCCTCTGCTATAATGTTGCAAGTTAGCGATAAGGATTCGCAGATGGATAATTATTGTTCCTAATTTGAGTATCAAAGTAGTAACTGTTGGGCCCCATCCAGGTGCTGATATACCACAGCTTCATCTGCCTGCTTCCATGGCATCAAATTCCTCCAGAGCAAGAGGCTGCATCCACACCACCTCCAGGGAATGGTTCCTGGACTGCATTGCCATCACATCCAGAGAGGTGATTCTGACACTTTGCTCTGCTCTGGTGAGACCTCACCTGGAGTGCTGTGTACAGGTCTGGAGCCCTCTATATAGGAAGGACACGGACCTGATGGATAGGGTCCAGAGGAGGGCCATGAGAATGATCAGGAGGTTGGAGCAGCTCTGCTGTGAGGACAGGCTGAGGGAGCTGGGGGTGTTCAGCCTGGAGAAGAAGAGGCTCCAGGGAGACCTAATAGCAGCCTGCCAGTACCTGAAGGGGGTACAGGAAGGATGGAGAGAGACTGTTTCCAAAGGCCTGCATTGACAGGACAAAGGGCAATGGCTTCAAACTAGAGAAGAGCAGATTTAGATTGGATATCAGGAAGAAGTTCTTCACTATGAGGGTGGTGGAACACTGGAACTGGTGGCCCAGGGAGCTAGTTGAGGTCCTTTCCCTAGAGATATTCAAGCTGAGGCTCGAGGAGGCCGTGGGCAGCCTGATCTAGTTGGGGATGTCCCTGCTGACTGTGGGGAGGTCAGACTGGATGACCTTTGGAGGTCCCTTCTGGCCTGGACCACTCTATGATTCTATGATTCAAATCCTCAAAGGGTGTGCAGGATTTGCTTACAACTCTTCCAGCTGTGTTGGGCCCAAACCTCATTCTGGGAATTGTTGCTAAAGTGGGAAAGATCACCTGTCATCTCAAAAGCAAGGAAGGGTTTCTCACAGGACTACATGAGCAGTGCTCAAACCCTTCATAAAATCACAGAGTTGTTTTGTTTGAAAGAGATCTTCAAGATCATTGAGTCCAACTGTTAGCATGGCACTGCCAAGGCACCATTAAACCATATCCCTAAGTACCACAACTACACAACTTTTAAATCCCTCCAGGGATGATGACTCCACCAGTTCCCCAGGCAGCCTGTTTCAGGGCTTTGCTGAGAAGAAATTGTTCCTTATGTCCTCCAATTCCGCACTTATGACTCCACCACTTCCTGGGTCAGTTCCTTTAATCCACTTTCTCATATGCTATATCAAACACATATCACTAAATCTGTTATAATTTTCCAATGGAAATATCTGCTAGAAAGAAAGACAATGCCAGGCTTCTGCTGCACAGGAGAAAACAGCCATTTCATATTCTAAGTCAGTTTAAAACTCTTTTAAAGCACAGACTGCTTTACTACATACCAACGATCTAAGAGGCATCTGATCTATTTCACAAACTGTACATTGGGGAGGATCATATCAGAAAGTGATAGACTAATTTAGGTTGGAAGGGACCTCTAGAGATCTCTGGAGAAAGCCTCCCCTCTAACTTTGAAGTTAGAAAAGGTTGGTCATAGCCTTGTGCAGCTGAGTTTTGAAAATCTCCAAGGATGGAGACTCCACAACCTCCCCAAGCAACCTGTTCCAGCAATTAACCATGGCCATTGCAGAAATGATTTTCAGCTTGAGATCATTTTCACTATTTAAAGAAAGTCTACAAATCAACCTCTCCTTGAAATGAGTCAATTCTATCTATTGGATGGAGAGACACAACAAAATAATGATGCTGCAGGATTTTGGGGATCTAATTCCTCCAGCTTTGATGTTTGCAGGCTGATTTAACTTCTGGCTGATAATTAGGGAGCTCTGATACACAAAACAGGGAGCTGTGTCTGATAATTTCAGAATAATGCTCCCAGCTAACTCTAAAGTTACTGCTTTGGTTACAATGCCAGCCCAATGGGGTATAGAATCATAGAAACATAGACTCCTTTAGGTTGGAAGAGACCTTCAAGATCATCAAGCCCAACTAGTAACCCAGCACTGCCAAGTTCACCACAAAACCATGTCCCTCAGTACCACAACTACACAACTTTTAAATCCCTCCAGGGATGATGACTCCACCACTTCCCCAGGCAGCCTGTTTCAGGGCATGACAACCCTTTCTGAGAAGAAATTGTTCTTATCTCTAACCTAAGCTTGGTGCAACTTGAGGCTGTTTCCTCTTGTCCTATCACTTTTTACTGGGGAGAAGAGACTGACCTCCACCTTACTATAGCCTCCTTTCAGGTAGTTGTAGAGAACAAGAAGGTCTCCCCTCAGCCTCCTTTTCTCCAGGCTAAACAAATCCAATTCCCTCAGTCACTCCTCATAACACTTGTTCTATAGACCCTTCACCAGCTTTATTGCCCTTCTCTGGACACACCTCAATGTTCTTCTTGCAGCAAGGGGCCCAAAACTGAACCCAGTATTTGAGGTGTAGCCTCACCAGAGCATCGTGCAGCATTTTTGTTCAATTCCCTTTTCACTGATGGGTGGGTTAGATATTTGGTCCTGTGGGACCACATGGCAGGGCTGCAGGTGTGTATTTCACCCTGCTGACACATACCAGGGTCATAACCTCCTGCAGATGCATGGGGCAGAAAACTAGGGCAAGGACATCAATGCAGCTGAGGCTCCAGAGACAAAAATGCGTGAGCTGCTTGTACCCATGTTGCTCAGTCTGGAGGATGTTTCTGGGATTCACATTTGTGACAATTCTCCAAATTCCTGGAGTCCTGACATCTCCAGATCTTTGCTTAGTAAATCAATAGAGTCAGAGAATAGCTTCGTAGCAGGAGCTACTACAGTTTCAAGCCAGGCTTGTAGAAATGACGTTTATGTTTTTACTTGCCAAATATGTTGTTGGTGTCAATGCTTTTGTGAGTCCTAAACCAGAAAAATACTCTGAAGACCTCTCCAGCACCAGCCCTTTTTTTACTTTCATGAGGGAAGCCTCTCCATCCTGTGTAAAGCAGTGGGCAAGGTAGCAGGGGATGCTAGAGAGGACACTGAAGTGATGGGTGCTGCAGAAACATGTCACAGCATCTATCACATGTGGGATGGTCTTGCATCCTAGCAGTGAGCCAAATGCCCTCTTTTATCACAGATTCCTCCCAAATTAGTTATGAATACTTAAAGTCCCAGACCATTTGCTATTTTACACATACTTATTTACTTGGAGTCTACTCCAACACCTAGTGCTGTCGCCTCCGGCAAAGCCTTCTGTTTTAAATCAAAGCTGTTAAATAGCTTCACACAGAAAGAAAGAAAGAAAGAAAGAAGCTGAACTCAGACTCCGGTTTTGTGTCAGCTCTGAGTTAATAGGGTTTAATGTCAGGGCTCTACTTTTGGAAACAAAAGAGGTCCAAGTCCAGTAAGCCCTACAGGAAGAGGTGCAGCCAAAGGACTTGAAAGTAAGCAGAGGTCTTTTGATGGACTTGTCTTGGCATGGACTTGGCTCCAAGCATGGGTAGTTCCAGGGCAAACCCAGAGAAATGCCTGAGGGCTTCCAAAATGTGAGTATTCAGGGTCATGATATGTCAAGGGTTAGTGCAGGGTCAACCACCAGACAAATGGCAGATGCTATTATCCCCTCTCCATTCCCAAAGAGGAAGAGAAAGGGAATAAGGAAGATAGAAGCAGGATCTGAAATCACTAAACAAGACATTTCTGTACAGCAAGGCCTCTCCTAACTCCCATGGACAGTGGCTTTGTAGAGCTGAGGAAGTGGATGTTCCAGGAGAGACTCTGCCAGTAAGAGGGGCTCTTTTAATGGTACACCATAATAACACCAACCTGGAGGAGTTTAGGGTGACAGAACCCCGTGTATGAAAAAGGAGGCTGATTCCTGAGGATCTGGTGGGGTTGAAAAAAGCCTCTGCCTGCTGCAGAGCTGTCAGAGTGAGAATCGCAGGCTTGCCGCTGGCTGAAGCAGGCTCTCCCTTCCACTTGCATCCCCTTCCCGGCACACACTGCTGTAGAGCAAAGCTTCAGGGCTCCCCAAGATCAGCAAACCCTCTGGGTGCTGCTCTGCAGCAATGAGGAACGCTGGGGGTCCACCCCGTCCTTGCAATGGACCATCACAGACTTGGGACTATGTGTTCAGCAGCACATCCCCAGCTCCCTGAGCAAGGCTCCGACGCAGTGGCTTTGTGCAAGGGTTGAGCCTGTCGCCTTCGTTTCACCATCCCTTCGAGAAGAAGGAGCTAAAAATTGGGTGAGTGCCTGTGAAATCCTGGAAGAACAGCCTCAGATCTTGGCTATTTTTAGTTTCACAGAAGCTGTGCATACATTATCAAGGGCCTGCCTTCCTCCCTGGCTCTGAGAAACCACACAGTGTCCTCCCAGCCTGCCAGGAAAGAGTTTAACCCTTGTCGTCTCACCACACTTGGCCTCATCCAGCCTGCACCTTCATACAGAGGGACCGGAAAAGTGGGTAGAAAGGTCTTCATGGCCATTTTGGCTCTAGTCAGGTGGAGGAATAATTGGGGAGGGTCTTTCTCCAGTTTCCTGGAGCAGGAGTCTTTCTCCAGGGCCTGGCATGAGGAGCAGGAGTCTTTGGTATCAGCTGCAGACTGGAAGGAAACACCAGCACAGCAGCGGCATCTGACTCCCATCACCCAAAGTCATCTTACAGAGGGGCAGAGAGGAGTACAGAGTGCTTGCAGTAGTTGATGCCTCAACTCCAAAGAACTTTTGTGATGGCCAGGACAGATGCCATTCATGAACTACCCTTATAGCCAGGCAGTCTCCTGGGAAAGAAGACCTCATCACCACACAGGCTCCTCAGATGCTTGGTGTTGCACCTCCTTCCACCCGCTGGCAGTGTCTCCACTGATCAAGACACATCACACCAAGAAAACCATTGCTTGGACCCATAAAAGGCCTGGAAAAGCGATGGGGCCAGGGATAGAATCACAGAATCATTTTGGTTGAAAGAGAGCTCTAAGATCGAGTCCAGCCATTAACCCAGCACTGCCAAGTCCATCACTAAACCATGTCCCTCAGCACCACACCTACACAGCTTTTAAATACTTCCAGGAGTGGTGACCCCACCACTTTCCTGGACAGCCTTTTCCATGGCTTGACAACCCTTTCAGTGAAGAAATCATTCCCCATGTCCAGCCTAAACCTCCCCTTGAAGCCCTTCCATCTTGTCCTATCACTTGTTACTTGGGAGAGCATGATGGGTCATGAGATCAGAAGCTCCCTGAAAGACACAATACTTCTGTGGTGGGTTGAAAATTCCCCCCAACATTAAATTTGCTAGGCCAGCCCAGCTGGAAGCAAATGGAAGCTATATTTACAAGCAAAAGTACAATCTGCAATGGAATGCAATGGATATATACAAAATATACAGTATTCACAATATTTACAATTAATGAACAGCACGAGGACCTCCCTGGTCAAAGACCAGGGGAGCTACAACAGCTTCTCTATCCCTGCCTCTCCCTTACCCCCTTGTACAAAAGGGACAAGAGAAAGGAGCAGAGAGACATTTTTGTTAGACTTAGCCAAAACAATGCAGCCAAGGTCAAGCAGAAGCAAGTTAGTCTCTCCCAGAGTGAAGAAGTGAGAAGAGAGAGAGAGATTGTTGTGGGAACTAAATCTTATGGTAGATAACTCTCCAATGAGATTGTTTGGAATTATCATTATTTTCCTTTTTACACCCAGTAATGATTTATTTACATTTTAACTCTTTCTGTTCAAGAGCCGTGAAAAAAAGAATTTAAAGGCATAGCCTAAAACTACCACAAATCACAACATTTCCTCTTACATTTCCTCCTTCAGGAAAGGATGCTGTAGACAGGTGGGGGTTGGTCTCTTCTCCCAGGCAACCAGCAACAGAACAAGAGGACACAGTCTAAAGCTATGCAGGCTTGGGGTGAGGAGAAATTTCTTCACAGAAAGAGTCATTGGCCAGTGGAATGGGCTGCCCAGGGAGGTGGTGGAGTCATCATCCCTGGAGGTGGTCAAAAAAAGATAGGGTGTGACAATTGGAGCCATGGTTTAGTTGTCATGAGGTGTTAGGTGTTAGGTTATAGGTTGGACTTGATGGTCTCTGAGGTCTTTTCCAACCTGGTTGTTTCTGTGACACAAAGCAATGCCTGTGCGAGGTGCACGCAGACGAGCTCCGCGCTACCCGCGCAGAGCGTGCCAGCTCTGCTGCCCCTGCACTTCAACATTTCCCAGCTCTTTAATATTTATTACCTCTGCTGCTTTGTATTACTCATCAGCTATTCCTGGCCAGAAGAAATGTGCTGGTGGGTTTTTAAAGCCTGTAGGTACTCTGTTCTTTAAGGGGGCTCGGAGTGCAGCGGCAGTCTCACAAACACGCACACGCCGCACGCTGCATTTGGGCGCTACGCCCTCCTGGGGCTTTTCAGGCATCAGGCACAAGAGAATTAAATAAACCTTCCCATCCCTTCACTATGGCTTTTCAAAGACCACAAGGACTTTCAGGATGAAAGAAAGATTGGGACAATTGTTTTTTCAGCAGAGTCTGTTGTAACAGAACAAGGGGCAAGGATTTTAAACAAAAAGAGTGGAAATTCGGGTAAGACATTGATGCAGAAATATTTTTTGCTGAAGGTGGTGAGACACTGCCCAAGTTGCCCAGAGACGTGGTAGAAGCCCCATGCCTGGAAACATTCCAGGTCAGGTCGAACAGGGCTCTGAACAACCTGATGTAGTTGAAGATGTCCCTGCCCACTGCATGGGAGCTGGGCTAGGTGACCTTTAAAGGCCCCTTCCAAACTCAAACCATTCTATGGTTCTACAATTAATGATGTAGTAAGCCATCAGGAGAGGAGACACAGCACTTTTGGAAGGTCTAGGAGCCCTTACCTCAGCATATTTGTGCTGATCCCTGCAGAAACACCCTTTTCCCCCTCAGCATGCTTGGGAAGTTCACATGAGCATCCTTCCCTGCTTCACTTGCAGTTATTTTACAAGCCTCTTCCCACCTCTGCCATTAACCACGAGCCTGCCAGCAGCTTTGCCTACTTGCAGTATTTCTTCCAGCTTGTGGGGGCTTGGGGGCTCCCAGTAAGTATATAATAGAACAAAGCTATGCAGGAGTCTGTGGGTGACTGTGCTTGCAGCTGTTTCATTTAATAGGTAACTCCTAATTAAGACTGACTCTAAATAACATGACAAAGACGACTACTTTCTAGTGGTTGTGTTCAGGAGAAGCAGCAGCCCAGATACAGTAATAACCAGCATTACTGTAATTTTTCTTCTCTTTTTTTTTTTCCTCTTCTCCAACTAATTTAAAAGGCACTTTCTGCTTGGAGCTTAATAAAAGTGAAGCCACCTGACCATGTTCTAGCTTCACCACCCTCTGGGTACAGCTGAGTCTTCTTCTCATGCCAGCAGACAGTTTATCCAAGTGACACAAATGTGGTCACAGGAGCTTTCTACCAGGGAACAGCATCTGGCTGTGAGGTACAGGATCCTGAAGCCCAGCCCAAGGGACTGATGTTCATGCACAGTTAAGTGCAGAAATGGAGACAGAGAGGTTAAGTGACTGCCCCTGAGCTAGCGGGGGAAATCAGTGTGGGGGTTGGTGTTTTGTAGTTATAGAACAGAACAGAAGACTAGAGAAGATGACTAGGCTAGGCTAGGCTAGACTAGACTAGACTAAACTAGACTAGACTAGACTAGACTAGAATAGAGTAGTTCAGTTGGAAAGGAGCCTACAAGGGCAGTGACTGTCTCCTTGTACTCAGAACTCATGAGGCCACACCTTGAATTCTGGGTTCAGTTCTGGGCCCCTTACTACAAGAAGGACATCGAGGTGCTGGAGAAGGTCCAAAGTCAGGCACTGAAGGTCTGGAGTACAACCCTTATGAAGAGCAGCTGAAGAAACCAGGGTTGTTTAGTCTGGAGAAAAGGAGGCTCAGGGAAGACCTTCTCACTCTCTACAACTACCTGAAAGGAGGTTGTAGTGAGATGGAGGTTGATCACTTCTCCCAGGTAACAAGCAATAGGTTAAGAGGAAACAGTCTCAAATTGTGCCAAGAGAGTTTAGGTTGGACATTACAAATCATTTCTTTCCTGAAAGGGTTGTCAAACCCTGGAACAGGCTGCCCAGGGAAATGCTGGTGTCACCATCCCTGGACATATTTCAAAGATATATGGATGTGATGCTGAGGGACATGGTTTAGCAGCAGACTTGGCAGTGTTGGGTTAACAGTTGGAGCTGTTGATCTTAAAGGTCTCTTCCAATGTAAATGACTCTGGGATTCTACAGGCTGGTCATCTAGTTCAACTGGCAATTCAGGAGCTCCTTGTCTCCCTGTCCCTGCTGGATGGGCTCCTTGTCTCCTCTTTGAAGTGCAAGCTGTGTGCCTAATACAAAAGAAAAGGAAACCTTTCATTCTCACCCACTTCCTTTCACCTGCTGCTACTCCAAAGGCTTCCACACCTCCAAAGGCCAGCACCTCTTGCATGCCTGATGGAGCCCAGGCAGCTGCCCTGCACTGCATGGAGCAGGGTGGTGGTGGTGGTGGGGATATTTACATTAACATTGACTATGGCAAATGCTTAGATGAGGTACATCCCAGAAGCAGCAATACACTGCTGAACTCATCGATCTCAACATGACTCAGGAGTCACCACAGAATAATCTCTTTGGGCACCTTTCTCTGGCTGAGCCCAGACAGACTTTCTGCGCTCATCAGCAAAGCAATAGAGGTCTCTTCCATCTTGCACTTCTCCAGGGGAAGGCCAGCTTAGAAGGCACGTGGGGGCTATTGATTTCTGTAATGAATGAATGGATTTTCCCCTCCTGCCTCCCTCTCCTGTGGAATAATTCAGCAGCTGTGTCATTTGCTGCCCAAATGCCTCTTTGAAGTGCAAACATGCAACCTTTCCCTGCTGGCATTGCACACTGGCTCCAAAGCCCTGGCCCTGGCTCCTCTGTTTTCCCCTTGCCTTTTCTGATCTTGCAGAGCATTGCTTCCTGGACAAATGATTTCACTTCACGAAGTGTGGCCAGGATCCCAGGCAATAGAGAACATGGAAGTTTTCCTCCCAAGAAGGCAGGCATGTGGCCAGAGTGGTTGGGTAAGCTCAGGCTGTGTGTCAGGTGCTGCAGAGCTGGCTGTCAAAGGTGGTGCAACTGCATATTGAGATTCCTGCACTCCAGGCATCTGCTCTTACAGAATCACAGGATTGTTTTGGCTGGAAAAGACCTTTACAATTGTTGAGAAGGACTCTAGACCCTTCTTCAGCTTTGTTGCCCTTCTTTGGACATGCTCCATCACCTCAATGGTCTGCTTGTACTGAGTGGCCTAAAACTGAACTCAGTATTTGAGGTGTGGCCTCACCAGTGCTGAGCACAGGGAGACAATCACTGCCCTGGTCCTTCTGGTTGCTCTGTTGCTGATACAATTAGACAGGAGTAGAGCAAATGTTGTGGTCGTTGTGGAGTTGAAGGAAATACAGCTGCAGGGTTTGCAGTTATATATTGAAGTAAAAAAACCCCTCTGGTGTACACTGGAGTCAGCTGAGCTGAGCACCAAAGGGATGTCCTCTTTTGGCTACAAGGAATCTCACTGCTAGTCCCAAATGCTCTTCCTCCCTGACTCCTCCGTAGGTAACCCTCTCCCATTGTCTGTTTCTCCATAGCCACATCTCCATAGCTTATCTGAAGTGCCACAATTAGTCTCCTGCTTTTGAGACCTTGCTTTGCACACTGTCCCATGTTCGTGTGACCTGTCCTCCCTGTCACCTGCTGCCCACCTGCTGTTTGCCACAGCTTGGGGGAATTGCCCTGCAACCTACTCTAGCTGAACCTGTTCTAGCAGGGGCTGGACTAGAGGATCTCCAGAGGTCCCTTCCAATCTCTACTATTCTTTGATTCTGTGATGTGACAGCTACCTGTGCACATGTTCAAAAAGCACTTTTGCAATCACAGTCCCCAGATGCATCTGGACACTTCTAGTCCTCCTGCCCCTCCAAGTCCTGCCTTGATCTTCACAGGAGTTAGGACCTCAAACATGGTGGGACATAGCATATGTCACCTCCTACATTTGTAGAGAAGATGTAGGAGAGACCTGCCATCAGCACCCAGTTCAAAAAGACCTTGAGAGATGTCCAGCCCACAAAGATGAGATCACAGAGCTCAGCATCACACATGCCACCCTAGGGAGCTGGGATTTGATATAACCACTCCATTACGAACTCTGAATCTGACTCAAATTGCCCTTTACCTCCAAAGCTAAGCCCTGGCTGGTCAAATAGTTACATCTGATTCTAAGCATCTCACCTCAGGATGTAAATCCCTCAAATCCTTATCTAAAACTTCAGATAGTTGAGTCCCCATAGAAGGTAAGCTATGGCAGGCAGACACAGGAGGGCCCCTCCAACACCAAGAACAGGTGTAGGCCACCAAAAGATTCATAATTTCGTTTTCCATCTTCCTCTGCCTCCAAGGCACCATCCCTTGTGTTAGCCCAGACCTCAACACCCAACTAGGAGCAGTCTGCCCTCTCCTGCCATTCAAGAGAGCGCCCAGGTGAGTCCAGACCCCTTCTTGTAGGTTCAACCCTCTTTCTGTGGGTTCAAATCCCTTCCTGTGGGTTCAAACCCTTTCTTGTAGGTTCAAATCCCTTCCTGTGGGTTCAAACACTTTCTTGTAGGTTCAATCCTCTTTTTGTGGGTTCAAATCCCTTTTTGTGGGCTCAAACCCTTTCTTGCAGGTTCAACCCTCTTTTTGTGGGTTCAAATCCCTTTTTGTGGGCTCAAACCCTTTCTTGTAGGTTCAACCATCTTTTTGTGGGTTCAAATCCCTTCCTGTGGGTTCAAATCCCTTCCTGTGGGTTCAAAACCTTTCTTGTAGGTTCAAACCTCTTTTTGTGGGTTCAAATCCCTTCCTGTGGGTTCAAACCCTTTCTTGTAGGTTCAATCCTCTTTTTGTGGGTTCAAATCCCTTCCTGTGGGTTCAAACCCTTTCTTGTAGGTTCAATCCTCTTTTTGTGGGTTCAAATCCCTTCCTGTGGGTTCAAACCCTTTCTTGTAGGTTCAATCCTCTTTTTGTGGGTTCAAATCCCTTCCTGTGGGTTCAAACCCTTTCTTGTAAGTTCAATCCTCTTTTTGTGGGTTCAAATCCCTTCCTGTGGGTTCAAACCCTTTCTTGTAGGTTCAATCCTCTTTTTGTGGGTTCAAATCCCTTCCTGTGGGTTCAAACCCTTTCTTGTAGGTTCAATCCTCTTTTTGTGGGTTCAAATCCCTTCCTGTGGGTTCAAACCCTTTCTTGCAGGTTCAACCCTCTTTTTGTGGGTTCAAATCCCTTTTTGTGGGCTCAAACCCTTTCTTGTAGGTTCAACCATCTTTTTGTGGGTTCAAATCCCTTTTTGTGGGCTCAAACCCTTTCTTGTAGGTTCAACCCCCTTTTTGTGGGTTCAAATCCCTTCCTGTGGGTTCAAACCCTTTCTTGTAGGTTCAACCCCCTTTTTTGTGGGTCAAACCCTTCTTGAGGTTCAATCCCTTCTTGTGGGTTCAAATCCCTTCCTGTGGGTTCAAACCCTTTCTTGTAGGTTCAACCCCCTTTTTGTGGGTTCAAATCCCTTTTTGTGGGCTCAAACCCTTTCTTGTAGGTTCAACCATCTTTTTGTGGGTTCAAATCCCTTCCTGTGGGTTCAAACCCCTTCTTGTAGGTTCAATCCTCTTTTTGTGGGTTCAAATCCCTTCCTGTGGGTTCAAACAATTTCTTGTAGGTTCAATTCCCTTCTTTTCTCTCTGTGAAGGAATGGTTTGACCTTGGCCATCAAGCATCAAGGTGAACCCATTAACCACCCTGAGCCAACTGAGGAGACAAAAAAAGCTCCCAGATTCCTGTGCTGGGGCTGTTGTGCTTAAACACTTAAATATCTCCTGAGACAAGGAGCATGTCAGGAAGGCTCTCATCTGCTGGCTCAAAGGGTGGCCCGGAGAGGATAACACCAAGACTCAACTCCCTGCAGCCGGAAACATTTCCTCAGCCTCACAGCACGGCCGGCTGCCAGCAGACTGGGTTAGGAACACAGCCTCATGTCAACACTGTTGGAAAGGGGATGCTGCAGGCTTGAGTCATCTCCAGGCTACAGAGTGAACTAAGCCTCCAGCTTCTGTCCCCCCTGCCTGCATGCCAGTCTCTTGAGGTGACAGCTAAAAGCAGGACGCTGATTCTGCACCTTTTAAGGGTTTGTCAATGATTCCCTTTTCCCTTGCTTTCCTCACATAAGCTGTTGGGGTTTTTTTGTTTGTTTTTTTTTTTTTTTCTGGGCTGCAAGGAATGTTTTGTGTCAAATGTTTCCCCCTCTGATAGCCCCAAGCCTCTGGGGGTAGACACAGTAGGAGGAGTCTGCTGCAGTTTGCAGCTTTTTGCAGCAGCTCCTGTTCATCTGTCTGAAAAATCTTTTCTGGAGCCACAGAGGTAGAATCATAGAATTGTTAGGGTTGGAAGGGACCTCAAGGATCACCCAGTTCCAACCCTTCTGCCATGGGCAGGGACACCTCACACTAGATCAGGTTGCTTAGACTCATGTACAGCTTGGCTGCAAAAACCTCCAGGGATGAGGCTTCCACCACCTCCCTGGGCAACCTGTGCCAGTGTCTCACCACCCTCATGGGGAAGAATTTCTTCCTCACATCCAATCTGAATCTACCCATTTCTAGTTTTGCTCCATTCCCCCTAGTCCTATCGCTACCTAACATCCTAAAAAGTCCCTCCCCAGCTTTCTTGTAGCCCCCTTCAGACACTGGAAGGCCACAGTAAGGTCTCCTCGGAGTCTTCTCTTCTCCAGACTGAATAACCCCAACTCTCTCAGTCTGTCCTCATAGCAGAGGAGCTTCAGCCCTCTGATCATCCTCATGGCCCTTCTCTGGACATGTTCCAACATGCCCAGACCCTTCTTGTAACAGGGGCTCCAGAACTGGATGCAGTACTCCAGGTGGTGTCTCAGCAGACCCAAGTATCCTTGAAGAGGATTTCCTTCCATACTGCAGCTGTCCAAAAGTGGGCAAGCTAATTTAAACTCATCATCTCAGTTCCATCCATGAGATGATTTCCATTCATTCCATCCCAAGATATGTGTCTGCAACACCTCCTACAGATTTCCTGTCTCCTTCCCTCGACTGCAGACAGGTCCAGACAACTAGCTGAGATCTGATGGCTGATAACAGATGTCTCGCATCTCCTTGGAATCACTTATCAGACGCCTCTCACCTCCTTGCCATCATTTTGATATCCCATTTTGAGCAGTCACTTGCTCTGCATGCACGTACTTCCCCATAAAAAGATTTGGGAGCCATTGGGGCTGGGGCAGTTCCAGGGACTTTACTAAGAGGTAGGAAAAGATTTTTCCTGTGGGAAGTAAAGTTCACACTAAAATTGAATGCATTGCCATCTGGCAGCTGGAGTAGAAGCTCACAGAGCTGGCTGGAATATTTTTTGTTCCAGCTATCTCATAACTTGGCCTTTTCCTTCTTGTAGCAAAAAAAAACCAAACCAAAAGCCAGCCTCAGGAGGATGGCACATGCCATGAATAGCCCTTGTGCAGAACAGATCCTGTCCTATAGCTTCCACATTCTCCTCCACTCAGAAGAGCAAATCTTACCTTTCAGTGAAAGTTCCTATGGAGAACAATCCCTCAGTTGGCTTATCCAAGGCATTCCTGAGGAAGCTGGAGACCAGGAACATCTGGGACTGTTTCAGAGGATATCAAAGATATCCACAAACTGCTGGTAGGTAGGATACAAGATGTGCAGAAGACCTATGTCCTTCTAGACTCACTGCTGGGCATGCAGTGGGACACCCACAGCATCTTGAGTAGTGCTGAAAGCTTGGTTTGGATAACTGGATGGAGCTCCTGGGTCTCAGCCAAGTGGAGGACTCTCTACAACACCAGGCCATCAAGTCAGGCAGGCCAACTCCACCTTGCCATAGACAAGAAAGCTCCTCTCCTCCTTATGTTATTCATTTAGAACCACAGAATGGTTTGGGTTGGAAGGGACCTTTAAAGATCAACCTCCATGCAGTGAGCAGGAACATCTTCAACTAGATCAGGTTGCTCACAGCCCCATCCAAGTTGACAGGGAATGGTTCCAGGGATGGGGCATCTATCACCTCTCTGGGCAACTTGGGACAGTTTTTTACCACCCTCAAGTGTGAAAAATATCTTCCTTATATCTTGTCTAAATTTCCCCTCTTTTAGTTTAAAATTGTCACCCTTGTCTTATCACAACAGGCCCTAATAAAAACCTTGTCCCCATCTTTCTTATAGGTCTCCTTAAGTACTGAAAGGCCACAATAAGGTATCCCTGGAGCCTTCTCCAGGCTGAATAACCTCAACTTTCTTAGGTTGTCCCCAAAGCAGAGGGGTTCTAGCCCTCTGATCATTTCTGTGGGCTCCTCTGGACCTGCTCCAACAAGTTTGTTTCCTTCATGTGTGGAGGTGTCCAGAGCTGGACACAGCACTGCAGACAAGGTCTCACCAGAGTGGAGTAGAGGGGCAGAATTTCTCCATCTATTCTTTGACCACGGGGAGTCACCCAGTTTATTTGCCTCATGCCTGGAGATCTTGCCCTTCTCTGGCCCTTCTGCCCACAGCATGCAGTGACTTGAAGAATCCCTTGCTGTGAGACTGACAGCAGAATCTTTACGTCCCTGCAAGCCACAACTACCAGGACCCTCTGTCCTTGCAACCTCCAGGGCTGCTCATCCTCCTGTCACCAGCTATGCCCTTTGACAAAGCTGTCACTGTTCAGTGTTTAGAAAAGAGAATCAGCATATAAAGGAGGTTTGGGAGCTCACTCAGTAGGTTTGTAGGCAGCAGAGTGGTACATGGGCAGAATACATCTCCATGAACAGCTTTGTTAATTAAGGCAGCAAGCAGAGAAGGTTGGGAAGTGCAAAGATATCACCACAGTAGTCATGCAGTAGAGCCAAGACACTGTCCACAGAGCCTTTGCTCTGGGATTGCATTAGCCCTAGGAGTAGGTGTAACCATTTAAATTGGTCATCCTTAGGACTAGTAACCAGTTCTGTAGGAAGCCCAATCTAACTCACAGTAGTTATTCACAACTGGTTATTGCACCACAGCAACCCTGCACTGAAGTTATTCATAGAATCATAGAATTGTTTTGGATGGAGGAGACCTTCAAGATCATCAAGTCCAACTGTCAACCCAGCACTGCCAGGTCACCACTAAACCACATCCCTCAGCACCACCTCTACATGTGTTTTAGATCACTCCAGGGGTGGTGACTCTATCACTTCCCTGGGCAGCCTGTTCCAGGGCTTGACAACCCTTTCAGGGGAGAAATTGTGCCTAATGTCCAACCTAAACCTCCCCTGTCCAACTTAAACCTTCCCAGAATAGAGATCCTCTTTCCTCTCCCATTCCAACTGCTACTTTAGACATGCTGTGTTCTAGCAAAGGGTAAAGTAACTTCTCCCTGGCTGCAGTGCAGGTTGGAGAGACCTGGGCACAGAACCCAGGAGTCCTGGCTCCCAGGTATTACTTTTATTTCTATGATAGCAATGTTAAAAGGCTTCTGCTGAGATCAGAGTCTGATTGTACTGAGTCCAGTGCAAGCTCATAGTAAGAGACAGTTCTTGCCCTAAAGGATTTACAATCTAAACTGACAAGGACAGAAACACAGCAAAGAAGAGGCTGTGTTATTAACAGCAGGGGACCGAGGCATTGAGAGATGCAATAAATCACCTGTGGTCACAAAGGGAGCTCAGGGAAGAGCCAGAACCTGACCCTTGCTTTCCCACTGACACTGCCTTGTCTCAGCCATCAGGGAAGTTGCACACCAGGAATCCAGGTGAACTGAGAGCTTCACTGACAGTCCACTGCCAAAAAAACATAGCCCAGCACAAAGGCATTCTTGGCAGGGTCCTATCCTTCTTTGTGCATGACTGGGAGGGAGGAGAAAAGCCCCCTCTGATGCCACCACTCCCATCACCATACCTTATCAACTGGCTTTGTTTCACCCAGACAGGTTAAAGTGGTTAGGGATGAAGCTGATAAACCAGTTCAGATAATTCTACAGGCCAGCAGGAAAGGAAGGTGAAACTGAAATCACTTCTCCTTAGGGAAAAGTTGTCTGAAAGAGTAGATTTCAGGGGACACCAGCCTGAAAGAGTGACCCTCAGCAAGTCTGGGTCCTTTGAGAGACCCTTTGCTACACTGGGCCAGTCACTGTGTTAGAGACCTGTCAATCATTTCTGAGTCCTGTCAAGACATCTCAAAGGACATCTCAGACTATCTCACCTGTCTGTGCACATGTGCCCCACAACTCCATGTCTACCCAAGTGTGAGAAGGCACAGGAAGACAAATGAATGGACTCTGTCTGCTTAAGCAGAGGCTTCTACTGCTTCTTGCAGATTTGGCCTCTGACATCCTTTTCCATTAGCCTACCAGAGCTTCTTGATTCTGAGGGATAGATTTGAGCCATAGCAGTGGTGCAATGACCATCATACTGAACAGCTGTTCAGTGGAACCCCCACATCTGAAGAGATTAAGATTACTCATGGAAGAATTTTATTTCAGCCAATAAGCACCAATAAAACCAGGGGGTGGCCTCACTGTATACAGCCCTGTGTCTGATCTGGGTGCTCATTATCCATCTGATCAGTTTTGGCCCCAAAGTGACCCCAGATGCCTAATTGTCCAGAAACTGCAATAGACAGATCTGCAGCAGAGAATGAGGCAAGGAAGAAGCATGATGAGGCTGAGGTCTGGACTCTAAGAACTGATGAACACCAATTAAAAACAGTAGTTAAAGCTATTTTTTAATATAAATAAACACCAAGTCCTACCAAGACAACTCAGCATTTCAGTTGCTGAGGCACACTGCACAGGAGGGGTAACAGAAAAAGAGAAATCACAGAATCACAGAATTCTTGAGGCTGGAAAAGACCTCAGAGATCACCAAGTCCAGCCTATGACCTAACATCACCACGTCAGCTAAGCCATGCCACCAAGTGCCACAGCCAAGCTTTTCTTAAAGACCTCCAGTGATGGTGACTCCACCACCTCCCTGGGCAGTCCATCCCAGTGCCTAATCAGCCTTGCTGTGAGGAAGTGCTTCCTAATATCCATCCTAAATCTCCCCTGGCACAGCTTCACACCATGCCCTCTTGTCCTGTCACTAGTTGCCTGGGAGAAGAGCCTGACCCTCACCTGACTACACCTTCCTTTTAGGTAGTTGTAGAGAGTGATAAGGTCCCCTCTAGGTCTCCTCTTCTCCAGGCTGAACACCCCCAGCTCCCTCAGCCTCTTCTCATATGACTTTCCCTCCAGCCCCCTCACCAATCTCATCACTCTTCTCTGGACCTGTGAACAATACTTAAGGCTGTACCTGCACCCCTCATGGCTCTGCCCAAACACCCCTGGCCCACCCTAGGTGTTTAGTGGTCATTACACTGGTTTCTATTCTCAAGCCACCATCAACAGGGGTCTGGCCCTCAGCCATGTAGGGCATGTAGACATCCTTCCTATCCATGTAGGAAATCAAGAGTAATTTGCCCATGGTCACAGGCAGCAAACATCACATTTGTGAGATCACCCTGCCTCCATTTTGTCATGGCTTCATCCTGTCATGTAACTGCTTTTCTTTCCCCACTGCCCTGGAATCCAGGCTGGATTTGAAATGGTTGAATTTGGGCCGCAAGTTCTCCATGGAAGAACAATGTGCTCTTGTGGCCAAGAGAGCTAATGGGATCCTGGGATGCATCAAGAAAGGTGTGTCCAGCAGGTCTGGGAAGTTCTTCTACCTCTCTGCTCTGCCCTGCTGAGACCACAGCTGCAATCCTGTGTCCAGTTTGGGGCTCCCCAGTTCAAGAGAGACAGAGACCTGCTGGAGAGAATCCAACAGAGAGCCAGGAGGATGCTTAGGGGACTTGAGCATCTCCCCTGTGAAGAGAGACTGAGAGCCCTGGGGCTGTTTAGTCTGGAGAAGAGAAGGCTGAGAGGGGATCTGATCAATGTCTATGAGTATGTGAGGGGTGGGTGTCAAGTGGAGGGGGCCAGGCTCTTTTGGGTGCTTCACAGTGACAAGACAAGGAGCAATGGGGTTCAAACTTGAACATAGAAGATTTCAGCTCAACATGAGGAGAAACTTCTTTGCAGTGAGGGTGACAGAGCCCTGGAACAGGCTGCCCAGGGGGGTTGTGGAGTCTCCTTCTCTGGAGACTTTCCAAACCCACCTGGATGCATTCCTGTGCAGACTACCCTGAGTGATGCTGCTCTGGCAGGGGGGTTGGACCTGACGATCTCTTGAGGTCCCTTCCATGCTCTGATATACTCTGATATACTGTGGTATTGTGATGATATCAATAAATAGCTTACTGCTGTGGGTGCTCTCAACATCTGCCTGTGAGCCCTCATAGGCAGCCATGGTGAGGGGGGGATTCAAATGATTTGTCTCATTTCATCTCCTCCTTGCAGCACTCCGTGGTGGGGGCAAACGCTCCCATGAATTATTCGTGCCGAATCAGGGAGGCTCCATGTGCTCCCCACTGCCAACAAGCACTTTCCTCACACCATGTTTACTGAGCAGAAACATTAGGTGAGGAATGAGCAGTTTTAGGGCTGGTGTCATTTATTGGGCCAAGAAAATGAACTGTTTTTAACACCGAGCCTTGTTTTGCTCTCTGGGGCCTCATAGAAAGTAATTAACTAAACATTTCAGGGTCCATCTCTTGCCCTGAGGCCAACAGGCAGCATGTGGCCACATCTATGCTACTGAGCCCTCCCAGCCTTCAAACCAGGGTGGGCACATCCTAGTGCCTGCAGGGAATGAGATAAGCAGAGGGGATCCAGAGAGCAGAGCAGCTATGCTGTAGCTGTGCAGCGTGCTCTCATAGAGCAGGAAGGACAGGATGTAACAACACCTCACATCCAGTCCTTGTAAACACTTCATACTGCCAGTCTTATCCCATGAAAAAAGCATCTCTGACTTGCTGAGCTTAGACCAGTCTGACAGAGCTGTTGCCTCTACAAAGCCTTGCACAGGATCTTGTGTCAGGGCATTGAGAACCTGCTCATTCCTGGACAGGTCCCTGAAGAAGGGTAAAGGCTTCAGGACAGGACCTCGAAACTCAAAATATTACCTTGGCTCCTGTTCAGCCAGCTGTCAAACAGCACCCCCAGGTCCTTTTCCTCCAGGCAGCTTTCCAGCCACTCTTCCCCAAGCCTGGAGCGTTGCATGGAGTAGCTATGACCCAAGTGTGGGACCTGGCACTTGGCCTTGTCTGAACTCCCAGGAGAAAGCTGTGCTTGGAACTCCCACGGTTACACCAATCAAAGTCAGAGAGCATCTTGGTGATCACCACAGCTCCATCCCCCTAGCATCATTCCAGTAACACACAAAGCAAACCAAGTTACAGTAACCAAGGGGTTTTTCTTCATCAACCTGTTTGTTCTCAATTAAGGCCTTTTAAGAGATTCTTCACTAATTACAGGAGTCCAGCATAACTGTGTCACAGAATTATAGAGTGTTAGGGCTTGGAAGGGACCTCTGAAGATCATAGAGTCCAATGCCCCTGCCAGAGCAGGATCAGCTAAAGCAGACCACATAGGAACACATTCACAGAATCACAGAACCAATAAGGTTGGAAAAGACCTCAAGGATCATCAAAGTCCAACCTGTCACCCAAGACCTCATGACCACTAAACCATGTCACCAAGTGCCACGTCCAATCCCCTCTTGAACACCTCCAGGGATGGCGACTCCACCACCTCCCTGGGCAGAAGCCGCCAGAGACAGATACTCCACCACCTCTCCTGGCAGCCTGTTCCAGTGCTCTACCACCCTCAGAGTAAAGAAGTTTCTTCTCATGTTTAGATGGAACTTCCTATGTTCAAAGCATGGCAACATCACTCGAGAGCCCATGATCTTCAATAATGTATTTTGCTTCAGAGTGGTGAAAACTGCAGTGCCTTCAACCATGCTCCTGAATAATGGGAGCATTCTGCAGGCTAGCCAGGGTAATTCAAAATCAATTTTACTTTTGTATCCCATTTTAACTTTTGCTATAAGAAATTAATGCTTTAGTAAATCATATAATGCCTGAAAACAAAACAAAACAAAAAAAACCCCAACAAAAACAACAACAACAAAGCACATTAAATGGTAGCACTGCAAGGGCTGGTTGATTTTTAGTGAGAAAAAAAGGCAACAAAACAAAGAGTGGATATATGCATTATAATTTAAGTAAGTGCTTTAGTAGCTTTAGGGAAAGCAGGTGAATCTGGGATGCACCACAACATCTGCCCAGTGATGGAGAGGAACGTGCCCTTGTGGCCAAGAGAGCCAATGGGATGCTGGGATGTATCAAGAAAGCTGTGTCCAGCAGGGCTAGGGAAGTTCTTCTATCTCTCTTCTCTGCACTGCTGAGACCACACCTGGAATCCTGTGTCCAGTTTTGGGCTCCCCAGTTCAAGAGAGACAGAGACCTGCTGGAGAGAATCCAGCAGAGAGCCATGAGGATGATTAGGGGAGTTGAGCATCTCCCTGTGAAGAGAGACTGAGAGCCCTGGGGCTGTTGAGTCTGCAGAAGATTGATTTATACTCATAAATGTGTATAAATATGTGAGGGGTGGGTGTCAAGGGGAGGGGGCCAGGTTCTTTTTGGTGGTTCACAGTGATAAGACAAGGAACAATGGGTTCAAACTTGAACATGGAAGATTTCAGCTCAACATGAGGAGAAACTTCTTTACAGTGAGGGTGACAGAGCCCTGGAACAGGCTGCCCAGAGCGGTTGTGGAGTCTCCTTCTCTGGAGACCTTCCAAAGCCACCTGGATGCATTCCTGTGCAGACTACCCTAAGTGCTCCTGCTCTGGCAGGGGGGTTGGACCTGATGATCTCTTGAGGTCCCTTCCAACCTCTGTCATACTATGAGACTGTGACCAGCCACCTGAGAACAAATGGTAACCTTTGAGGTATTGTCTTGATTTGTAGAAAATATAATGCTTGAGATTTTTCACACCTCAGCCATCTCTTTTAATAGCTTCCATTCAGTCTTTTGCAGGAACAGTAAGACTGCACCCATGCTGGAAAACTCTGCAGCACTTGGCACTGTGGAAGAAGGCTGATGCCTGACTGTCCACACTTAAATTGTTAGTGTGGTCCTGGCACAGCTTTGAATTGGGAGAAGTAGATTTCTCCCAGACAATGCCCAGGCATGGCTGAAGAATGAGTTGAATCCAAGGACCACTCACAATCAAATATCTAGTGTGCTGTCACATCATTTTGGTGACTGACAGATCTGATTGTGCAAATGTGAGCAGACTATGCAGGTCAGCCTCAGTGTGAGAGACCACTCCTTGATTACTTCCACCAGCTTAAACACAGAAAATTCAGGCTTCAAGTCCCATGTTTTAGCTGTTTTTTACTTGAAAGCCAGCAGGGAGAGCCCCTTTTGAAAAGATCACAGTCTCACAGTATCACAGAGGTTGGAAGGGACCTCAAGAGATCATCAGGTCCAACCCCCCTGCCAGAGCAGGATCACTCAGGGTAGTCTGCACAGGAATGCATCCAGGTGGGTTTGGAAAGTCTCCAGAGAAGGAGACTCCACAACCCCCCTGGGCAGCCTGTTCCAGTGCTCTGAAGATGGGAAGCTTATTACAAGAAACCTCCACAGATGTCTCTAGAAGACCTTTCTCCATAAACCAAAGAAAGTACCTAGGGGATGGAAGCATATCTTTGAATTAGGTTGAAAACCAGCTTCTCCTTCAGTCTTCTGGGTGGTTATATGATAAAGGGATCAGAGGCTATGGTGAGAGACATTACCCAGATGGATTTCAAACCCCCAATAAAATCACTATAGTGTTCTTTCTACTATACAGAGGTCTAGTGAAGCAATGCATCTAACTCTTGAGGGGTATTTTTTTGCTCACTGGTGTAACCAAAGAAGAAACTAAGAGACCTGATGCTACAGGCAGCTGGTGAGAGCAGATCATAGCATCATAGAATTGTTAGGGCTGGAAGGGACCTCAAGGATCATCCAGTTCCAACCCCTCTGCCATAAGCAGGGACACCTCACACTAGATCAGGTTGCTCAGAACCACATCCAGCCTGGCTGCAAAAACCTCCAGGGATGAGGCTTCTACCACCTCCCTGGGCAATCTGTTCCAGTGTCTCATCACCCTCATAGGGAAGAATTTCTTCCTAATATCCAATCTGAACCTACCCATTTCTAGTTTTGTTCCATTCCTCCTAGTCCTATCATTACCTGACAAACTCCCTCCCCAGCTTTTTTGTAGCCCCTTAAATCCTGGAAGACCACAATAAGATCTCCTTGGAGCTTTTCTCTTCTCCAGACTGACAGATCCTCACAGTGTAGCCTGTGGTGCAAAAGGACTGGAATCCAGATTCCTGCTCAAAAAGCAAATTGATTTTTGTCAGGAGTGGGCACAGGCTCGGGGCAAGAATGGGAGGATCTGTGGTTTCCCCAAAGAAGGCTGCATCCAGCCTGCAAATGCAAGTCAGGCAGTGAGGCTGTGGCAGGACAGATGCCACCTTTGGAGGTGCCAGAGGTACTCTTTGAGGAGCCATAATGGTCAAAGCATCATGGTGCTGTGCACATGATGGTCACCAGCCTCATACCCAGTGCTGTGGAGGGATTGTTAATGGGTGTTGGTGATAAAAAAGGACCACTTCAGCCTGCCACCCTGCAAATCAGGTTGGGTATGAGCTTGAACCCAGGTCTCCTGCTGGCTGCTAGGAGGCATCACCAACTGATTACAAGGTATGGTGAAGGACCCTTTCCATGCTCCTGTATTTGAGGCATCGCAGAATGGTAGGGGTTGGAAGGGACTTCTGGAGATCATCCAGATGTTTAAACCCTCTGGTGATGCTGGTGTGAAAGTCAGAGCTGTGTCTTCCATGGCAAATGAACTATTCCAGCACTCCTGGAGTTATGGGGCTGTCTTTCTCCCTGCTTTCCCCCCGGTGAGCAGAAACTGCAGGACATGTCAGTTACCTCCAGCCCTTTTACATGACCATCACTTCAGTAAAAAGCATGCTAAAGAGAAGAAGAAGAAACCAAACCCCCAACCCTCACCTGTCTCTCAATTCCCCCATTTAAATGGCTACAGCCATTCAAAAGTGAGATGTTTCATGCTATCCAAACCTCCACATTACCCAGCCCAGCTCTTTAAATGCACAGGGGGGAAAAAAAGACCTACTAAAATGAGGCATTAGGATGGGCCTTCATCTCCTCTCATGATGATGTCTGCTTTCAGCCCTTGGTGTCAGTAGTCCCCTCCTCCTATCAGAGGAATCAAAGGTGAAGCCAGCTCTGACATGCTACATAACAAAAGAGCCAGCTCCTCACTGCTGAGCAGCAGTCATTAGGAAGTTGCTGCCTCTCTCCCAGTTGTGTGTTAATGAGCAGAGGGAGAGCAGGGGATGGTTTTGCTCTGTGTTTGAGAGCCAGCCTGGGAGATGAAACCTGCTGCTCAGTGGCTTTCACAGGAAAAATGCTTCCCTCACGGGTGCCTAAAACAAAAAGTTATTGAAACTGGCATGCACAGGAGGGTGCAACCTGATCCAGAGGGTGGAGAAAGAGGAGGGCTGGGGCTGGGCAGCTCCTGCAGAGCCTGGTTGCAGAAAGCCCCTCTGAGCAGGCTGTGTATCACTCCTTGTTGTCTAGGAGTTACAGATCAGAGAATTGTTTAGGTTGAAAAAGCCCGTTCAGATCATCAAGTCAAACCATTAGCACTGTCATCTCCACCACTAAACCATGTCCCTCAGCACATCTACCCTCCAAGGATGGTGATTCCATCACTTCCCTAGGCAGCCTGGTCTTGACAGCCTTCTCAATAAAGAATTTTTTCCTAATGCCCGACCTAAACCTCCTCTGATACAACTTGAGACCATTTCCTCGTCTCCTATTGCTTGTAACTTGGGAGAAGAGACCAAGTCATATGAGGAGAGACTGAGAGAGTTGGGGCTGTTCAGTCTGGAGAGGTGAAGGCTCTGAGGTGACCTTCTCTTCTTGTGGCCTTCCAGTATCTGAAGGGGGCTACAAGAAAGCTGGAGGGACTTTTTAGCTATCAGGTAGTGACAGGACTAGGGGGAATGGAATAAAGCTGGAAGTGGGGAGATTCAGACTGGATGTGAGGAAGAAGTTCTTCCCCATGAGAGTGGTGAGAGCCTGGAATGGGTTGTCCAGGGAGGTGGTTGGGGCCCCATCCCTGGAGGTGTTTGCAGCCAGGCAGGATGAGGCTCTGGCCAGCCTGATGTAGTGTGAGGTGTCCCTGCCCATGGCAGGGGGGTTGGAACTGGATGATCCTTGTGGTCCCTTCCAACCCTGACTGATTCTATGACTCTATGATGATTCCTACCCTGCTAGAGCCTCCTTTCAGGTAGTTGTAGAGAGTGAGAAGGTCTCCCCACAGACTCCCTTTGTCCAAACTAGACAACCCCGGTTCCCTCAGCCACTCCTCACAAGACTTGTGCTCTAGACCCCTCACCAACTTTGCTGCCCTTCTTTGGACATGCTCCAGCACCTCAGTGTCCTTTCTGGAGGAAGGAGCCAAAAATTGAGCCAAATATTTGAGGTGTGGCCTCACAAGTGCTGAGTGCAGGGGGATGATCCCTGCCCTAATCCTGCTGGCCACACTATTGCTGTCCAAGTCAGGATTCTGTTTGCCTTCTTGGTCACCTGGGCACAATGCTGGCTGGTACTTACCCAGCTGTTGACCAACAATCTCAGGTCCTTTTCTACTGGGCAGCTTTCCAGATACTTTTTCCCCAAGCTTGGAACATTCATGGTGGTGCTGTGACCCAAGTGCAGGACACAGCACTTGGTCTTCTTGGACCTCATCACACTGGCCTTAGCACATCAGTCCAGCCTGTCCATATCCCTCCCTAGTTTGGCAGATGTGTGAATCAGTTCAAGATGATTTTGAGCTCCATATCAGGGGTACACAGCACTATCAGTCAATGGTCAAGCCAGGGTAGATACTTAGTGTGAACTTAACAACAACCTCCTCAGTGATCTGAAGATCTTGAATGGTTCTAGAGATCTAATTTGACTTCCTCAGCTTGGTGAAAAAATTGTACCAGAAAGGCTCTGTGTACACCTGCAAAAGTGCTTTGTAATTCTTGCTCTCCTTCTTCCCTGTACATGCCAGGGTATGGGAGATGTGTCCCCTCCCTATATGGACATCAGAAGATGGGATGTGGAGCCCAAAGACCATCTTGCACCCAAAATAAAACCCCTCCCATGAAAGCTTCTGCAATACTGCTGTTTACCCATATTCTGACAAATTCTCTCTGCCTCAGGGGCGAGTAAGCAGCTTCACTCTGAAATGCCTTTCCTGTGTTAATGAGTGTTCTGCCCAGGAGCAGACAGGCAGGGACTCCCACCCTTGCCTTCTCTCTGCAGCTACCTGAAAGGAGGTTGTAGCCAGGTGTGGGTTGGTCTCTTCTCCTAGGCAACCAAAAACAGAACAAGAGGACAGAGTCTCAAGCTGCACCATAGGAAGTTTAGGCTTGAGGTTAGGAGAAAGTTTTTCACAGAAAGAGTAATTTGCCATGGAACGTGCTGCCCTGGGAGGTGGTGGAGTCACCACCCCTGGAGGTGTTCAAAAAAAGATTGGATGTGGCACTTGGAGCCATGGTTTAGTTGTCAGGAGGTGTTAGGTAAGAGGTTGGACTTGATGAGCTCTGAGGTCTTTTCCAACCTGGTTGATTCTGTGATTCTGTGTCAGTCAGTGAAGGCATAACTATGCAGGAGAGGTCTGGGCTCTGTACAACCTCTTGGGAGCTGGCAGAATGGCTCACAGGCTGCCTGCTGTTCAGCAAACCCTGGAAGATTACTCATGCAGTGCCACACCACTATGAAGTTGCATGGGCAGTCCCATGAAGAAGGAAGTGCAGTGGAAAAAAACCCCAACACCTTCCTTGCCCCATCCTCTATCATCCCAAATCAGCAAGAAGCCACCTGTGCCTGAGGTGCAATGTCCAAGACAATCAGAGCTGACAGTGCCTTCAAGGGATGCTGTCAAAGAGTTTCATGCTCCCCATTCAGTGAGCAAAAGATTCCATGACTGACTTCATGGGGATGAGCCCCTTTGCAGACATGCTGGGAGCACAGCCTGCAGCTGGTGTGGTTTAACCCCCCAGTTCCCACAGCCTATCACTGCTGAAGGATGGCACCACACTTCTTGAAGCTGAAGCACTGGGTCGAAGAGGCAGTAGGTGAGGCTGGAGGAAAAGTCAGGCAAGGAAAGCTCTGATTACAGAATCTCAGAATCACCCAGGTTGGAAGAGACCTCCAAGATCATCAAGTCCAGCCCATCACCCAACCCTAACTAATCAACCAGACCATGGCACTAAGTGCCTCATCCAGGCTCTTCTTAAACACCTCCAGGGATGCTGACCCCACCCCCTCCCTGGGCAGCCCATTCCAATGGGCAATCTCTCTTTCTGGGAAGAACTTCTTCCTCAGATCAAGCCTAAACTTGCCCCTGCACAGCCTGAGACTGTGTCCTCTTGTTCTGCTGCTGGTTGCCTGGGAGAAGAGACCAACCCCCACCTGGCTACAGCCTCCCTTCAGGTAGTTGTAGACAGCAATGAGGTCACCCCTGAGCCTCCTCTTCTCCAGGCTGAACACCCCCAGCTCCCTCAGCCTCTCCTCATAGGGTTGTGCTCCAGACCCCTCCCCAGCTTTGTTGCCCTTCTCTGGACATGATTAGGTGGATGATGGCAATGCTGTGGTGCAACCAGCCCCAGTGGGATGGGGTGATGGCCTTGACTTCTCCTTCTGGTGCATGTTTTTCTAGTACTGCAGGTCACCAGCTTGACATGTTGGCAGCACCTTCATGTTTGTGGTGAGTGGATGTGCAGTGCATGCTCAGGGCACCAGGTTATTTGTGTTCCCAGCATCAGACATCTGATGTCAACCTCTGTGGCCAAGGGAGAGCAAGGGGCAACTGCAGAGGGTGACTCATCTCATGGAACCAGCCTCCTGCACTGAGTCATCCTC